>NW_027185903.1:5189399-5301185 GCF_028583685.1 Petaurus breviceps papuanus | reverse complement strand
CTTCCTTCCTTCCTTCCTTCCTTCCTTCCTTCCTTCCTTCCTTCCTTTCTTTCTTTCTTTCTTTCTTTTTCTTTCTTTCTCTCTCTTTTTGGAGGAGGGAAGGCAGGGCAGTTAGAGTTAAGTGACTTGCCCAAGGTCACACAGCTAGTAAGTGTTAAGTGTCTGAGGCCAGATTTGAACTCAGGTCCTCCTGACCCCAGGGCCAGTGCTCTATTCACTGCACCACCTAGCCACTCCACCTATCCTTTCTTGGCTTCAGTTTCTTCAGTGAGTGGTTTGAATTGTTGTTGTTTGCCCTTTGTTTTTCATTTTGTTTTTTCCCTCCAAGCCCTTAAGAGTACCTTATTTTTTTCCAATTAAGTATATAGTTTTCAACATTCATTTTTATAAGATTTTACGTTCCAGATTTTTCTCTGGCCATCCTTATTCTCCTCACTCCACAAGAAAGTAAACAATGTGATATAGGTTATACATGTACAATACTGTTAAACACATTTCTACATTTGCCATGTTGTGAAAGAAGAACCAGAATAAAAGGGGAAAACCGTAAGAAAGAAAAAAAAAAGGAAATAGTATGCTTCAATCTGCATTCAGACTCCATAGTTCTTTCTCTGGATGTGGATAACATTTTCCATCATGAGTCTTTTGGAATTGTCTTATTGCTGTGAAGAGCAAAGCCTATCATAGTTGATCATGACACAATGTTGCTATTACTGATACGATGTTCTCCTGGTTCTACTCACTTCATTCTGTGTCAGTTCATGTAAGTTTTCCCAGGTTTTTCTGAAACCTGCTTGCTCTCATTTCTTATAGAACAATAGTATTCCATTACATTCATATACCACAATTTGTTCTGCTACTCCCATATTTGTGGGCATCCCCTCAATTTCTAATTCTTTTCTACCACAAAAAGAGCTGCTATAAATATTCTTGTACATGTGAGTCCTTTTCCATTTTTTATGATCTCTTTGGGATACAGACCTTCTAATAGTATTGCTGGATCAAAGTGTATGAGTTTTTATAGCCCTTTGTGCATAGTTCCATATTGCTGTCCAGAATGGTTGGATCACTTCCCAACTCCACCAGCAGTTGCATTAGTGTTCCAGTTTTCCCACATCTTCTCCAACATTTATCATTGTCCTTTACTGTCATATTAGCCAATCAGATAGGTATAAGGTAGTATCTCATAGTTGTTTTAATTTTAATTTCTCTGATGCATAGTAATTTAAAACACTTTTTCATACAACTATAGATAGTTTAATTTTTTTCCTCTGAAAACTGTCTGTTCATATGCTCTGACCATTTATCAATTTGTGAATGGCTTGTATTCTTATAAATTTGACTCAATTCTTTATATATTTGAGAAATGAGGTCTTTATCAGAAACACTGGCTGAAAAAAAAATTGTTTCCTAGATATTTCTGCTTTTCTTCTAATCTTAGTTGTATTGGTTTTGTTTGTGTAAAACCTTTTTAATTTAATGTAATCCAAATTATTCGTTTTGAATTTTATAGTGTTTTCTATCTCTTGTTTGGTCATAAATTCTTCCCCTCTCCATAGATCCAACATAAACTATTTCTTGCTCTCCTAATTTGCTTATGGTATCACCTTTTTGCATCTAAATCATGTACCCATTTGACCTTATCTTGGTATAAGGTGGAAGATGTTGGTCTATGCCTAGTTTCTGCCCTACTATTTTCCTAGCAGTTTTTGTCACATAGTGAGTTATTATCCCCAAAGCTAAAGTTTTTTGTTTGTCAAACAGTAAATGACTATAGTCATAGACTACCATGACTTGTTTACCTAACCTATTCCACTGATCCACCACTCTATATATTACCAGCAAAGCCCAGCAGCAAGAGATAGAAGGAGAAATTCCATTTAAAATAACTATAGGCAATATAAAACATTTGAGAGTCTACCCACCAAGACAAACCCAGAAACGGTATGAACACAATTACAAAACACTTTTCACATAAATAAAGTCAAATCTAAACAACTGGAAAAATATCAATTGCTCATGAGTAGGCTGAGCTAATATAATAAAAATGACAATTCTACATAAATTAATTTACTTATTCAGTGTCATACCAATCAAGCTACCAAAAAGTATTTTATAGAGCTAGAAAAAAATAACAAAATTCATCTGGAAGAACAAAAGGTCAAGTATGTCAAGGGAATTAATGGAAAAATGCAAAGGAAAGTGGGCTAGCCATACCAGATCTAAAACTATATTATGAAGTGGTAATAATTAAAACTGTTTGGTACTGGCTAAGAAATAGAGTGGTGGATCAGTGGAATACGTTAGGTACAGAAGTCACAGTAGTCCATGACTATAGCTATTTACTGTTTGACAAACCAAAAAAAAACAAAAAACTCTAGCTTCAGGAATAAGCACTCACTATTTGACAAAAACTGCTGAGAAAACTGGAAAATAATAGGGCAGAAACTAGGCATAGACCAACATCGCCCACCATATACCAAGATAACATCAAAATGGGTACATAATTTAGATGCAAAAGGTGATACCATAAACAAATTAGGAGAGCAAGAAATAGTTTATGTGTTGGAACTATGGCGAGGGGAAGAATTTATGACCAAACAAGAGATAGAGAACACTATAAAATTCAAAATGAATAATTTTGATTACATTAAATTAAAAAGATTTTACACAAACAAAACCAATGCAGCCAAGATTAGAGGAAAAGTAGAAATGTATAGGAAACAATTTTTTCAGCCAGTGTTTCTGATATAGGTCTCATTTCTCAAATATATAAAGAACTGAGTCAAATTTATAAGAATACAAGCCATTTACAAATTGATAAATGGTCAGAGTATATGAACACATTTTTCAGAGGAAAAATTTAAAGCTATCTCTAGTCATATGAAAAAGTGTTCTAAATCACTATTGATTAGAGAAATGAAAATTAAAACAACTATGACGTGCCACCTCATACCTATCTGATTGGCTAATGTGACAGAAAAAGAAAATGATAAATATTGGAGAAGATATGGGAAAACTAGAACACTAATGCTACCACTGGTGGAGTTATGAACTGATCCAACCCTTTTGGAGCGCAATATGGAACTATGCCAATGGGCTATAGAAATCTGCATACCCTTTGATCCCGTAATACCACTTCTATGTCAGTATTCCAAAGAGATCATAAAAAATGGGAAATGACCCACATGTACAAAAATATTTATCATAGTTCTTTTTGTGGTCAAAAATTGGAAATTTGAGGGGATGCTTACCAAATGGGGAATAGTTGAACAAGTTATGATATGTGAATGTTATGGAATACTTTTGTTCTGTAAGAGCTGATGAGCAGGCAGATTTCAGAAAAAACCTGGAAAGACTTACATGAAATGATGCTAAGTGAAGTGAGCAGAACCAGGAGAACATTGTACCAGTAATAGCAACATTGTGTCATGATCAACTATGATAGACTTAACTATTCTCAGCAATAAGCCAATTTCAAAAGACTCATGATAGAAAATGCTATCCACATCCAGAGAAAGAACTATGAAGTTTGAATGAAACATACTGTTTTCTCTTTTTTGTTGTTTTTTCTTTTTCATGGTTTTCCCCTTTTGTTCTGATTAACATGACATGTGGAAATATGTTTAACGTGATTTTACATGTATAACATATCAGATTGCTTGCTGTCTTGGGAAGGCAGAAGGGACAAAAAATGGAAACTCAAAAATTTACAAAAATTAATGTTAAAAACTATCTTTACATGTATTTGGAAAAAATAAAATACTATAATGGGGGTGAAAAAGGTCCTCCAACCTACCCATCAGGTCCTTCCTGGGTCACACATGTGACCAAAACCATTTTTCAATAAAGTTATTTTAAAAATTGTGAGCACTGAACAACTCACTCAAGCCTCTGTTTATGGAGTGATTAAATCTGTCCTTGAATACTCCAACATTGAATAAATGCAGGTGCTGGTCAGGAATCTTAACTGGCTATGCCAAGATGTACTTCAGGATTCTCCCTTCTGTGCAGTAAAGTTAAGGAAACCTATCATCATCTATGCACTTTATTAAGCTCCCAGAATTCTTGCTAAAGCAATAGAAAACAAATACGTCTCATGTATGTAGCTGAAGTCCTACCCCTCTTCCAGATGTTCCACCTGATACACAGTAAGCTATACTGTCCCCGTGCTCCCACCACCATGGGGTGTGTAGATATTGTTCCTCTTATCTCCTACCCTAAATATCACTTAAACAGTCTCTGATGCTGTGCTTCTATTGCTATTCATGTTTATTCAAAAAAGCCTTGTGCTGACCCATTCCCATCTCCAGCTGGAAGTTATTTCTGTTGTCATGGCAACAGTGCTGTTGCTTCTTCTCAGTGCCTCACTCCATTCTCTAGTTGTTTTGACCAATTCTGTATTTTTGTATTCCTGTGCTCTTGTAGTTAACCATCTTCCTCCTCTTAGTGTCTGATGAATCTCATGTATCAGTCCTGAGGACTGAGGACTACTATTTCTTCCTCTCTTCCTCCTGTCTCTCTTTGTGCCCTTTAGATAATATGATTATCAAAGCATATATGTGTATGTACATATATATATATGTATACACAAATAGAAACAGATACATATATACACAGTTATACGTGTATACATATATACATATACATGTTATGCACATATATACATATATTAAAACAAAGCTAGTGAAGTTATCAGAAGTACCTTGAAGTGTCCTCTACTTTATATCCTTATAACCAAGCCAGTCCTTGTCCAAGTTTCCTTCCTTTCCCCTACATCTTACTGGTCTTAGCCATTTTAACGTATCAAGAAGCACAATGTGATTAATTGTCGAATGATGGTTATAGACAATGAATATTACAAGTTAATGGGAAAAATAGTCATTGTGGACTGAGGTAACCCCAGAATGTTTCATGGAGGATATTACTCTCAAGTTGGTTCTTGAAGAATTGGTAGGATTTGAATAGGAAGAAAGCCAGAGTAGGATAGGTAATACAGGGATCAGCCAATAGTCTTTCCACTGCCATATGCTGCCCCTCATACCATGCTAGGCACTATGGCTATAAAGGCAAAAAAAAAATTGCTCCATACTCTCAAGAAGCTTACATGAGATCAAAGTTCTACATCTGGAAGTTATTTTCAAAGGTTCTTTCCTAATTTAGAGTTATCATATCTATATCTATAGCATGCCTCTGTAGTGTTTCTGTCTCCTCCTCTTAGCCCAGACCCATAGGTTCACTTCTTAAAGTCTCAGCCTCTTAGACAATTATGAAAGACAGCATGATCATCCAAGGCAAGTAACATGTTCTTCTGTACTTCTTTCTAAGAACACTTAGAAAGGATTTCAGGATAAAAAACTGAGTAACTTCTTTGATACAGTGTATGCTTACTTAAGCTGTTATTTTTAACAAGCGAAATGTAAACAAAAGAAATGTAGGTTATATTTACATGTAGATTTTATAACTTTGTATTCATATTTTGATTGGACTTTTATCAGAAAACTGTCAGTTCTTGCAAGTTACTAACCTATCTAAGCAAAGATTTCATCTACATTGGTGGAGGATTTTCCTGCACTGGGCATTCCACAAGCTGACAAAAATCAGAGGTCCTTGAAAGACTGAGCTATCACCTTCAAAGGATATAAAGGTTTTACTTCATTCAAATATGCTGGAACCATGTGGTTTCCAGAAAATTACAATAGTAATTGTAATTTTATAGTAACAATAGAAAAGTAAGATTTGGCATTAGATTTCTTTTCATAGAATTTTTTTAGAAGTATACATAAAATAAGGTATATTTTTACCTATACTGTAATATCCTCCACCTCTGATTAGCTCTGTCTTTAGTTTGTGTTATATGGATACCACTCCCTCTAATGGTAAGGGAATTTGAAGATCTTCCCTGCCCTTAATGGGCCTCACTTGGAGCCCAACAAGAGAAGCTTGCTTAGGGGAGGCTTGTTTTTCAGGAGGGCTTTCACACCTTTTGTTACTTTTTAATTAGGCAGTGACTCACAAAGGTTGTGATGTCTTCTGACCCTGGAGAGGCCTATACACTCCTTCAGGTGAGGTTTTGCTTTGGGGTTTGCTTATGGGGAGAGTTGCATGATTTGGCCAGATGAGACTCTGGGCAGCCTATGAGCCCCCTGGCTTTGAAAACCAAGATGTTGGTGCTTCTCTCTCTGCTAACTAACTATGTAGGTATGTGATGGTCAGACAGCTAGAAGCCCTGTCTGTTGTTCTGTTTAATTGTGTTATTTTCTCTGTCTATATTTTTTGTCTGCTTGTAACTTCTGTTTGTATTTTCTCTGAAGTTCAGGGTGTTGACTTTTCTCCCTGAACTAGGTAAATAATATATGTTTAATAAACAAAGATTGTTAGCTCTTTTTGAATTGCTTTCCTTTAGAAAAGCAGATCAAAGAACCTGTACAAGCAGCCATCCTGGGTATGCTAGGGTGCTTGCTGCCAACCCCCCCCCCCCAAGAAATAGGCAATTTAAGTCTGAAAAAAATCTGATGTGAATTGATCTGTATATTTAAGCTTTTCTTAAATACAGAGTCATAATAAAAATAATTTCTTTTTCTTTTACCCTACATATCTTACTTTGTGGATAATAATCTAGCTAATCATTAGATGAGCCAACTATTTGAGTACTAATGCCTTTGCTGATGATGCTACTGTCTGAAAGCCCTTTGACCTGGACTCCTGAACAAGAATGATTACGAAGTAATAGATTGAGTCCAAGAGAACAGAGGTGAGTGCAATGGATTCCAGGGCTCTTTACCTAGAGTTATCTGGAGCCAGCTTCTGATTCTGTGCCAGTGGTGGCATAGAGGCTGAAGACTGAGATAAGACTCCTACATCTGTTCTAGTACAAATTTCATACCCAGGAAGCATCCCTAGGGAATTCTTAAAGTTTCTCCACATTTAGATCCAGGTCGGGGGGGTGGGGGGGAGAGGGAAGCATTTTAGCAAGTAGAATGGACACAGTGTCTTCTGGTCATTACTGTTTGCCTGCTCAACTCTTTGTAGCAGTAATGTAGGTACTTGATGGATACTATTTCCAATTACCCAGGGAATTGCCACCAAAAGAAAGCATATTATCTAATTCTGGCTATCACATTCACTACAATTTTTAAGTAACTGACTTAAGCAAGCAACTAATTGCAAAATGATCTGGGAATAGAGAAGATTGGCTAAAATTCTATGTAAAGGGGCAGCCAGCTAGCACAGCAAGTAAGAGCACCGGCCCCAGAGTCGGGATGACCTGGGATCAAACCCGGGCTCTGATACTTAGCACCACACCCAGAAATAACTGGCTGTGTAATCTTGAGCAAGTTACTTAACCCCAATTGCTTTAAAAATAATAAAATAAAATAAAATTCTACGTAAAGCCAAATGCCTAAATGAAGGATAGACAACTTCACTAGCAATTCTTTCCTGCTTAGTCATCTATACTATTTCACAATGTTAATAATAAGCCCACCAGATTTTCTTTCTTTTATGACATTCAGACTTGGGAAAGAACCAGTAAAACTGCATTAAATATACATATCTATATTAGTGAAGGAATTTTATTAGTTTAATATTAAACTATTTTGAGGGAGGAAATGTTATTACATATTTAAATGTTATTAATAAGATATCTCTCCTAGGCATAATTTCCTGTATATTAAATTCTTTCTGTGTGGTTAATGAAAAGAGCCTTACTCCAGCGTCACTAGCCCTGCCTTCATTAAATCCATGCCTTTAATGTTTAATACATATTTGACCTTGGGCAAATCACTTAAGCTTTCTGGGCTTCAGTTTCCTCATCTATGAAAGGAAGGCTTCATATATGGCCTCTGATGTCTCTTCCATATCAAAATCTTTGTTTTCCATATAAGATGTTTGAAGCTTCTCTAAAGCAATAATTTAGATGCATGATGAAATACATTGGTTGTCTGTAAAATACTGCTTTTTACTTTCAAAGTCCATATACACGTATGTGTGCATATATATGTACACATACACACACACACATATATATATATATAAATCAAGATTATTTATTAGAACTGTGTTATGAAGCTCATAAGAAGAAAACTCTTTACTTTGTGTGAATATTCCATACTATGACCTAATTAATCAAGTGGATAAGGGAAAAATATAGAATTGAGTTTTCCTATAAAGTATCATGTAGCATAATGTGATCTTGGACAGACTTTGAGAGATAGCAAAGGATAGAAGGGCCTATTGTGCTATGGTCCATAGGGTCGCAAAGAGTCAGACATGACTGAATGAACAGCAAGTATTTCATGATAAGAAGCAAGAAATTGGGAAATAGGCCTGGGGTGTTAAAGTTGGTAGCAGTATGATATGATTACTTGTAGCACTATTTGAAAAGTTTACATTAAAAGAAAGGCCCATTGATTGTAAAATAGTTTTTTTTAATGTGTTACATCAATGTAATAGTTATAGTTCTATAACGTAAGAAAGGATGAATATGAAGAATTGTATGACTGATGCAAAGTTAGGTAAGCAGAATCAGGAAAACAATATATCCAATAACTACCACAATGTAAGTAAAATAACAACAACAACAAAAACCTCAACAAACTAAATGCTGAAAAATTATGATGATCAAAGTTGACGCTAAAGAAGATAGAAGGAAATGTTTTCCTTTTCTTTGCAGGGGGACTGACTGTGGAACATTGCATACTTTGTCATATTTTGTTAATATGTCTGTTTTGCTGAACTATTTTTTCCTCTCTTTCCGACCTAGCACAGCTCTAATTCACGCAATTGCTAAGATAGTAGTAAAGGCAATGTAATTGGGTTTTAGATGGTGGGCAAGTGGATGAGTCAACTTCACCCAGCAGTTCTGAAAAATGAACACATTTTTCTCCCATACTGGATCTGCTTTCAGTCACCACATACACACAGGGCAAAACAGAGTTTCTACTGGTGATTTGTAGAAGATGGTCAGAGTTTGGTGTCCATGCAGCTGCATAGTGCTTCAGAAAGAAGAAAAGAAGGATCATATCACAATGATGTCACACAGCTGCACTGGTTTCTTGTTCCTGGGTGACTTCCTCTTTTGTGGTTAGGACCATGGTCAAATGCACACACAAGTCATAAGTAGCCTTCCTTGAGGGAAAGAGTGAAAGAGAAAGTCTTTTAGAGTGTGCTGGTATACTCAGCCTGCATTGTATGTCTACAAATGACCTTGTCCTATGAGTACCCTTGTGCGGCTGGTCTTATGTCCGAGACATTAGTACACATTGTACCCCTGGATAGTGTCTTGTGATGAGTTCATACAAAAGGATCAGCAAAGGCTGTATGTCTCATTTATATCTTCTCAAATCACCATCCCTCCCCTCTTCCATCACAACTACAGAGTCTGATAGATGAATAATAATATTAAATTTTTTGATAACTCTAATTTTGTCCATTTGTATTTGTAGACCTCAGAAGCTGGAAAAACCAAGAGGGGAACAATTTGATGCTCTGTTCCCAGGAGAGTACAAGAGTTACACTTTAATGAGAAATGGAGGAAACAGAATGAAGGGAAATAATAGTGGACTAATTATAAATAAGGAGGTTCAAGTCATCACTCTGTCATTAATTAGCCATAAGATTTTAGGTATATCACTTAGCTTTTCCTGGGTTCAGCTCTCCATCTATAAAGTGAAGTAATTTAATTGTAAGATCTTGAAGGTATTGCATTAACTCCCAGGGATCCAACAAGATGTACTCTAGACTGAAAATAGGATGAATTTGGATTTCTGGACAGACATGTCCAGATCTAAAAGAAGTCCATAAGATTTAATCCCAAAAAGCTACAGAATGCTAGACTTTGAATTTACTTCCTACTTATAATTGCTATCTCATGTATAGGTTGCACTATGATGCATAAAACTTTTACTGCCTGTTGTTAAAATAGTTTTTATTGCAGTCTAAATATGTGTAGAAAATTGGTTGCTGTCAAAAGGATTAACTGTGAAATGGAATGTAAGCGTAAAAGTTGGGCTAAGTTTCAGCTAGACTAATTGCCACAAGAAAGAACTCATAGCCCTCAGGGGGTGCCAGCCAAGGAATAGAACATGTGCTGTTGGTATATAGAATTCTGGCAAAGAAGCCAATAATGAAGAGGGTAATGCTTCTGCCAATATAAAAAGAAGAAAAATAATTGATACTTTGCTTCTGATTGCACTGCTTGTAGCTTGGGGAAGTGGTAGCTACCACAACAGAGAAGTGTTTTGCAACCCTGGGGATTGCATATGACAAAATTCTACAACCATCTGAGTTAAAAGAAAAGTTTTATGGAGTAAATCAGTATGCCAAAGAAGCTCTTTTTATAACCTGGGCTGCTTGAATGTGAGTAAGCAAAAATCAACTTACCTACTGAAAACTTCAGAAGCTAAAGAGCTTTTTGGAAGCAAAAAGCATTTAAAATAATCACAAAATCAGATGTTTATTGAAAGGATAAATGATAGTGAGTTTAATCAGCATGTGAAAAAATTAATCTTTAGAGGATATAGGTATGAAATTTTTCTGATTTCAGAATTAAAAACATGATGTCTAGCAGTAGGTTGGAAAACATCTCATATGGATTTATTGAAGAAAGGGGTGTCTAGACAGACATATCCAGAGCTAAAAGAATTCCATAAGATTTAATCCCAAAAAGCTACAGAAAGCTAGCCTTTGAATTTGCTTCCTACTCATAATTGCTGTCTCATATGTAGATTGCATTGTGATGCATAAAACTTTTACTGTCTGTTGTTAAAATAGTTTATCAAAATGGGGAAGACTTTTAGAATCAGACAATGGAAGCTCCTTGAGGGTAGAGACTGGCTAGTTTTTAATCTTTATATGTCCAGATGTTTACACATAAATACTTAATAAGTGCTCGTTGCATTAAATTTCATTGAATTAAAGGAAGCAGGAAAAAAGGGTGAATATAGTGAATGAGATGTATAATAAATGAAAATATGCAAGGGTATGAACTGTTTCAAGTGACTGAGTACATAGTGTCAGTGAGCAAGGAAAATCTATCTAGATAGATTGGCTTTTAATTAGGTATAGCTGGAGAGCTTATTAATGTAAAGTTAAAATAGTCTAGTTGTAGCAGTCTTCACAATGGGAGAGTTTCCCAGGTCTTTCAATTGCAAAATTTTATGACAAAAGAATCTTGCTGCTTGGATCTATATTCTGTTTTGGAGCTATTTAATAGACACCTTCAGAGCAGAGAAATGACCAGGAGATGCAAAGGTGAGGAGGTAATAGATCATGGGATTATAGATTTATATAGCTGGAATGGAAGTCACCAAGTCCAATCCTCCGTTCTCCTCCCCATTATACAAATGAGGAAAATGAGGCCTAGAGTGGTCAAGTGACTTGCCCAGAATCAACCCACAAATAAATGTCTGAGTCAGGATTTAAGCTTAGGTCTTGCTGATTTCAAGTCCAATACTCAATTCATGATACCATGCTGTCTCTTGATAAGCTTCCTTTTAGATTTTCTTAGGAAATTGACTTCTAAAGATATTTTCTTTGCTTTTAAAGATGAATAATGGTAATATGGATACCATGATTTTGTAACATCTGTAAAACTCTAGTAAAAATTATAAATTGGAGGACACTGCATCTAACATATTGACTAGCTTAGCAGCTGTTATATACAAAAAACTTCTGCAAAATTTTGCAAAACAACAACCAAAAAAAAAAAACCTCAACACTAGATGAGACAATATTAACTGGAGTCTAGGGGCATCTAATGTCACTAGACCTCAAAGAGTATGTCAAAACATTGCTTAGCATCAGACAATGGGCTTAATGGTTTTATGTGTAGATTTTATGATGTTATGATGGGATTTGGGCATAATATATTCATAATATTATTGCTAAACAACATTCTTTGGGGTAATGTTATGCAGGCAATGCTTTTGTCAAATTAAAAGAACAAAGCTTTGTGTCATTGCATATACCAAAAGACTAATGAAAATGAAGCTGTCTGGCTCACAAGTTAGAGTTTTGAAATGAGTAGTTTGGTACAATTTCATGTCCTTCTCTGTGGAGTAGCAGTCAGAATTATATCAGACAGTAACTTTTTAATAAAGATTTATATGCTAACTACCACCAACCTGGATGTGCCAGGATGAATATCTGTTTTTCTTTTGCATAAATTTGAGTTATTTCAGAGGCTAAGAAAAATGAATATGGATACTGATTTCACTTGCCTAGGGATGGAATGAAAAAAAAATGGAAAGAGACAGCAAAGGAGAAAGAACTGCCAGAATGTTCCTTAAAAATCAAGAAAAGTTTATTGTATGGAAGCACTGAATGATGAAGTCTTTGGGGGTATTATGTAGGTCCAGGCTGAAATTCATTGAAGACTAAAATAGATTTAATCAAAAGAGAAAAATAGGGAAAATACACTATGCATCAGCCATATTTATCAAGATTGTTTTGGCCTATTTGAAACAACTAGATAATATAAGGTGGGAATATTACTATGGAGTAGGAATTAAGTTGGTGGACTTGGAAAAATATGGAAAGACTTGTATTTATAATGGAAGAGGTTATCTACCCTCAAAGAAGCAGAGGATAAGTAAATATAGTACAGTCTTATATACATGCATATGAATGAATATATCTGTATATGACTATGCTTATTGATATCTAAGTATATGTATGTGTAAGTGTATGTACGGATCTCTTTTTATGTATCTGCATGTGTATATGTCTCTATATATGTATGTATGTGTAGGTATATTTGCACTTAATTGTGCCTGCTTCGGGGGAGAGAGGAAAAAAGAGCAAAGTAAAAAGTGCACAGCAGAGAACAAAAGAACTTATAAGAAAGCAAAGAAAAAATGGACACCTCTTAACACAGTATGGAGTATTAATTATAAAGACTTCCTTGAAATGGAAATTTATTGCTGCATATTTTGAATCCTCTCTCATATTCTGCTGCACATATGGCAATTTAAAAAATCTTTTATATTTTGTATTATATTATTTATTTTGTATTATCAAAAGTTTGTTTCTTTCTTTTCTTATTTTGTATTTAAGTTTAAAATAAAAAAATTGCAAATGAAAAAAGTTCATGGAAGGAAGGAAGGAAGGAGGGAAGGAAGGAAGGAAGGAAGGAAGGAAGGAAGGAAGGAAGAAGGAAAGGAAAGGTTTTTATTCTTCATTCTTGAAGATGACCATGACATCAGGAAGGTGAGGCCATGACTTGCAAGTGAATTGGAGTTAAGTGAGGGAGGGCTGTGCAAAGTTACCAGCCTCACTTTCTCTTCCTTAATTCCTCAAATCCTACAACATCATCTAAATTTAAAGGAGTGAATGAGCAAAGATTATCAAGCATTTACTATTTTTAAAGCACCATGCTAAATGTTGAGGTTTCAAATGGAAAAGCAAGACAACCCTTGCACTCAAGGAGCTTACATTTTAATGGTGGAAATATCACTTAGAGGAGGTTCAGCTTCATGTCAGATGGAGGGGCTTTATGGTCCTCTGGGTATGGGTGCAAAACAAGTGATTATGCTTCTTCTTTCATGTAATTTTCACTGATCAAGTCATGCCAGTTTTTGGTGTTGAGCCATCTTACAATGCCAAGAACATTGGTGATAAACATTATATTATTCTATCTGTAATGTTCCTTTCAAATCTTGTTTATTAAGAAAATATACTAAGACTATGAAACTTTTTTTTGAGTGACTACTTAAGCAATACGAGGCAATGGAAAATATATTGGATTAAGAGTCAGAGACCTAGATATGTGACTGTGGGTAAGTCACTTAACTGAGCTTTAGTTTCCTTGTCTGTAAAATGGGTACAATAATACATGTAAGTTCTACTACACAGGATTGCTAAAACAACATATATATACATACATACATACCATATTTCCCCGATAATAAGACACTGTCTTATTAATATTTTTGGACAGAAAAACATCAGAGGGCTTATTTTCAGGGGAGGGCTTATTTTAATGAACATTGAGAGCAATTTTAATAAACAGGTAAATGTGAACAAAAAAAGTACCTTTATTCAATAATCAAATCACTGGGGAAGAACAGGATGACGCGCTCACTGCTGCAGCTCTGATTGGATGCAGCTTGGAGCACGGCATGCGTTTCACCCCGGGGGGGGGGGGGACGGTGCATACAGAGGGTACCGTAATGTAGCGGGTAGCGCAGGGGATCACCTTCACTACAGTAGCAATCTCAATAGGGCTTATTTTCGGGGGAGGGCTTATTTTAGAGGAATCTTACACAGTAAGGGGAGGGCTTATTTTCGGGATAGGTCTTATCATCGGGGAAACACAGTACATATATATGTATGCATATTCTCTTACTCATATCACTTTTCTCTTTTAAATGATGGTGGTAATGTCTATTATACCTATTATAATTATAAAGACTTCCTTGAAATGGAAATTTATTGCTGCATATTTTGAATCATCTCTCATATTCTGCTGTACATATGGCAATTAAAAAATCTTTTGTATTTTGTATTATCTTATTTATTTTGTATTTGCATTATCAAAAGTTTGTTTTTTTCTTTTCTTATTTTGTATTTAAGTTTAAAATAAAAAAATTGTAAATGAAAAAAGTTCATAGAAGAAAGGAAGGAAGAAGGAAAGGAAAGTTGTTTATCCTTTGATCTTGAAGAAGACCATGACAACAGGAAGATGAGGCCATGACTCGTGAGCAAATTGGATTTAAGTGAGGGAGGGCTGTACAAAGTCACCAGCCTCACTTTCTCTTCCTTAATTCCTCAAATTTGTAAAGATAAAATAGGATGTTTTATATAAAGCAACTTGCAAATCTTATGGTGACAATGAATGAATAAATCATTTATTAAGTACTTACCATGTGCAAAGCACTGTATTGGGGATACAGATAGAAAAATAAGACAGCCCTTGGTCTCAAGGAGCTCACATTCCAAAGGGAAAAGACAACACATATGGAATATTTCAGTTATGAGATGGAGAAGTCCCATGGTCCTTAGAGTACAGCATCAAAGCAGATATTAATGCCTCTTCAATGTCAATTCCACTGATAAGATCATATTTGTTTCTGATGTTGTTCTGAATTAAGTACCAGATTTTTTTATGACCAAAGGGTAATCAAACTGCAAACCAGCAATACCATTACTAGCTATGTATCTCAAAGAGATCATAAAAAAAGGGAAAAAGACCCACATGTACAAAAATATTTATAGTAGCTCTTTTTGTGGTGGCAACAAATTGGAAATTGAGGGGCTATCCCTCAACTGGGGAATGGCTGAACAAGTTGTTGTATATGAATGTAATGGAATACAACTATGCTATAAGAAATGATAAACAGGCAGATTTCAGAAAGAACCTGGAAAGACTTATATGAACTGATGCTGAGTGAAGTGAGCAGAACCAGGAGAATACTGTGCACAATAACAGCAATATCATGTGATGATTAACTATGATAGACTTAGCTCTTCTCAGCAATATAATGATCTAAGACAATTCCAAAAGACTCATAATGGAAAATATCCATATCCAGAGAGTCTGAATGCAGATCAAAGCATGCTTTTTTTTCCATGTGTGTGTATGTGTGTGTTTCCTTTTGGTCTGTTTCTTCTCTCACAATATGACTGATATGGAAATATGTTTACATGATTGCACATATATAACCTTTATCAAATTACTATTTTAACCTCCTTAAAAAGCGGGGGGGGAGGGAGAAAGTTTGGAACTCAAAATTTATAAAATATATTAAAATTGTCTTTATGTGTGAAGGAAATTATGATTTTCATATTAGTTGATATGATATGTATAATGAATATACTAATAATTTAGATTTCTCAGTTGCCTTTTCTGGCTTGGGAGTCAGAAACTCTCAATGCAGCTTGAAATGATCAACCAAACCTTTGACAACACCCTCACAATCATTATAGTCCTGTGCCTTTGTACCTTAAGTGAAGCAAATTGAAGATTGTAGATCCTGTTCCCATCACAGAATGCTGGTCCTCTTCCCCACCAAGTAACGACCCCCAAGACTCTAAACAATCAACTTGAGAACTGTCCCCACAGGACTCAAGAACACCTATATTGTCTTGTACTTGTGGGCTTTTAGTGAGAAACCACTCAGACTCTGGAAATTATCCACCTCCCTCCACTTTTCCCACTTGTGATTTATGTATATAAACTGTGCCTTCACTCCAGCATGTCGAACTCTCCTCAGGGAAACTTCAAAAGGTCTGAAGACCACATTCACCACTCTTAAAGTAACTATTTATTTCTTGGCACTTCTTTTTCTGTTCTGCATTGTGAGGCTCTAGCTATTCACAGGTTAGAGACCAGTTTCATCACTGATCACTGCCCTAGAATGTTTGTCAAGCCAAGAAACTGGTGAACTATTATCAACACATTCAGAGAAAGAACTTATTCTGTTATTTAAAGGGAAACCTAGGAAGTTACTTTTGTGCTGTAATGGCTCACAAATGGATCTGAGGATCCTGGTCTCTGCCTGAGACTTGACCTACAGACCCAGAACAAGACATATGCCACCCACACCCACACCTTCTAGAAGTACCTGCAAGAAATGTGAAGTGCTTCTGTCTCTATTCTCCACTTCATTATATTTCCAGCCAGGCTTTCAATAAATATTGCTAGGGATATACATGAGATTGGCTCAGGGAGTGTTTTTTTTAAATCTCTGGTATGCAGTTAGATTCATCTATCAGAGGGCATTTGCTGATAAATAATGGGGCAACAGAGAGGAGAGAGAATCCTTAGTGCTGAGCACAATGCTTAGGAATATAATAAGAACTTAATAAATAATGCCTTTCATTCATTGATTCATTTATTCTTTCCTTGATTCACTCATTCATTATCTCTCTCATCTCTGAAATTAATGTTGTAGAAAGGATTCCTTCAGTAAATAAGTTGAACTGGATAGTCTTTGAGGTCCCTCCCAACTCCAACATTATGTAATTTGACTGGTTCTCTTCTTACTCCTAGATTCTTGAGGCTGTACATGACAGGTATATTTCCAGATATTCCAGAAGAGTTAAGTAGGATTGGCTCACATTAATGGAGACATTTGAATTATAATCCACCCCCAAACAATAAGAAGCAGTCTAGAAAAGGGGAACAGTAATACAATGTACAAAGGATAGCTTCCTTAAGCAAAGAGATTCTTGCAAGGAATAGGGTTGTAATGGAAAGAGCACTAGACTTGCAATCAGAAACCCTAAGCTTGATTCCTGGCTATGCTAGTTACTAGTTATATGACAATGGGCAAGTTAAAACTTCTCTCATTTTCAGTCCACTCATCTTTAAAATGGGGATAATACTTACCACTACCTAAATGTGAGTGAGGAGCTTTTCTTATTAAAGAATTTCATAGATCAAATGGGGTCATTGAAAGAATGATAAAACTAGAGTCAAGAGTCTAAGACTGAATCTGTCAACTTACTGTGACTTTATAATGTTATTGAATTGCCTTAAATTGATATACATTGTTCATTCGTTTTCCTTTGATTTTTATTACTAACTATATGACCTTGGGAATTGAACCCTAATTCCCCACCAAGTAATGACTTGGTTTTCCCATGTAGATGACAGGGTTGAACCTAATGAGTTACTTAGATCCCTTCCAGCTATAAATCCGTGATCCTCTGACCTAGAATTAAATATGTGGAATTTGATGTGCATTCTGAAATTTTTAGTGATCCTGAAGACAAAGAAACTGCAATTGCAATTGTCTTATTGCAATTATCTATGTTCTTTACTGAATTATGTAATGTTATGTCTTTCAATGCTAATATCCTTGAATGAACTGTCTAAAAATCAGAAATACATCAGAGAAAAATATTTCCCTCTTTCTCTCTTCCCAATGTACCCTCCTCTTCCCTTACCATTTACAATAGTTGGTATGCCCCTTGGGTAGGATGGGGGTTGCTAAACTTCACAGTTGGATATAAGCAAATTAAAACAGACTGGCTCCCTAGCCTTTGGAGAAGAAAACAAGCAATATGGTCAAAGCTGACTGGGCCTGATCTTGAGTCCTAAGGGAACCCTGAAATTTTGAGATAGAGAATCTTCTAATTTCAAGTGGTTGCTTTGTTCAGTTGTTTCAGTCATGAGGTTTTCTTGGCAAAAGTACTGAAGTGGTTTAACATTTACTTCTCCAGCTCATTTTACAGATGAGGAAACTGAGGCAAACAGGGTTAAGTGACGTTTCCAGGGCCTTATCTGAGGCTGGAATTCAATTCAAGTGCTTCTGCCAGCACTCTATCCATTGTACCACCTAGTTGTTGCTACCTTTGGATAATTGGTTGAGCTATGGGAAAGAAATCAGCAGTGATTATCCAAAGGAGTGACAAGGATTCTTTCCAGCCCTTGGGAATAGAAGGTAAGGTCAGACTGGGAATGACTAAGATCTGGAGACAAGTCCATCAGGAAATTCTAAAGGAAAAACGGAGCAGTTTAGGTCACCCAAAGTAAGCCATAGGAAGAGATGTAAGTGGTTGATGTCAGAACTTTGATATTGTTATGGTAGTTGCATTAAAAAGTTGGGATAGGGCTGGCTACGCAGTACCAACTCTCCATTAAAGAGAGTCTGTGAAATAACACTGATCTTTGAAATATTTCACATGTGCAATCATATACCCATTTTCATCCACCCTCTCCTTTACTTTAACATCAGTCTTTTCAGTTCTAGTTTTTAAAAAATTTCTATCCGTTTTAGTGTCTTGTTTAAGACATACTCAGCTTGGGTTAGATTTCTACTTTTGCCTTCTCCTTTGCATGGGGTATTTTTTACTACCTCTGTGGCTTCTTGTTCAGTCTGCTTGGGCTGTGGTTGATTACCCGTAGCATTTATTAGCTTCCTAAAATGACTGTCATACAGCCTCAGCCTAAACTTGCCTTCAGCTCAGTTTCAGCTAGCAGGATTCCAAAAATAAGGACAAGTTGGCACATAACAAATGAGTTACCAGAACAGGAAGTGATTGGTGAAGTCCAGTAACCTAGTAGCATGAATATAGCAGCAAGGTCTTTGAAAAACAATCAGTAATTGATACAGAATAAGCAATTACAGGAGGAGGTTGGGGGGAGGTTGTGGGGGAGAGTGGGTAGTATTTAAATTTTACTCTCTTGGGGAATGGGTTAAAGAGGAACAACACACACACATATGTCTTTGAATTCAGAAAGAAATAGCAGGACTAGGGGATAAGGTCAGGGAAAGGACAAAGGAGGGACTTTTGGTGAGGTAGGTAGGTTAAGGAATAGGATGGCAAGGTAGTGAGTAGAAGCAAATTAGAGGAGTGAAGAAGAGTAGGATAAATAGAGTGAGAAGGATAGTGAGGAAAAATAGGAAGGAGGGAAATGCACAACAAGTAATTATAGCTTAGAGTGTGAATGGGATGAATTTACCCATAAAACGGAAATGGATAGCAGATTATAGATATGAATTAAGTTATATGTTGCTTTCAGCAAATACAATAAAAATGAGAAATACACATAAAGATAAAATAAAGCATTGGAATAGAATTTATTATGTAAAAATTGCAAGGGTAGTAGTCATGATCTCAGACAAAGTTAAAACGAAAGTAGATTAATTAAAAGGAAACTAGGAAAACTATACTATGCGTCACCAATATTATTCAATATTGTTTTAGACCATTTAAAATAACTAGACAGTATGAAGTACCTGAAAGTATATCTGCCAAAACAGACACAGGAACTTCACGAACATAAACATAAAACACTTTTTATACAAAAAAGTTAGATCTAAATAATTTATTGTTCATGGGTAGGTAAAGCCAACATTAAAAATGACAATTTTATTGAGCTAATCTATTTATTCCATACAATCCCAATTAAATTACTAAAAAAAATTGTCTTACTGAGTTAGAAAAAATAATAACAAAATTCATTTGGAAGAACAGTGGTCAGGAATTTCAAAGAAACCAGGGCAGGAGGGAGGAAATGTAAAGGAAGGAGATTCAGCAGTATTAGAAATTAAACTATATTAAAAGATAAGCATATTATAGTAGTGTGAAATGGCTAATTTTGTTAATTTTTAAATAAAAATATTCTTGTATAAATAGAACTAATATAACCAAAAATAGAAAATTAGGAAGAAACTTTCATAGACAATCTCTCAGGTAAGCTGTGATTATATTGGAATACTGCCGTGGTGTAAGAAATGATGAGCTGGTTGATTTAGAAAAGTGTTGAAAGACTTGGACCAATGAAGGAAGATGTTATCCACCTCCAGAAAAGAGATGACAAGTGGAAATATGCAAAGTATGATTTTACATATGTGTATATGTATACATATATGTTTATAGATATCTATGTGTATACATACCTGCATTTAATTGTAGCCTTCTTTAGGGTTGAGGGGGAGAAAAAAAAGTAAAAAGTGTACAGAAGAGAGCAAAAGAAAACCTAGAAGGGAGCAAAGAAAACCTCTGTGGCTTTGTTTTTATTACATAGATTTTCTTGAAATGGAAATTTATTGTTTTATATTTAAACCTCCCTTATGTTCTGATGTGTTTATAGAAATGGTTTTTTTCTCCTTTTATATTTAAGTTTAAAATGAATAAAAAATTTACATAAATAAAAGAAAAATAACATCCAATCATGAAATGTGCAAAAAGAGTGCAATGGAATATACTCATTCAAATAAAATTTTTTTTTTGCCTTTTTGGAGGGCAATTGGGGTTAAGTAACTTGCCCAAGGTTACACAGCTAGTATTTTTTTGTGTGGGTGTAAAGTGTCTCAGGCCGGAACCAAACTCGGATCCTCCTGACTCCAGGGCCGGCGCATTACTCACTGCTCCACCTAGCCGTCCCTAATGAATGACTTTTTTTTTTTTTGCTTTTTGGAGCGCAAT
Source organism: Petaurus breviceps papuanus (assembly GCF_028583685.1). Taxonomy (NCBI): domain Eukaryota; kingdom Metazoa; phylum Chordata; class Mammalia; order Diprotodontia; family Petauridae; genus Petaurus; species Petaurus breviceps. The sequence goes on along the minus strand of NW_027185903.1, from coordinate 5,280,305 downwards.
TGGGGTTAAGTGACTTGCCCACGGTCACACAGTTAGTTTTTGTGTTAAGTGTCTGAGGCCAGATTTGAACTCAGGTCCTCCTGACTCCAGGGCCAGTGCTCTACTCACTGTGCCACCTAGCTACTCCTCAAATAAAATTTTATATTTCTTTTAAGAAAAAGAAGTGAAACATTAGAAATTAGGGTATATGAATGTTTGGAAAAGAAGTAAACCTAGCTACAACTTTATCAATATATGGAACTGCCCAATGAGAAAACTGCCTCTCCCAATGCAAGCCAGCCCTTCTGTGTCTCATAGTCTTAGACAATTGCCTAGCATTGAGAGTTTGCCTGGATTGATCAAGGTCACACAGCCTGTATCAGAGAAGGGACTTGACAGTTGATTTTCTTTGCTCTGCCTCAGGCTACTCTACAACTCTCTCCACCACTGTAAAGTATTCTGCCTCTTCTATTTGAATAACAGAAGATGAGGGATTCAGAGAAACATGGGAAGATTTGTGTGAACCAGGTTAGAATGAAACAAGAACCAGAAGGGTGATATTGTGGCTACAATAATCACAATGAAAAGATTACTGAAAGGAAACCAAAGTCTGAATGACTAAAAAAGTAATAGTGGGTCTAAAGAACACACAGTGAAAAGAACCTCCTTTACTTAACCTGAAAGTGAAAGAGGGAGGCAGGATATTGCAAATATTAGGATGAGCTTCCTATATAAGGCATTTCCTTAGCTACTTTTCTTTATTACAAGAGAAGGTTTATTTCCTTTGTGGGACTATCAATGAATCTATCATTTAATGTGTGTGTGTATGTGGAAGGTGATATTTCCCAAAATAAATAATAAAAATTAAAAAAATAGATTTTCTGATCCAAGGAAAGTCTATCTGAATATATAGTTGTGCCTCTCTTATCTCTATCAATCCTCTTCTATCCTTTGCTCCTAACATAAGGTAAACTACAGTCCCTTCGTGATATGTGGGACTGAATACCTTTTTCAGATTTTCTCTTATTGGAGACCTCTGTAACATTGTCTCTGAGCAAGGTAATTAAAAGTGTCTGCTCTGTTGGCCTCAGGCTTTATTTTTTTCTTCCCAGACTTCAAATGGGAGCAGATGACATCATTTCATCATTTCAATCTGAAGCAGGGAGTTGAAGTCTTTCTGGAAAATTCCCTCTTGGGAGATTTACACACAAAATACACCCACACACATTCACAGAAACACAAAAAAACATATACTCACAAAACACACATACACATGTTAAGTGACAAATACCTGTCAAAGCTAGATATTTTCATCAGCTTTTAAGGGTTCCTTCTGTTTACCCATAGGAACATATCAGACCAAAGCAGAAGTCAGTCTGAGAGAAACAATTACAACACGATCAAGTCTGCACGTGGCTCTATGTGCTGGCAGATATTTTGTGTCAAGTCTGGTTCTTTACTAGAATTTTGCTTCCTTGTGAATTATTGAACAATGAATGTTTTTTAGAAAAATGACACATTTGATCAGTTTGGATTTCTTTCAAGAGGGTTTCAGAGCACAGTACACCCAGCTTCAGAGGGCACATTTATGATTTTCTTGATGGTCTCTTCTAGTCTTGTAAATACTAAACTTTACTAGCATCTGCTAATGTTTTGACCATGCTCCCTTTGCCTATAAAAGCTGCATCTTGGATGAATCATCTGTCTTTTTCTATTTGCTAGATAGAATTTAGTACACAACTCACTGTGAGTGAATTGGTGAGTGGCTCACACTAAGGATGTCTGAGAAAGATTTTCTCTTCCATTGATTGTTGCTTCCTTCTTGCAAAGGAAATACTGTGAAGATCTCAGTATATGGAATTTGAAACTAACATGCATAATAATAAGACTAATACTAATAATTATCAGCATTGATAAAAGGATTTAAAGTTTGCAAAGCATTTTATATATGTTATCTGACTTCATTCTCACAACAATCTTAATGTGTGCTTGTTTTATAGATGAGGACACTGAAGTTGAGAGAAGTTGTGATTTACCCAGGATCACACAGCTAGTAAAACTCAAGCAGGATCAAACTCAGGTCTTCTTGATTCTATTTCACATGCCACTTAGTTAACCCTCTATAAATACTAAAGATCATAAAGGGCTGAGGTATCATCTTTTTATTTCCTCTTCCTCTACATGCTACTCAATACAATATTCTGTACAAATTGGCAACTCCATAAATATTGACTGATGAGTAGTGGAAATAGCACCCTGTTAGTCTTAACTCTGTACCAGAATTGTACCTAAATCAATTATTGGCACAATTTACCACATTTCTTTTTTTTTTCTTGAAAGTTCAGTAAACCTGACTGATAAAAAGACCAACATCTGAGCTTTGGGAAAGGAAGGGGGGTAATATTGGATGCATTTAGTTTGGGGAAAGGAGACACCAGCTTAACACTGTCATTGCTTCATATGGGTTTGGCTAAGAAGACTACACATCACTTCCATGGACAAAGCCAAAATGGCAGAGTAGGGAAAGTGCTCAGATGAACTCTCCTAACATAGCCTACAAAAAACTTTAAAATAATGCCTCAAATAAAATTCTGGAGCAACAAAGTCAAAATAAAGATCAGAGTGAGACACTTTTCTGGTCCAAGACAAAATAGGAAGTTGGAAAGAGGAATCTGTGACAAGGGGAAGGAGGCTACCTCTGAATCCAAATGGATGAAACACCAGTGGTGGATGAAACACCAGTGGTAGGACTAGGTGGTAAGCTATCAATCCAGAAACAGTAAAGGGACCTAGAAATTGGTCAGAAAGGGATTACAATGTACTCCTATGCTAGCACTGGGTGCAGAAACAGAGACTTTTTAGAAATTCCCATAGTTAAAGGGCAGAGAGGAACACTTTCAGTCAAAAGGGAGTGGAAGCCCTGAGGGGCAGTATCACTTTCAGTCACAAGAGATCAGGGACCCTGATGAACAATATTGTTTCTGGCCACAAGGGAGCAGGAACTCTGAGAGGCAGTATCTGTTACATTTCCAAGGGATCGGGTACCCTTCCTGTATAAAGACCAGAGTGCAGACCAAGAGAACAGTGACCACATGTATCTCCACATAACATAAAATTGGAAGCACTGAAAACTTCAAAAATCCTACAACTAGCTCTGAAAACAACAGTGCAAAAAATTTGAAACTTGAGACAATGTACTTCTAAGCTCACACGAGGAATACAGCCAAACATTAACACAAAATTCCAAATCAAGAAATGGGATGGAAAATGAGTAAACAACAAAAGAAGGTGCTAACCATAAAAAGCTACAATGGTGACAGGGAAGATTAAGACACAAACTCAAAGAAGATAATGAAGTCAAAACAGCTACAAGCAAAGCCTCAAATAAAATGTAAACTGGACACAAGCCCATAAGAATTCCCGGAAGAGTGAAAAATGATTTTGAAAATCAAATAAGGGTGGTAGAAGAAAAATTAAGTAAAAAAATGAAAGAAAAGGAAAAAATGAAAAGACAATTAGCACTTTGATCTGGAATAAAAATATACTAAAGAAAACGACACTTTAAAAAGCAGAATTTATTGGGGCGGCTTGGTGGGGCAGTGAGTAAGAGCACCAGCCCTGGAGTCGGGAGGACCCGGGAACGGTTCCAGCTTCAGATACTTAACACCCACACACAAAAAAAAACTGTATGTGTAACCTTGGGCAAGTTACTTAACCCCAATTGCTTTAAAAAAAAAAAAACAGAATTTGTGAAATGGAAAAAGAGGTACAAAAGTTTACTCAAATTAATTCCTTAAAAAATTTGAATTGTCTCCATGAGATATTGAAAAACAATAAAATAAACTCAAAGGAAAAAAATAGGGGAAAATGAGAAATATCTTATTAGAAAAGCAACTGACCTGAAAAATAGATCTGGGATAGATAATATAAAAATTATGGGAGTAAGTGAAAGCCATGATTAAAGAAAGAACCTAGACATCATATTTCAAGAAACCATCAAGGAAAATGTCCCAATATTCTTGAAGCAAAATGTAAAATAGAAAGAATCCATTGATTGCTACCTGAAAGAGATCCCAAAATGAAAAGTCCCAGTAATATTTTAGCTGAACTCTAGAGCTTTTAGGCCAAAGAGAGAATACTTCAAGTGGATAGAAAGAACCCATTAAAACACCATGAAGGCTCAGTCAGGATCACACAAAATTTAGCAGACACCATGTTAAAGGAGTAGAGGACTTGAAACAATGTGTTCTGGAAAACAAAAGAGCTGGAATTACAATGAAGAATAACATATCCATCAAAACTGAGTATAATCCTTCAAGGGAAAAAATGAATATTTGATAAAAGAGAGGACTTTCAAGCATTTGTGATGAAAAGACCAGAGCAGAGAGCCAGTATGGCAGAGTAAAAGCAGGAACTTGTTTGAGCTCATGCCTCAACCACCTCCAATACCTGTAAAAATAACTCTAAACAAAATTTAGAGCTACAGAACCCCCAAAATGACAGAGTGAAACAAATCTCCTATTGAAGGCAATCTGGAGGCCAACAAGAAGGGTCTATCACATCTGGCTGAGAGTGGAGCACAGTCCAGAATGGGCTGTGGTGGCACAGACCAGCCAGAGCAGACCTCAGGAGACAATCACTGGCAGCTATGGCAGTTTCCAGACTTCTAAACCCATAAATGCCAAAGAGAAAATAAAAGGTCATTGGGGAAACTCTGTTGGACCTGGATGAGAAAAAAGCACAGTCTGGTCCCTGCCTCAAGGGTGGCTAAGGTGGCGGCAGCTGAAGCCACTTTGGTGACTGCTTCCTGAGCTCTAGGTCCACAGATGGTGGGGAGGGAAAGAAGCAGCTGATCAGAGGGCAAATACAGGAATCTCTGTATTGGTGCTGAGGCAGGATTCACTTGCTTTGCCCTGCTTGGATATGGGTTGCAGTCTTGGGTGGTGGTCATGGGGTGAGGAGGAGCACTAGTGTTGCAATTTCATTGCATGTCATAGCCATGGAGAGGACATCCTCCTCACAGTTCTGAGACAGATGCCTAGAAGAAGCTCTGACAACAGCTACACAAAACCCCAGAAATTTGGGACATAGCACTCTTCACTCTGGAAACGGAGTTCTACTCTGACAAAGAGCTCAAAGTCAAGTAATTGGCTGGCAAGATGAGCAAACAGAGAAAGAGAAATCAGACTATATAATCATTCTTTGGTAACAAGATGATCAAAACATAGAACCAGAAGAAGACAAAAAAGTCAAAACTCCTGCACCAAAAGCCTCCAAGAAAAATATGAATTGGTCTCAGACCATGGAGGAACTCAAGAAGGATTTTAAAAATCAAATAAGAGAAGTAGAGGAAAAATTGGGAAGAGAAATGAGAGTCATGCAAAAATGAGAGTGATCAAGATGGCAGAGTAGAAGCAGGACTTATGCATGGCTCCCACTTCTGCCTCCTCCAATTCATGTAAAAATGACCCTAAACAAACTTTGGAGCTACAGAATCCACAAAATGACACAGAGAAGCTAACCTTCCACTGAAGACAGTCTGACAGGTCGGCAGGAAGGGGCCAGTGCAACACTCTGGGAGCCAAGCCCAGCCCCATGCGAGCCTGAGATTTTAGCCTCAGGGTGGCCACAACCAGCCTACAGCTAGAGGTACTTCAGATCACCACCAGCTATGGTGGTTTCCAGAATTATCAACTCATAGATGCTAAGGACAAAGTGAGAGGTCAATGCAGTGTGGATTTGGGGAACACGGAGTTTGGAAGTGCGGGCCGGCATTTACCCCCTGGAGGGAGAAGCAGCAGAGGCACTGTGGCCATGCAGCTGCTGCCACGGGGCTGCTTCAGAGCTCCTGGCCTGCAGATTGTAGAGGGACTAAACAGCGAGTCTGAGGTGTAACCACTCTTGCTTTAACTTTCTTGGATATGGATTGCTATCTAGGGTGGAGGTCCTGGAGTGTGTGATCAGTTTGTCAGAGCATGTGGACGCTTCAGAGAGGGCACCCAATTAATAGCTCCAGCAGCTAAGAAAATCCCAGCAATTTGGGACAAAGCTCCCCACTCTCGTAGCAGAGTTCTACTGTGGCAAAAAACCCAAAAATCAAGTAATAAGGGGCAACATGAGAAAGCAAAGGAAGCAAAGCAAGCAGAGCAATCAGTCTTTACACTCCTATTTTGGGGACAAAAAGGATCAAAGCTTGGAACAAGAGGAAGACAGCAAGGTCAGAACTTCTGCACCAAAAGCTTTCAAGAAAAATATGATCTGGTTACAGGCCATATAAGAGCTTAAAAAGGATTTTGAAAACCAAATAAGAGAAGTGTAGGAAAAATTGGGAAGAGAAATAAGAATGATGCAAGAAAAGTATGAAATGAGATTAAATGACCTGATTGAAGAAAATAACTCCTTATAAAACAGACTAAATCAAATGGCAAAAGAGGCTCAAAAAGCCAATGAGGTGAACAATTACTTAAAAAGCTGAATTTGCGAGATGGAAAAAGAATCTCAAAAGCTCACTGAAGATAATCATTCCTTCAGAATTAGATTAGAGCAAATGGAAGCTAGTGACTTTTTGAAAAAATCAAGATACTATTAGACAGATCCAAACAAATGAAAAAATAGAAGGCAATGTGAAATATCTCATTGGGAAAACCAGTGACCTGGAAAATCGATCCAGGAGAGATAATTTTAAAATTATTGGACTACCTGAAAGCCACGATCAAAAAAAGAACCTAGAAATCATCCTTCAATAAATTCTCAAGGAAAATTGCCCCGATGTTTTAGAACCAGAGGGCAAAATAAAAGTTGAAAGAACCCACTGATTATCTCCTGAAAAAGATCCCCAAAAGAAAACTCCTAGGAATATTATAGCCAGGTTCCAGAGTTCACAGATCAAGGAGAAAATATTACCAGCAGCTAGGAAGAAACAATTTGAACATTGTGGAAACACAATCAGGATAACATAGGATATGGCAGCTTCTACACTGAGGGATCAAAGGTCTTGGAATATAATATTCTGGAGGTCAAAGGAACTGGGATTAAAACCAAGAATCACCTATCCAGCAAAACTGATTATCATGTTTCATGGGAAAATATGGTTATTCAATGTGATAGAGGACTTTCAAGCATTCTTGATGAAAAAAAAACAGAGTTGAATAGAAAATTTGACATTCAGATACAAGAAGCAAGAGAAGCATGAGTAGGTAAACAAGGAAAAGAAATCATAAGGAACTTATTAAAGTCAGAGTATTTACATTCCTACATGGTTAAACAATAATTGTAAGATATGGAACTTTTCTCAGTATGAGAATAGTTGAAGGGAATAGAAATGTGTATATATATACATATATATATGTATATGTGTGTATATGTTTATATATATATATATATATATATAGAGAGAGAGAGAGAGAGAGAGAGGGTATATAGGTGTATGAATACATATGTTAGTGTGTGTATATATGTGTACTGGTATACATAGACAGAGAGCACAGGACCAATTGAATAGGAAGGGATGATACTTAAAAGGTGAAATTAAGAGGAGAGAGAGTAATATAATGAGAGGAGATGGAGAGAGACAGAATGGGGTAAATTATCTCATATAGAAGAGGCAAGGGAAAACTGTTACAAAGGAGGGGAAGAACAGGAAAGCAAAAGGGAATGAGTCAACCTTATTCTCATTGTATTTGGCTTAGGGAAGGAATGACATACACACTAAATAGAGTTTCTCAACTTACAGGAGAATAGGGGGGAAGGGGATGGTGGAAGAGAAGGCAGACCAGTGGGGAAGGAAGTTGGAAGCACCCACTTTTGAAAAGGAACAGGATCAAAGTAGAGAATAGAACAAGTGGGGGGTGGGATAGGAGGGAGGGAAATATAGTCAGTCTTTCATAATATGTCCACTATGGAAATGCTTTGCATAGCTACACATGTATAAACTATATTGAATTGCTTATCTTCCCAGTAAGCGTGAGTGATGACAGAGGAAGCAAAAGAATCTGGAATTCAAAATTTTAAAATCAAATGTTTAAATATATATATTATTCTTTTACATGTAACTGGGAAATAAGATATACAGGCACTGGGGCATAGAGATCCCCCATGCCCTACTGGAAATTTGGAGGGGGAATGAGGGAAGATATGGGAAAGAGCAGATTGGGGGAGGGGATATTCAATGCAATTGCTATTTTGGGGTGGTGGGTAGGGGAAAAGGGGGGAGAAAATTTGTAACTCAAAATCTTGTGGAAATGAATGATGTAAACTAAAAAAAAAGAGAAAAGAAACAAACAAAACAAAATAAGAATGAGAGTGATGAAAAATTAGTCAACAGCTTGCTAAAGGAGACCCCCAAAATACTGAAGAAAACACACCTTAAGAAATAGACTAACTCAAATGGCAAAAGATGTCAAAAAAGGCTATGAGAAGAATGCTTTAAAAATGACTAAATGTAAAAGGAAGTTCAAAAACTCACTGTAAAACAATAATTCCTTCGAAGTTAGATTGAAGCAAATGTAAATTAATGATTTTGTGAGAAATCAAGATGGATACAAAGAATGAAAAAATTGAATATAATGTGAAATATCTCATTAGAAAATCCACTGACCTAGAAAATAGATCCAGGAGAGATAATTTTAAAATTATTGGACTACCTGAAAACCATGATCAAAAAAGGAACTTAGACATCATCTTTCAAGAAATTATCAAGGAAAACTGCCCTGATATTCTAGAACCAGAGGACAAAATAGTATTGGAAAGAATTCACCAATTGCCTCTTGAAAAACATCTACAAAATAAAACTCCTAGGAAAATTACAGACAAACTCCAGAGTTCCCAGGTCAAGAAGAAAATATTACAAGCAGTCAGGAAGAAACATTTTGAGTATTGTGGAAATACAATCAGGATAACATGAGATCTAGCAGCTTGTACATTAAGGAATCGAAGGACTTGGAATATGATATTCTGGAGGTCAAAGGAGCTAGGATTAAAACTAAGAATCATCTTCCCAGCAAAATTGAGCATAATACTTCAGGGGAAAAGATGGACATTCAATGAAATAAAGGACTTTCAAGCATTCTTGATAAAAAGACCAGAGCTGAACACAATGTTTGACTTTCAAGTACAAGAAGCAAGGGAAGCATGAAAATGTAAATAGGAAAGAGAAACCATAAAGTACTTATTAAAGTTGAACTTTTTACATTCCTACATGGAAAGACAATATTTGTAACTCATGGGACTTTTCTTAGTAGTAGGATGGTTGAAGGGAATACACACACATATGTATGTATATGTATATATATAATGTGTGTATATATGTATATATATATATATGTTTATGTAGGTGTGTATATATGTGTGTATACATAGAGGGAACGGTTTGAGTTGAATATGAAGGGATAATATCTAAAAATAAAATTAAAATGTAAGAGAGGAATATACTAAGAAAAGGAGAAAGGGAGAGATAGAATAGGGTAAATTATCTCACATAAAAGAGGCAAGAGAAAACTGTTACAATGGAGGGGAAGAGCAGGAAGGTGAAAGGGAATGAGTCAACCTTACTCTCATTGGACTTGTGTTAAGAAGGGAATAACGTACACACCTAATTGCGTATCTTACCCTATAGGAAGGTAGGGCAGAAGGGAGATAAGAGGGGGATGATATAAGGGAGAGCAAATTGGGGGAGAGAGTAGTTAGAAGCAAACGCTTTTGAAAAGGGACAGGGTGAAAGGAGAAAATAGAATAAGTGGGGGCAGGATAGGATGGAGGGAAATATAGTTAATCTTTCACAATATGACTACTGTGCAAAAGTTTTTCATAGCTACATATGTATAATTGCTTGTCTTCCCAGTGGGGGTAGGTGAGGAGGGAAGAAGGGAGAGAATCTGGAACTCAAGAGTTTTAAAAATAAATGTTAAAAAAATTGTTGTTACATGCAACCAGGAAATAAGATATACAGACAATGGGGTATAGAAATCCATCTTGCCCTACAAGAAAGTAGAGGGTAAGGGGGGCAATATAAGAGAGGGCAGACTGGGGGGAGGAGTATTCAGTATGCTTGTTATCTTGGGAGGGTAGCAGAGAGATGGGGAGAAAGTTTGTGACTCAAAATCTTGTGGAAATGAATGTTGAAAACTAGAAATAAATAAATTTTGGAAGAAAAAAAAAAGACCAGAGCAGAGTAGAAAATTTGAATTTCAAATACAAGACTCAAGAGAAGCATAAAAAACTAAACATAGAGAAATAAGGGACTCATCTGCTGCTGGGATTATGTGCAATGATGGCAGCTGTGGCAGCTCCAAGTCTTCTGGGTGCAGAGTGGAAATGACAGACACTGGGCTTGGCCTCAGCACTTGCCCAGCACATGGCCCGGACATGGATCCCACCAACCAAGATATCAACCTAATTCTCCTAACAAAGGTCTGCTATCAGATACCATGACAGACATGCCTGTGGATACAGGGACTGCCAGGACCTCCATTTCTGAGGGCCTGATAGAGGCAGAGTTTAAAGAAGACCTCAGATCTGAACTTACTAAGGCAGTTCCTGGCAGTCAAAGAAAGACACTGGTGAGCTGAAGAGGAAGGTGGGCCTGATTTCCTTGGATGGACTGAAGCAGAATCTTTCAAAGAGCTTGCATGATGTTCAGGTCTCCAATGCTTACAAGAAGACTCAGGAAACTCTCTCCCAGGAAGGACAGAAGACTTCAACTGCCTTATCCAATGTGGGCTCTGCTATCAGCAGGAAGCTTGGAGTTATGAGGAACTCTGCAACCTTCAAGTCTTTTGAAAATCAAGTTGGGACTATAAAGTCCAAAGTCATTGGTGGCAGAGAGAATGGCAGTGACAACCTTCCTTCACCAACAGGAAGCAGCGATAAACCTCTGCAGGATCGTGCTCCTTTCTAGACCCCTTTGGAGCTTTACTCTGCCACATAATGAGTTCAAGAACCCTCTCAGCTCTGTCATGAGTGACTCTACAGAACAAAACCAATATACTTATGATTCAAACCAGGAAATGCACAGAGTCCAGTTTGGAGAATTCGTATCCATGCATATATGGACACTTGCTTTTGGATTTGAGTAAAATAGAGAACAAAAAGTTTTATACACAGATATTTTACACTAAAGTTTATAGATGAAATGTATCACTTGTGATGATCTTCAAGGGGGGGTGCATTTAAGTGGACAGAACTTCCTCATTGGGTATAGAATCAAAAGCATGAACTCCTATTTGGAAAACTGTATAGCTTAGCTGAATGCCCAAATAAATTTTTGTTTGGGAGTGGAAAGAAGTATACTTATGAAACAAACTTTTTGAAAATTTTGTTTCTTTTCTCCCTTCCCTCAATTTCTGAAAGCTCATAGAAGTAACCTAGAAGATTCTAACTAGCTTGATTATTATTTTTCCCCCAAAATGATTGTCAAGATGTGAAATTGTCCATTTTTCTGTGCCATCTGGAATGGAGACTCTAATTAGAAGCCGCTTTGTTGTTACACTAATGCTCAAGCTTTAACAAAACGAAAATCCTTATTTTTAAATGCAGTGGACTTTTCAAAAAACAAAGTGAAGCAAAGCATTGCCAAAAGTTCTGAGGGTTTCCTATTCTTTACAAAATCAGTGCTTTGGTAACTTTTGGTAACCTTTATTTTTAATGAAGCAAGTATCTTTGCCATTACTCTAGCACTTTGTTGATATACTTCTCTGGTTCTGTGATTAAATGGTCCCTTTGACCTCCACTGAATGTTTTCAAGTCTATCTCTAGACAACTCCCCTCTGTTGACTTTTCCTTTTCCTTTTAAGTACTGATTTTATCTTTGATGGTTTGATGCTATTGAATCATTCTGACCTTTTGTATATGTAATTAAAACAACTATGAACAACATCTCAATAAGATGTTTTCATGAATTACAAAGATGATTCATATTCAAGCATTGATTTATGTAAACTAATTGGCCACCATGTTCAGTTCCATCCAGCACATAAAAGTTAAACACTGTGCTATGTGTGAGAAACAAAGACTTAATGGAAAGTTATTTGTCTTCAAAGAAGTTATATTTTATTTAGGAAGGGTAGAGCTTCAGGAACAACATATGCACAAATAAAACAAGATAAATTGAGGAAGGAGAAGATATTAACACACGAGGAAAGGAATCAGGAAAGTTTTTTTGTTTTGTTTTGTTTCATTTTGTGAAAGCACGTAGATGGGAGATGGAGAATCAACTTCATGGAATGGTTAAAAGTCCAATTTGACTACATTATAGAATGCAAAGAGGAATAAAATAAAATAATTCTGGAAAGGTACATGGGAACCAGTTTATGGAAGCTTTAAATGACAAAATGAGAAGTTTGTATTTTATCCTAGAAAAAAGAGGAAGCATTGAAGATTCTTGAGTAGGGCTATTGTATGGCCCTAGATTGTTGTTGTTCATCTTTCATTCTTAAAGAGGACCAATGCCAACAGGAAGGTGATGTCTTGACTTGCAAGTGAATAGGATTTAAGTGAGGCAGGGCTTTGCAATGTCATTAGCCTCTCTCTCCAACAGAGTCATTGGAGCTCAATAGAAAGACATAGGTTGAGACTACTGGCTATGGTCACACTTGTGTCATAAGAATAGTTAATTATATGGAGAATATATGGGAGAGAAAAAGATTTTAAGCAAGAAGGCCGATTTTGAGGCTTCTAAAATAATCCAAATAAAAGATGATAGGGGCATGATTTAGTTTGGTGACTTTGAGAGTGCAGAGAAGATAGATGTAATAATGTTTTTAAAATAAACAAGACTTAAGAAGTGATTGGTAGAGGGGATGAGAGAGAGAGAGGGAAGATGTAAGGATAAGTCAGCTTTTGAATTCAGGTTAATGGAAGGATGGTGTGATCCACCGAAGAAAGAATAAAGTTTAAGGGAGGGGTTTACTAGAAGAGTGAGGGTAGAAAGATAATGAGTTCTATTTTTAGACATGTTGAGTACAGGATGTCATTAAGATGTCTACATGGAAATAATCTAGTAGGCAGTTGCTGATATGAAACTAGATATCAGGAGAGAGATTAGGGCTAGATATGTAGATTTTGTCATTTGATTAGGGAGATTATAGAGCCCATGGAAACTGGGATCAATAAGAGAACAAGTATAACAAAAGAAAAGAGGACCTTGGACAAAACCCTCACAAAAAGATTAAGACAGATCCAAAAATGGAACATGAGAAAAGAGCAATCAAATAGGTAGAAGAAGAACCAAGAATGAGTAGGATTCAAAGGTAGAGGAATATATAGTTGAACAAGTGAATTATATAATCAATACTGTAAAAGGAGGTAATACCACAGTAGAGGTGATGGAGTGAAGGGAAGGCGTGAAGGGACTAGAGGTCAAAAGGAAGAAAAAGAATAGTTTCAGGAGGAATAAGGGAGTAGGATAGAAAGTTTTGGTCAGAGAAGGAGTGTAGAGCAGAGAGAAAGAAAGAAAAAGGGAAATAGTACAGAAGTATTTGCTCTCTTGCCCAACCAGAAACAAAATTACCATGGATTTTTTGGAAGAAGCTTGATTCAATCAAAATCTGTAATAAAGTATTTTGAATAAGTCTTCTCACTTCATTTGAAAATATGGAGAGAACAGACTTCCAGGAGCCAAGATAGAGGAGTTAAACAACAAATCACTGTAATTCTCCTATATCCATCTCCAAACAACCATGATAGTGCCCTCAAAGAAATCCTGGAATAGCAGAACCAACAAAAAGATGGGGAAAAACAATATTTAACCCAAGAAACTTGGAATATTGGCAAGAAAGGCCTTGTCTCATTTTGGTAAAAGGAGGACACAATCCAGGATAGGAAACATCCCAGAAAACCAGTGGCAGATCCTGAGCCCCAGTATTGTAGAGTGGGCAAAGACTAACACCAGCCCACCCCATGTGCCTTAGCATAGTCAGGGGAATCAGCAGACTCCAGATTCTAAGACCACCATGTGCTTCAGTGTAGCCCCAGGAAAATGCAGAAACACCCCACTGGGCATCAGGACATACCAGAAACAACCACTAGGACCCCTGCTTAATACCAGGTAAACTACCAGACTCCTATGGCCTCCAGCAGCACCAGCTCCAGCACCCCCGCCCCACTCCACCTCCTCATCATAGCACCAGTCACAAGGGCCCCCTGGGGATAGCAGAGTGGATCAAAAAACAGAATCCTACAATATGTTCTTTATAAGAAACACACCTGAAGAAGAGGGCCACACACAGAATAATTGTAAAAGACTGGAGCAGGATCTATCATGCTTCAGCTGAAGTAAAAAAAAAAAAAACAGGGGTGGCAATCCTGATACCAGACAATGTAAAAGCAAAAACAGACCCAATTAAAAGAGATAAGGAAGAAAGCTACATCTTGCTAAAAGCTACAATGAAACAATATCAGTACTAAACATATATTCATTAAGTAGCATAGCATCCATATTCTTAGAGGAAAGGTTAAGTGAGTTACAAGAAAAATAGCAAAACTATGCCAATGGGGGATCTCAACTGTCCCCTCTCAGAATTCAATGAATCCAACCAAAAAATATGCAAGAAGAAAGCTAAGGAGGTAGATAGAGTCTTAGAAAAATTAGATATAATAGACTTTTGGCATGATGTAGACATAAAGGGTGACACCATAAACAAATTAAAAGAGCAAGGAATAGTCTACCTGTCATAGCTATAGGGAGGGGAAGAATTCATGACCAAATGAGGTAGAGAACATTACCAAATGTAAAAGATCATTTTGATTATATTAAATTAAAAGGTGTTTTTTAACCAAACACAATCAATGCAACCAAGGTAAGAAGGAAAGCAGAAAGCTGGGAAAGAATCTTTACAGAAAGTGTCTCTGATAAAGGCCTTATTTCTCAAATATATAGAAAATGAAGTCAAATGTACAAGAATATAATCCATTCCCCCATTATAAATGGTCAGAGGATATGAAGAGGCAGTTTTCAGATGAAGAAATCAAAATTATCTATAGACATATGAAGAAGTGCCCCAAAACACTTTTGATCAGAAAAATGCAAATTAAACAACTCTAAGATATCACTTCACACCTATCAGTTTGGCTAATATGACAAAAAAGGAAAATGACAAATGTTGGAACTATTCTCTCAGGGTGTATAAAACTCTGTATATCCTTTGGTCCAGCAATATCACTACTAGGTCTGTATCCCAAAGAGATCATAAAAAATGGGAAATGATCTACATGTGCAAAAATATTTATAGCTGCCCTTTTTGTGGTGGAAAAACATTGGAAACTGAGGGGATGCCAATTAGTTGGGGAATGACTGAACAAGCTATGGTATATGAATATAATATATTGTGCAATAAGAAGTGATGAACAAACAGATTTCAGAAAAACCTGGAAAGTTTTGTATGAACTGATGGAAAGTGAAGTGAGCAGAACCAGGAGAACACTGTACATAGTAACAGCACCATTGCATGAAGATCAACTTTGAATGACTTAGCTCTTCTCAGCAGCAAGAGGCACCCCCCACTCTGCCTCCTCATCATAGCACCAGACACAAGGGCCCCCAATGGGCTGCAGGGCAACATCAGTGCAACACCAGGTAAACATCCAGGGTCTGCAGCCACAGGCACAAGAAGCCAGAGACAGTGCCCCTGTCAAGTACAAAGTACAAAGGACTCACCAATGAAAATGCTATTCCTATGTAGATAATGAACTGATGGACTCTGGATAAAGATGAAAACATTTTTTTACTTAGTTTATTCTTTCTCATGCTTTTTCCCATTTAGGTTTGTTTCTTTGTCCACAACTGTGATGAATATGGAAATATTTTACATGATAGCATATGTATAAACTAAACAAACTACCTACTATTTTCAGAAGAGGGAAGAGAATAGAGGGATAGAGAAAAATTTGGAACTCAAAATCTTATAAAACTGAATGCTAAAAGTCTTCTTGACATGTTACTGGAGAAAAATAAAATATTATTTTAAAACAATAATTAACCTAGAATATCTTCCTGGCAGCCTGTTATAGGAGGAAACATGGTAACCAAAAATTAAACAAAAAAAAACCTCTATAAATGGGGCCAGAATGCCTGTATCCCAATCTTGACCTATACGTATACAAATTTTGTGACCCTAAAGACAAGTTATTTCCCCTTTCTAGAACTTAGTTCTTTCATTTCTAAAGCCAGATAATGACTTTGGCATTATCCAGCTCTTTTAATATTCTTTGAGGCAGCTTGGTGGCACAGTGGCTAATGCTCTTGACTTGCAATTAGGGAAACCTTATTTTGAATCCTGCCTCAAACATGCACTATTTATGTGTCCCTGGACAGGTAATTTAACCTCTGTTATTCTCAATATCTTCATCTTTAAAATGGGGATAGTAATAGCCCCTACCTCCCCCAGTGGTTGTGAGGATCAAATGAGATAATATTTGTGAAGTGCTTTGTCAAACTTAAATCTTGATTTTAGTACTAGCTATAATCATGATCATGATTATCATTATACTTACCAAGCTATAGCAAATTTGAAGGAAAGATATGTTCTTAAGGCTGACATGTCTTTTCATTATAAAATGGGAAATTGTGGTGGAAAAAACTCAGAAAAGAAAAGGGCTTCCATTCCTCTCAAGGTGATATTCTTCCTTTGCTTGGGATTTTTCCTATTTGAGGGAAGAATGGTGGGGGGGGGTGTGGGTGTGAAAGAGGACTACACAAAATGATCATAAGATAGTAGTAGAGTTAGAAGGACTTGAGAAATCACTGAATCCCACCCCTTCAGTTTACAAAGAAGCAAACTGAGGCACAGAGAGGTTAAAAGGCTTGCCCAAAGTCACATATGCAGAAGATCTGTAATTCAAGCTCTGGTCCTCTGACCTCAAAAAAGTACCTTAGAGACTGTTTGGTTCAGTCTTCTAAGTTTACAAATAAATAAATTAAGGCTCTGATATTTTAAAAGGCTTGTCCATATAATAGTACTCAGTGTTCTTCCTGCCATGTCATGTGCCTCATCTATTCTAACTTAGGTGAGAATATCTGTTACTTTTGAAGTATGAGGCTTGTGGAGAGTTTTTCTCTGTAATATTTTAAATGTAAAAAAGATGGCTAGAATACGGGACAACAAGGCAGCTAGATGGAACAGCAGTTAGAGCACTGAGCTTGAACTCAAGAAGAATCATCTTCCTGAGTTCCAATATGGTTTCAGATATTTACTAGTTATGTGACCTTGGACAAATCACTCAATCCTATTTGCCTCAATTTCATCATGTTTAAAATGAGCTGGAGAAGGAAATGAACGGTAAACCACTCTAGTATCTTTGCCAAGAAAACCCCAAATGAGGACAGGAAGTGTTGGACACGACTGAAACAACAACACTGGACAACACTTTGTATATCTTCCAAGAAGCTCAGGACTCTTTTGATTTTGCCACATTAATCATCATCTTATCTCATTGAAGTCAGAAGAGAAGGATCTGGATTTTATGGATGACAAAATTTAGAGAAAGGATATTAAAAGTCACTCAGAATTGCATAGTGGGATGATTAGCACCGGGTCTTCTTGATTTCTCTATCAATGGAACTTTAAGTATTACTCTCGTTATCATTGTTTGTTTTTCACTGGAGAAGATGAGAAATTGAACTTGAAATGTTCTATGCAGATAGAGCAAGGAATCTGGGGACCAAGGCAAAGGGCATATGAGAAGTCCCTCCAGATTGTTACCCTTGCTTCTGAGCTTCTTGGTAAATCTAGGGGACTAGAAAAAGCTCTTTTTTTTTTTTTTACCATGGGACATCATAGAAAAGTGGAGAGAGAAATTTATTTCTTTAAAAGTTGTTCAGAATAGAGTGTGGCTGTTTGACTTGTGAGTTCTCTGACCTTCTGTTTTGAGGACAAGACTGGTTATAAAATTTTTAAAGCCTTTCTTAGCACAGTTGGGCTCAGCAAATAAATGAGGCTTTCTCTATTGGTTTTACTGTGTGTCACAGTACAGTATAAATGATTAAATGCAGTTTTATTCTTTTATGTAGTCATCTCCCAAAGAAGTCATTTTCTCCTATTCAAGTTTCTCAAATTGCTTTAGAGACTTGTGGCTTAGAGCTTGAGAACTGCCTGGAAGTCAGACAACTTAGAAAAACATCTCCCACTCTAGCATTACTCAGTTACCCGAGAGATTCCTAGTGTTCACGAAATAGTTAACCCACATTCTAATTGGAAGTTTCAGTTTGGGATGATACCACACAACCTGGGTTCTTTTGCTATCCCAGGAACTTTATACATTTTTCACAGGCACAATCTTTGACAGCAGGCATTGTATATCTCCTCACTATGATTATGGCAGTGGGTACTTAATGAGTGCTGAGGGGGAGGTAGTGATATAGGGTAAAAAGCAATGGAGCTTTCTAAGTGAAATGGATGATTATTTACAAAAATATAAATTTCCAAGATAAACAGAAGAGGAAATAAAATACTTAAATCCATTTTAGAAAAAGAAATTGAATAAGCCATCAAGGAACTCCCTAAGAAATAATTTCCAGAGCCAGATAGATTTTACAAGTTAATTCTATCTAATATTTAAAGAACAATTAATTACAATGCTATATAAACTATTTGGAAAAATAGGCCAAAAAAGAGCCCTACCAAATTCTTTTTATGATACAAATATGGTTCTGTTAACTAATCCAGGAAGAGTCAAAACAGAGAAAAAAATTATAGACCAGTTTCACTAATGAATATTTATGCAAAAAATTTAGATAAAAAATTATCAAAAAGATTACAGCAATTTGTCACCAGGATAATACACTATGAGCAGGTAGGACTTATAGCAGGAATGCAGGGTTGGTTCAATATAAGGAAAACTATCAATATAATTGTCCATTTTCAATAACAAACCTAAACAGAAATAATATGATAATCTCAATAAATACAGAAAAAGCTTTTGACAAAATATAGCACCCAATTATATTAAAACACTAGAGAGCATAGGAATGAATCAGCAAGTATTATATGTAATGAGTACAAGCTACATGCATTCCCAATAAGACTGGGGTGAAACAAGGTTGTTCATTATCACCACTGTTATTCAATATTGTACTAGAAATGTTAGCTTAAGCAATGAGAAGAAAAAGAAACAGAGGGAATTAGATTAGGCAGTGAGGAAACAAAGCTATCACTCTTTGCAGATGATATGATGATATACTTAGAAAAACCTAGAGAAACAACTAAAAAAACTATTTGAAATAATTAGAAACTTTAACAAAGTGGCAGGATAGAAAATAAACCCACATAAATCTTCAGCATTTCTATGTGTTACCAACAAAGCTCAGCAGCAAGGGATAGAAAGAGAAATTCCATTTAAAGTATCTATGGATAATATAAAATATTTGGGAGTCTATCTACCAAGATAAGCCCAGGGACTATATGAACACAATTGAAAAACACTTTTTACACAAAATCATATCCAAATAATTGGGAAAATATCAGTTGATCATGGGTAGGCTGAGCTAATATAATAAAAGTGATAATTTTATCTAAATTGATTTACTTATTCTGTACCATACCAAACTACCAAAAATTATTTAAAGAGCTAGAAAAAAATAACCACAAAATTCATCTGCAAGAACAAAATGTTAAGAATATCAAGGGAATTACTGAAAAAAAAATTGCAAAGAAAGATAGCCTACCTGTACCAGACCTAAAACTGTATTATAAAGCATTAATCATCAAAACTATTTGGTACTGGCTAAGAAGCACAGTAGCAGATCAGTGGAATAGGTAAGGTACACAAGACACAGTAGTCAATGACTATGATAATATACTGTTTGATAAATTCAAAGACTACTTCTGGGATAAGAACTCACTATTTGACACAAAAAAAAAAACCTTCTTCGAAAACTGGAAAATGGTATTGCAGAAAGTTGTCATAAACAACATCTCATGCCCTCTACAAAGATAAGGTCAAAATAGGTACATGATACATAAAGGGTGATACCATAAACAAATTAAAAGAAAAAGCAATAGTTTATGTATTGGATTAATGGAAAAGAGAAGAATTTGTGATCAAACAAGAGATAGGTAGCATTATCAAATGGAAAATGGTTCATTTTGATTTCATTAAGTTAAAAAAAATTTTGTATAAACAAAACTAATGCAACCAAGATTAGAAGGAAAGCAGAAAGCTGGGGAGTAATTTTTACACCCAATGTTTTTTTTTTATAAAAGCCTCATTTCTGGGCAACTAGGTGGTGCAGTGAATAGAGCACCAGCCCTGGAGTCAGGAGAACCTGAGTTCAAATGTGGCATCAGACACTTAACACATTTCTTAGCTGCGTGACCTTGGGCAAGTCACTTAACTCCAATTAACTTGCCTCCCCCCTCAAAAAAGCCTCATTTCTAAAATATTTAGAGAACTGAGTCAAATTTATACGAATACAAGTCATTTTCCAATTGATAAATGGTCAAAGGATATGAAGAGACAGTTCTCAGATGAAAACTTGTAAGAATACAAGTCATTTCCCAATTGATAAATGGTCAAAGGATATGAAGAGACAGTTTTCAGATGAAGAAATTAAAACTATCTATAGTTATATGGAAAAAATGCTCTAAATCATCATTAATTAGAGAAATGCAAATTAAAACAACTCTGAAGCACTATCTCACACCTAACAGGTTGACTAATATGACAGAAAAAGAAAATGAAAAGTGATGGAGAAGATGTGGGAAAATTGGAACACTAATGTGTTGTTGGTGGAGTGGAGAACAATTTGGAACTATTCCTAAAGGGCTATAAAGCTCTGTATACTCTTTGATCCAGTATTATCACTGCTAGGTCTGTATCCCAAAGAGATCATAAAGGAGGGGAAAGGACCCGCATGTACAAAAATATTTATAGCAGCTCTTTTTGTGATGACCAAGAATTGAAAATTGAGGGGATGTCCATCAATTGGGAAATGACTGAACAAGTTGTCTTAAAGGAATGTAATGGAGAGAAGCATATATCTTTCTTGTTTTATACCCTATTTGATGTAATTCTTACTGAAGCAATGAATATCTTTCTCTGAAACTGTGTCTATTGAAGAATCTCTGCTGTGGCCCTACTCTCTGACCATCTCCACCTCACTGGAAGTTTGAACTTCATCCCTGACTTCTTTGACTCTGAAAGGTGAGCTTTTCCCCTAAATTTATGAGATGCTAAGCCTCCATGAAACTGTCCTCAGTTTCCTTGCCAAGGACACCTGCCTTTCAGCACTCTATGTGTGGCCTTCCATCATTAGAATGTAAGCACTTTGAGGGTAGGGACTATGCTGATTGAATGCATTTCTATTCCCTAGCACCTAGTAAAGTTCCTTGCAGATAGTAAGTGCTTGATAAATGCTATCCATCCATCCATCTATCTATCTATCTATCTATCTATCGGCAGTACCTTATCTGAGGAGAACTTAAGGAACTTATCTGAGGAGTTCTACACTGTAAGATAACCAAGCAATCCATGAAATGGTCATTCTTATTACTTTGGGGAATATAATGGAACAAGTCTTTCTAGATCTGTAACTTACCTCTCTGGGGAAGATATGCATATGATTTCATTTAGCTACAGCTTTTTCATTCCTTTTCTTTTTATTCACAGTGAAGATGCTAATATAGATATAGCTAAATCCCTGTAGTAGTGGGTTATCTCATCTATCCATAGACAAGTTCCCAAACAATGACATCATTGTTTGTAGATAGTCTAAAAACTGTGCAATGCTTAGCATTCTCTCTTTTCTGCCAGCTAAGATGGTCCCTTAAGTAGGACAAGCTGGACTAATCCCCACTTTTTTATTTTTATCCTTTTCTTAAGTCAACCATGTCACTAATATGTATTGACTTCAATGAAAGAGCTGACTCTGCAGTGATTTTTTTTCCTCATCAATTTTTGTGGTTAATTTCTTTAGTGGAATATGGGTTAGAACAACAGATATGGTATAAACATATTGGTGAAATAAGGGCAAAAGGGAATTCACTTGCTGTATTGCACTGAGCTGATCATATTACTCCCCTATTCTAATAACTACAGTGGTTTCCCATTGCTTGCTAAGAAATAAGCTTCTTGGCCTAATATGTAATATCCTTTACAATCTGCCTATAATATACCTTTATCTTTTTGTTTTACACTAGTCTCTCTCGCAGATGCCATATTGCAAATAAATTGAAATCATTCCCTGTTCCAACTTGCCGTTTTCCACCTCTGCATTTCTACACAAAATCTATACCCAGTCTACTTACTGTATCTGAAATAGATTCTGACTGTATGTCTTTGTATTGAAATATTTCCTTACTTTCAAGAACCATGTCAAGAATCACCTTCTCCTTAAAGCTTTTCCTGATCCAGCCACCTAGAAGTGATTCCCTCCCTCTTTAAATTTCTTATACCATTGGGCCCCTACTCATTTAGTCATACTGTCATTTGAATTATATGTATATATGGATCTTTATGTTATTTTTCATGTGAAAATCATAAATCCCTACTATCAGCTACCTTTGACATCTATTAAATGTTTGGATTATCATGGCCAAAAAAATTCATCATCTAGTGGCCAGTTTTCTATTAGTGAGCCTTCTTATATTTAACTATTCCTTGTATAGCTGCCTCAAAATGTCATCAGCTCTTGAAATGAAGAGATGAAATATAGGTGAAGAGGTAGAAGAGAAGAAAAGAAAACTAAAGGAAAGAAAAAAGGAATAAAAGATCTTACCCTTCTACTTGCCCCACTTATCAGGAGCATGACTAAGGGTTAGAAAGATTAATAATGATTGAAGGAAAAAGATTTTTCTGGTGACAGATGGAGTTGGGAATTTCAACTCTCTTGCTAATTACTCAATTATTTTTTTTTCTTTTTGAAAACCACATTTCTTGCACACCAGGAAGCAAATAGGGCAGAAAGTAGCATTAAACAGGATGTGCCTAAAAATATGGTTAAGAAAACTGGAGGGGCAGCCAGGTAGCACAACGAGTAAGAGCACCGGCTCCAGTGTCGGGACGACCTGGGGATCGAATCCGGGCTCTGAAACTTAGCACCCACCCAGAAACACCTGGCCGTGTAATCTTGAGCAAGTTACTTAACCCCGATTGCTTTAAAAAAAAAAAAAACTGGAAACTTCTTTGCAGCTCGGGCCAGCCATGGGGATCCCCCGGGACAGCTGGCCCAAGCGCCTTACCACAAGAAGCACAAGTATGAGTTGGTCGCCCACTTGCTAACGACAAGATCAGACCCACAGCATCCTCAATGTGTGAGTCTGAGGATGCAACAAAAAGTTCTGTGCATTGAGGCTGGACGTGGGCAACTTCTCCCGGGATTCCGAGTGCTGTATCCTTAAAACAAGGGTCAGTGATGTGGTCCACAATGCATCCAACAGTAGGACCGGACCAAGCCACTGCAGAAGAATTGCATCATACTCATTAGTAGCAGCCCATGCCGCCAGTGGTACGAGTCCCATTATGCTCCGCCACTGGGCCGGAAAAAGGGAGCGACGCTGACTATTGAGGAGGAAGAAATTTTAAATAAAAAGCGGTCAAAGAAGATCCAGAAGAAATATTAGGAGCAGAAGAAGAATGCCAGGATCAGCTCACTTCTGGAGGAACAGTTCCAGCAAGGCAAGCTCCTTGCCTATGTCCTTGACATCAAGGAAGGCCAGGCCAATGTGGCTGAGCATATGACTACGTGCTTGAAGGCAAAGAGTTTTACCTAAGAAAAATCAAAGCCTGAAAGGGCAAATAAATCTTAACCTGGGCATTCTCTAATGGAATAAATCCCCAGATTGTTTAAAAAGAAAAAGAAAACTGGAAACTTACGTTTCAGTTAAAGAAAACTCCAATAAAAACAAACACTAGTTTTTGTTTTTTATTATTCAAAATACTGGCTAAACTTTCCCCCCCTCAAGTACAGAGATTTTTGTCCAGAAATAACTTTTAGGAAGCAATTAATTTTGGTTTGTTTAAACTAGAATTGTATTATTCTGGACTATTTCAGCAGGTAACCTAGATCAGAAAGGAAAATGCAAGAACAAGGATGACTGAGGAAGCCAATGGATATAGATTTTACTTCAAACAAATTTGAGTTAGCATGAAACAATTGGGGGGAATCATGTTCTAAGTCAGGCTTTCTCTGCCTGCCCCACCCCCCAAAAAAGGGAACAACCAGGGGAATTTCTGATTAGATATCAATAGAGGGAGATTTTAAGAAGATCCACAAAATTGTACTGCTATGTAGCTTTTCTTTGCTGGCTTCTCCCATTTGAAAGGGGTAGGAAGTCATCTAAACAGAAGGGAGCTAAAACTTTTGAAAAGTTGCTTTAGAATCAGACTATGAAAGAAGCTTGCCACAAGCATAATTCTCAATGCTTTAGAAAACACACACACACACACACACACAATTTAGATAATCTGCATTGCAGGCTTAAAGTCCCTATAGTAACTACCTTGAAGCACTAGAGTATTCCCAATAAAAAGGTCTTGACATTAAGAAAGAAATATAATGAATTTCTAAGATTTTATCCTGGTTCTTCAACCTCCTGCTAGGTATCCCATTAGCACTTCAAATTCAACATGTCCCAAACCCAATATACATCATCTTTCCTTAAACCTGTACCTCCCATCTTTCTTATTTTTGCTGATGGTGCCACCATTCCCCCATCTACCCTGCCTCATAATATTGGAGGCATCTTATTACATGGTCTTTCCAAGGCACAGTCTGACCAGGTCACTTCCCTGACAAAAAATTTCTCAAAGCTTCCTATTGCTTCTAGGTTGAAATGTACAGCCTTGGTGTGAGAATCAGAATCTGGCACCATCCTTCCTTTCCAGACTAATTTCACATTAATCCTATCCTGAATATGTTCCACATTCCAAACAGAATAACTTACTAAATGTTGCCTAAACTGAATACTGATCTACCCCTTCTGCATTTAAACAGGATACTTTGCAAGTCTAGGATACAATCTCTCTTCATTTCCAACTTTTACAATCACTCTCTTACTTTTGCAATCATACTCTTCCTTTCCTCAGTTCAGGTTCTATTTCTCCCAGCAATCTTTCTTTATCTCTTCAACTGAAAGTGCTTGAACCCTGCTTAAATTTGCTAAAAACTTTATTCCATTTTTTGCCCTGTTATACCAGTCAGTTACTCAATAAACATTAATTAAGCACCTACCAAGTGCCAGGCACTATTGTAAGAGCTGGGGAAACAAAAAAAAAAGACAAATGACAGTGCTGCCCTCAAGAACCCCAAATTATGATGAGGAAGAAAATGAGCAAATAAATATGCATAAACAAACTATATATGTTTTTAAAAAAAAATCAAAAAGGAAAGACATTGTAAATAAGAAGAGTTGGGAAAGGTTTCCTATAGGATTTAGTTGGGACTTGAAGGATGCCAGGGAAGCCAGTAGACAGATAGGAGGAGGCTTTGAACAGAGAGAGAAAGATAATTCCTGGGGCTGAGAGACAGAGTATCTTGTTTATGGAGCATGAAAGAGGCCAGTGTCACTGGATGGAAGAGAACATGTTGGGTAGTAAGGTGTTAAGAAGAGAGAAAAAGGTAGGAGGGGATTAGGTTATAAAAGATTTTGAATGTTAAACAGAGCATTTTCTATTTGAACCCAGAGGTGATAGAGAGATACCTTATCATATCATCGGTGTGTTTATTGGTTATCTGTATATATGTTGTCATCTCCCTCCCACAATAAATAGGAAATACCTCAAAGAAAGGGTATATGTCCTTTTTGTTGCATTTGCAAATTTCAGATTTAACATGGTAGTTCCTGGCTGTCTATGTCCCCCCCCCTTTTTTTTTTTGCTTTTTGGAGGGCAATTGGGGTTAAGCGACTTGCCCAAGGTCACTGAGGCCAGATTTGAACTCAGGTCCTCCTGACTCCAGGGCTGGTGCTCTTTTCACTGAGCCACCTAGCCGCCCTGTCTATGTCCCTTTCTTAATTTTCCTCTATCCTAAGTGACCCTTTTTAGTCCTCATATTTGTTATCTTAAAAATGGTAAAATATACCCAGTTGGAGGTAGAGCTTAAAGAAATTGGCTATTTCTTTAAAACATCAATTTCTGTAGTCACTTAGGATTGCTTATTTTTTTGTCAACAGAGAAAAAATGTTATAATAACCTATTGGCTTCCTTAGAGTACTTCAAGCCCCAACTAAAACCCCAATTTCTACAAGAAGCCATTCTCAATCTTTCAATTCTAGTGTCTTCTATCTTTTAATTATTTTCTATTTTTCTTGTATATAACTGTTTACACAATTGTTTGCTTGTTGTCTCCCCATTAGATTGTGAAGTTCTTGAGGGTAGCGACTGTCTTTTGGCTCTTTTTGAATCCCCTGCTCTTAAGATAATGCCTGGCACACAGTAGGTTCTTAAATGTTTATTGATAAACATACACACACATACACATACAGAGAGAGAGAGAGAGAGAGAGAGAGAGAGAGAGAGAGAGAGAGAGAGAGAGAGAGAGAGAGAGAATAGAGACAAAGATAAAGAAAGACAGGATCCAACAATCTTTTTTTTTAAATGCTAATCTAGCAACTAGAAATTTTCATTATAGGAAACTGGTCCCCTTGCTAGCTACTATCTTCAACTTCTGGTGTTACAATATAGTAATGACATCTGAAACAATGTACCTGCCCCTGCCCCCTAAACTGAAATTGGGCATGAAAAAGAGTAACAGAAAGGTTTATGGTAGGCATGAGGAGGTCTAAGCATGTAACTGACAAGGAATTCTAATGAACAGGAATAGAGGATGTCACTGAAGAAATGAATGGCAGAAAGAGCAGATGGGTTGGTCATATGGTGAGAGCAAGAAATTACAGGTAGTCTATCATAATGTTCCACTGCTACTTTAATGATATTGAGTGACAGAGAAAGTCTTTGGTGCTATGGGTTGACTTCTTAGTTTGCACTTCTGGAGGGCATAGAATTTCACAAGATGGCAAGGCATTCACAAATGAGTTTCCATTAAAATATTTGAAGGCAAGGACAAAATCACAGATCTATTTGAATATTTGAGAGAGGAGAATAGGTGGAATGCATTGAACCCCCTAGACTGTTGTAACTCCAGATCTGCCAAGGTTGGTGAAATGTATCTTTCACCTCCCTTTCTTCCTATAGAGGGCCAACTCTAATTCTAAGACTTTTCTTTGTTCTTCAAGTTGATCCTAATCCCTGATTTGGGCAGCTAGGTGGTACAGTGGAGAGAGTACCAGGTCTGGAGTCAGGAAGACCTGAATTAGAATCCAATTGCAGACACTAGCTGTGTGACCCTGGACAGCTCACTTAGCCCTGTTTGTCTCAGCTTCCTCACCTGTAAAATGAGCTGGAGAAGGAAATGGCAAACCATTCAATATCTTTGCCAAGAAAACCCCAAATGGGGGCGATTAGGTGGCATGGTGAATAGAGCACCAGCCCTGGAGTCAGAAGAACACCTGAGTTCAAATTTGGCCTTGGACACTTAACACTTAGTAGCCATGTGACCTTGGGCAAGTTATTTAACCCCAATTGCCCCTCCAAATAAAAAAGAAAAAAATAAAGAAAAAAGAAAACCCCAAATGAGATCATAAAAAGTTGGACATGACTGAAATAACTGAATAATTTCTGATTTACATAGTATTTTAAAACCCTGTTATTGATATTAAATTATGACTTGTTATAACTTCCTTATGATATTAATTGTCAACAGGTTGCAGAGGAAAGAGCCAAAAATGGCAGGTTATACACAGATAATAATGCAATAAAAAAGATGAATGTTCTGTTTGACTCTTGGGTCAGAAGGAACTCTTTCCTTTCCTTCACAGTTACTGGAAGATCCTGTGGAAAAAAATACATATATAGTATGTGTTTTAATAAACTTTTCAAAAAAGAAGAATTAAAACTGGATCCAGAGATTTTCTACCCTAAGTCTAAACTAAAGTGAGCTGGGCAAGTGATAGTCTGGTGAGAGATGAATGGGAGCTAGTGAACCATAATATCTTTTTTTTTTCCTTTTTTGCTTTTTGGAGGGGGGAAGGTAGGGCAATTGGAGTTAAGTGACTTGCCTAAGGTCACACCACTAGTTTTGGGTCAAGTGTCTGAGGCCAGATTTGGACCCAGGTCCTCCTGTCTCCAGGGCTGGTGCTATTCACTGTGCCACCTAGCTGCCCAGAACCATGATATCTTAAGCATTGTTTCCTCCTTGTCCATATGGTGTGTGGCAAAGGCAGAAACTAAGGGGAAGGTCTGCTCCTTAGGGGTTGGAAACCCCATTCCACAAGTCCATTCCAAAGATGAGGGCCACAGAACAGGGTTAGTACCTTTTCTTTTCCTTTTCCCTTTCCACCACAAATCTCTAACTCTTCCAGGGCAGCATCACCAAATGGTTACAATAATATTTGATGCTATTTCTTATCCCTTTATCCTCCCAAACAGCCACTCTGGGTAACTTCCATCTTGTTAATGCCCCTATGAAAGTATGTTGTCCAATATTCAGTATATTACTCCAAATGTGATCTATTAGAGAGAACAGAGTGATTATAATTTTACATGATCTTGACACAATATCACTATTATTGCAGTCTAAGATTATGTTAGCATTTTTAGCAACTATATCATTCTCCTATTTTACATAAACTGCCTTGTAGCCTCATCCTAAAGTTTTACACTTACTTTTTAAAAAAGTCTAAATAAAGGAACGTATATTTCCCCTGGTTGAATTTAATCTTAAACTCTGTCTAATATTCCAGGCCTCTGAGATAATTTTAAAATCTTGTTTATGATATCTATAATGCTAGCTATCATTCCAAGTTTTTGGTCATCTGAGCATCTCTTAAACTATGATATTTTTTCTTCTTCCTGTGTTTTTAAATCCTATCCATTTTTTTCAGGCTTAATTCAAAACTTACCTCCTCCCTGATTCCCTAACCAGTGTAAGCTCTTCTTCCTCTGCATTATCATAATCCTTTGCATTCCTACATTACAATTGTTTGTGTACATCTTGGGTCTCTTACTAGATAGATTTCTCTTACTAGAGGCACTTGCCAGTAAACTCCTGAGGCAGCATTGTGTATTGGAAACACAGGGTCCAAACAGTACATAGGACAGTCAGAAACACTGGATTTAAATTCTATCTCTTCCATTTACTGGTTATGAGATCTTACACAAGTTCCTTAGTTTTTCTGGGGCTAATAATACTTAACTACCTGCCTCATTGGGTTGCCTACTCACTGTGGCAAGGGAATCCTTTTATATCTCCCTATTCAACTTACTATCTCAATCACCATAGCAATTTTTCTAAGTCTTTTCATCTTTCCCCGAATGCCCAATAATCTCTTATTTCTCTAGCCTCTGAGCTGAGAAACTTACCTCATAGTTCACTGAAAAACTTGAGGTCATTTTTAAAGAGCTCCTTCTTCTTCCCTCCTCCTCATTGCATATCACCTAAATGTCTTCTGTCATTATCTTCTTCTTCAACCCTGACTTACAT
This sequence comes from Petaurus breviceps papuanus, assembly GCF_028583685.1. Taxonomy (NCBI): domain Eukaryota; kingdom Metazoa; phylum Chordata; class Mammalia; order Diprotodontia; family Petauridae; genus Petaurus; species Petaurus breviceps. Next base: position 5,250,859 of record NW_027185903.1, on the reverse strand, counting down.
GAAGAGATGGCCCTTCTTGACAAGGCAAAGCCTTCTACTTGTATGCCATCCTATCTTCTCCAGCACATTGTTCACTCTAACATCCCCACTCCTTAACTTATCTTCAATTTCTTCCTGTCTTCTCACTGCTTGCCTAGTACCTACAAATACCCCCATGCCTTCTCCATCCTCAAAAATGTCCCACTTGATTGACCCAACCCCACTATCATCACACATTTCTCATTCCTTTTGTGGTTAAAATTCTTGAGAAAGCCATTTAAAATTAATACCTCCACTTCCTTTTCTTTCATTCTCTTCTTGACTCTACAGTTTGGTGTCTGATCTCATCATTCAACCAAATTGGCTCTCTCTGAAGTTACCAATAACCTCTTAATTGCCAGATGTAATGGTCTTTTCTCAATTCTCATTCTTCTTTCCCTCTCAGAAATCTTTAACACAGTTAATCACCATCTTCTTCTTGATATTCTCTTTTATCTAGGTTTTCATGACTTTGTTTTGTTTGTTTGTTTGTTTTGTTTCTCCTCCTTTCCATATCACTGCTCCATCTCATCTATTTTTCTGGATTTCACTCAGCCCATGCTACGTAATGGTAGATGTCTCCAAGGGCTCTGTCCTGTACTTTCTTTTCTTCATCCTTTCTACCATTTCACCTGGTATTTTCTTCAGTTTCCACCAATTGAATTATCATCTTGTCTCTGATGATTCTCAAATCAACTTATTGAATCTTAACCTCTCCCAACCTTCAGATGCACATCTCCAACTGCCTCTTGTATATTTTGAACCGGTTGTCTCATAGACAGATTAAACTCAACATGACCACAATCTCTTTCCACTTCACTTTGCATCTGCTACCTGGTTTCAATGCCATGGAACAAGATGCCCTCCCAGGATAAGCTTATCACTTCCAAACTCACTACCATGCTACTAAATCAAACCTTGACTGACACTATCTCCCTCAGCCTTCTCTTTCCTCTGACTGGTAGACTGGAGGTTGGAGTACCAAACTCTACCAAACTCCTCCCAATGCCTTCCTTTATAGAGGGCACATGTTGCTCTGTCTGGTTTCAATTGCATGGAAAAAGATTCCCCCTGGGTTGGATGTTGCTTGATGTCCGCCCCCCTCGATCTTCTTTCCTACCTCTTTTTATGTCATCTCCTTCTTTAGACTATAGGTTCTTTGAGAGCATGGCAGGTGAAAAGTAAACTGACTGAGGAAATAAAGGTTAAGGCTTCTTAGCATATAAATTTATTAAGCTATGCATGCCAATTGCATAACAAATCAGGACCAGTGGCTTTCCTCAACTTCGCACTAGTTCCCAAATACAAGAGGAGAGAGTTGTATTTTTTTTGCATTGAAAATAATCAAATAAGAACAATTCATTAACAGAAAATAATTAATCAGGATACAAAATTAGATAATCTGATTTCTAATTGGAGAAAAGATTAGAGACTTCCCATGTCGAGAGGGGGAGAGTGAATAGGTGCAGTTCCTGGAAATCGGAAGAAGATATGTTCTATTCTCCCCAATTATCTGTATTTAATCAAAAGAAACTTGGAAGCAATGACTGTTTGACCAGTATAGGGCCAGTTTTCAGATAAGACATAATGAATGCTTAAAATGTATAATCGTGAGAAAATTCCTTGCATCAATCTTTGGAACTGATTGGGTGCCTGGTCATCATAACCTAGGTCCTTAATTAAGGGTCCCTAAGTAGCAGGGAGAGATAGTCCAGCTTTCCAACCATGCAGGGCTAGGTTCACACAATGCAACAAAGTTTCCTCACAATGACCACAATTGAATAAAGTTTTCCCACAAGACAGAAGTTGAACTGAATGGAAAGGGAACTGAGCTAGCTCCAGAATTGAAAAACAAAATGGAGTCAGTGTGATTCATTCAATTTCCACAACTAACCACTTGCTGCTCTAAAGAGCAGGGATTCTCTTTCTACCAATTATATCCCCAGAACTTAATAATAGTTCAGTCATTATAAAAAAAATTGAGAAAAATGACATTTCCAATTCCATTGGATTGAATTTATTATTTTCCCCATTAAATCCTACCTCCTTCCAAACTTCCCCATTACTGTAGAGAGCACCACCATCTTCCCAGTCACTGAGGCTTGCAACCAAGAAGTCATCCTCAGTTCCTCACTCTCTCACCTCCCTCTTCCAATCTGTTGGCAAATCCTGTTGATTTTACCTTTGTAACATTTTTCACATACACCACTTTCTCTTTTCTGATCTTTCTACCACCCTGGTACACGCCCTCATCATCTCATTCCCAGACTACAGCAATAGACTGCTGGTTGATTTCCTTTCTTCCATCCTCTTTCCATTCCAACCCATCCATTACTGAGTTTTCAAAATGATCTTCCTAAAGTACAGGTTCAATCATGTCACACCATCTCCCTATTTGATAAATTCCATTGGCTTCCTATTACCTCCACTATCAAATAGGAGATCCTCTACTTTGGGCATTCAAAGACCTTAATAGCCTGGTCCCCTCCTATATTTCCAGTCCCCTTAGACCTTATTCCTCTCCATGTGCTCTGTGATCCAGTGACACTGACCTCCTACTTGTTCCTCATCCATAATATTCAATCTCCTAACCCCATTTTTACTGGTCTTACCTCATATCTGTAATCCCCTCTCTTATCTTCTCCCCTTCCTGATTTCTTGCAAATCTCAGCTAAAATCCCACCAGTGTTATAGGAATATAAATTTTTTAAAGATCTTCCCTGCTCCTAGGTTAAGTGCACCTGGAGCCCATGGTAGGAGGCTTGTTTTTCAGGAATGCCCACACCTTGGTGCTTTGTGATTGGGCAGTGAGTCAAGAGGGTTGCTACATTCTCAGACCCAGGAGAAGGCTATATAATCCCTGATGTGAGACTTTGTTTTGGGGCTCACTTTGAGAAGTGTTGTATGATTTGACCAGATGAGACTCTGGGCAGCTGTTTTCAAAGTGTGAAAACCCAGATGTTGATGCATCCCTCTCTGGTAACTGTGATTTGGTATGGATGTAATGGTTGGACAGTTGGAGGCCTGTCTGCTTGATATGTTTTTCTGTTTTCTTGTAACTTCTGTCTGTATACTCTGAAGTTTGCGGTGCTGACCTTTTTCCTCTGAATTGATAAATGATTTATATATGATATGATAAATGATAAATAAATTGATAAATAAATTGGTAAATGATATGTTTAATTGATTAAAGCAAGATTGTTAACCCATGAGTTGCTTTCCTTTAGAAAAGCAGATCAAAGAACCTGTGTTGGCAGCCACCCTGGGGATGCTGGGATGCTTGCTGCGACAACCAGTATGAAGCTTTTCCTTATCCTAATTCTAGGACCTTCCCTCTATTTATTGTCTCCAACTTATCTGGCATGTATTTTTTCAATACATAGTTGTTTGCATGTTTTCACTCCCATTATAATGACTGTGAGATCTTTCAGAGCAGGGACTACCTTTTTGCCTTTCTGTGTACCCCTAGCAACAAGAATGGTACCTGATGCATAGTAGGCGCTTAATTGCTTATGTTGACTGTGTCTATAGAATCCCCTTTATCTACCGGCACAGCAAGAAAATGTAATTAGTTTGGTATAATTTATACTTAGTGATCGCCAGATTACTTTTCATGCTCTGAGACCACCTGTTTAATAATTGTTGTGATTTATCTCCCCTGGCGATTTTCAAGGTTGGCATTAACAAAAGAGTCACAGAATCGGGACATTTTTGATCCAGAACAGACCTCCCGGAAGAGTATGTAAATGGTTGAAACCCTTTATTTTGTAGTTGAGGAAATAAAGTCCAAAGAGATTAATTATTTCGCTTAAACGATCACTGGCACCTGTCTATTTTTTTTATCCTTGGCAAAAACCAAGGTAACATATTCTCATCTCTGGTTTGGGGGCATTTCTCCAATGCTTTAGAATTTGAAATTTGTTATTTGCTCCAGTTCTGTATGATTATATCAGGATGTGTCTTCAGTATATTTAAAAATGAGAACTTTGAAATTGATTGAGAAAATGCTGAGTTTATGTCCTGATTCTGACACTTACTAGATGTGTGACCCCAGGCAAATAATTGAAACTCTCTGATTCTAAATTGTCTCCTTAATAAAATACTTGGATAGATCTGTGATCTTCTGGATCTCTGATCAGTTAGGTGGTATAGTGGACAGAGTGCTAGACTTAGAATCAATATTAACTTAGTTCAAATCTTGCCTTAGATGCATACTAGTTACACAGTGATGGAGAAGATGGTTTGAACTTCTGGTTTTACTGTATCTTCTCAGAAAATATTTCTTTATTAATCCTCTCTTCCTATTTTGTTACTACATATTCGTAGAGATAAGAATCCCCCCTCCCCCGCCCTGAGAACTACTTTAGTTATATCACAGGAATTTTCTTATGCTATTTCATCTTTATCATTTTCTTTCACATAATTATTAATTATCAATTAACTATGTCATTCTTTGACCCACTCATAACTTACATTTCATTGTTTATTCTCCACTTGAGTCAGTGTCTTTTGTTTGTGGCCCCTGAACCAATTACCATATTATTTGAGGTATGGTCTGTAAACAGTATATTTACTATTTTTGCCTTTTTACATCTGGGTGCAATATCACTGTGACCTAATAAATGACCAATCTTTGTAAAATTTTTATATCATGCTGAGATAAATGAGTATTCTTTTGTAGTCTTATTTAGAAGATGCCATAACTCTTTTGCCTCTGATTTTTCCAGCATTTTGTTCAGTTCTATATTCCCTCCTTTATTTATCTTTCTGATATAGACTTATCCAAAATTGAGAAAGAAATATTGAAATCTCATGTTACTATTATGTTACTACTATTAATGTATTCCTGTAGCTCAGTTAAAATTTACTTTATGAACTTGGATGCTAAGGTATTTGGAGCATATGCATTGAATATTGATATTAATTTACTGTCCATGGCTCTTTTCAGCATTATGTAATTTCCTTACTTATCCTTTTTATATTTTGAATATTTTTGTTTTGTCTGATAACCTCCTGACTTTTTTTATTTACTTGATAGATAGGATTTTTTTCCAGCCCTTCACTTTTTATTCTTGTTTAAATGGGTGGGGTTTTTTTTAGTAACAAATTGTTGGGTTTTGTTTTCTTATCCAATCTGTCGCTCTTTTATTTTCATTTTCATGAATTGTTTAACCCACTCACATTTTAAGTTATGAAAGTTAGGTTTGTATTTTCCTCCATTTATCTCCAAAATTGGGTTTTTGTAAATATCTCTTTGCAAAAACTAATTGATGTCAATAGGTTAAATAGCACTGTAGCACCATAATTGGCAAAACATACCTGAATATGGGCTTTAGCCAATGGTATTAGAGAAAAAAAAAACCTCTCTCAGAAATATCTTTAAAACCCTGGGGGAAAATAACTGAAGAGGAAGTAAAATACTTAAATAACCCTATTTTAGAAAAAAAAATTGAACAAGCCATCAGTGAACTCCCTAGGAAAAGATCTCCAGGGCCAGATGGATTTACAGGTGAATTTTATCAAACATTTAAAGAACAATTGATTCCAATACTCTACAAACTATTTGGGAAAATTGGAGAAGGAGGAGTCCTACAAAATTCTTTTTATGACAACAAATGTGGTACTGATGCCTAAACTGAGAAGAGACAAAATGGAGAAAGAAAATTATAGACCAATTTCCCTCATGAATATAGATGCAAAAATTTTAAATAAAATATTAGCAAAAGACTACAGCAACTGATCACAAGAATAATATACTTTGATGAGGTAGGATTTATTCCAGGAATGCAAGAATGGTTCAATAATAGAAAAACTATCAGAATAACCAATCATATCAACAGTAAAACTCATAGAAACCACATGATTTTCTCAATAGATGCAGAAAAGGCTTTTGACAAAATACAACATCCATTCCTATCAAAAACACTAGAAAGTATAGTAATAAATGGATTCTTCCTTAAAATAGTAAATGGCATCTATCTAAAACCATCAACAAGTATTATATGTAATGGGGATAAGCTAGAAACATTTCCAATAAGATCAGGGGTGAAACTAGGATGTCCACTATCACCCCTCTTATTCAATCTGGTACTAGAAATGTTGACAGTAGCAATAAGAGAAGAAAAAGAAATTCAAGGAATTAGATTAGACAAATAAGAGACTAAGCTATTACTCTTTGCAGATGATATGATGATATACTTAGAGAATCCTAGAGAATCAAGTAAAAAAACTGCTTGAGATAATAAATAAATTTAGCAAAGTTGCAGGATATAAAATAAAGCCCACATAAATCCTTGGCATTCCTATATATTTCTAATGAAATCCAACAACAATAAATAGAAAGAGAAATTCCATTTAAAGTTGCTCTAGACATTATAAAATATTTGGGAATCTACCTGCCAAAACAAACCCAGGACCTATATGAACAAAATTACAAAACACTTTTCACACAAATAAAGTCAGATCTAAATAATTGGAAAAACATCAGTTGCTCATGGATAGGTAGAGCTAATGTAATAAAACTGGCAATTTAACCAAAATCAATTTACATGTTTAGAGCTATACCAATCATTCTACCAAAAATATTTTATAGAGATAGAAAAAAATAGTAAGAAAATTCATTTGGAAGAACAAAAGGTCCAGAATATTAAGGGAATTTAATGAAAAGAAATGCTAGGAAAGTGACCTAGCCATACCAGATTTTAATCTGTATTATAAAGTAGAAGTCATCAAAACTACTTGGTACTGACTGAGGAATAGAGTAGTGGAACAGTAGAATAGATTAAGTACATGAGACACAGCAGTCAATGACTAAAGGAATCTACTGTTTGATAAACCCAAAGATTCTAGCTTCTGGGATAAGAACTCACTATTTTACAAAAATTGCTGGGAAACCTGGAAAGTAGTATGGGAGAAACTGGATGTAGATCAATATTTTACACTGTATGCCAAAATCAAGTCTAAATGGGTGATTAATCTAGGTATAAAGGCTGATACTATAGGCAATTTGGGAGAGCAAGGAATAGTTTACCTGTAAGATTTATGGAGAATGGAAGAATTTATGTTTAAACAAGAGATAGAACACATTACAAAATGCAAAATGGATAATTTTGATTACATTAAATTGAAAAATTTTTGTACAAATAAAGTCAATGTAACCAAGATTATGAGGGAAGTGGAAAACTGGGAAAGAATTTTTATAACCAGTATTTCTGATAAAGACTGCTTTTCTAAAATATACAGAGAATTGAGTCAAATCTATAAAAATACATGACATTCTCTAATTGATAAATGGTCAAAGGATATGAACAGATAGTTTTCAGAGAAAGAAATTAAAGATATAAATAAGCATGTGAAAAATGCTCTAAATCACTATTGATTAGAGAAATGCAAATCAAAACAACTCTGAGTTATCACATCTCACCTGTCAGATTGACTAAAATGACAAAACAGGAAAATGATAAATGCTGGAGATGGTGTGGGAAAATTGGAACACTAATGCATTGTTGGTGGAGCTGTGAACTGATCCAACGATTCTGGAGAGCAATCTGGAACTAAGCCAAAAGGGTTATAACAAAGTACATACCCTTTGACCCAGCAATACTACTTCTAGGGCTGTATCCTAAAGAAATCATAGTAGTGGGAAAAGGACCCATATGTAAAAAAATATTTATAGCAGCTCTCTTTGTGGTGGCAAAGAATTGGAAATCAAGGGGATGTCCATCAATTGGGGAACAGCTAAGCAAGTTGTGGCATATGAATGTAATGATATACTTTTGTGCTATAAGAAATGAGGAGCAGATGCACTTCATAATAACTTGGAGAGATTTATATAAAGTGATGCTGAGTGAAGAGAGCAGAACCAGGAAAACTTTGTGCACAATTATAGACATAACATATGTGTGATGACTAACTTTGATGGACTGGACTCCTCTGAGCAATACAAGGTTAAAAGGTAACTACAAAAAACTCGTGATGGAAAGGGATATCCACATCCAGAGAAAGAACTAGAGTCTTCAGATTAAAGCAAACTATTTGCTCTCTCTCATTTGTGTTTTGTTGTGTTTTATCCCTTCTTTCTCATTGTTCACCCTATTGGTTATAATCCTTCTTTACAACATGGCTAATGTGCAACATGAAGGTATTTGTAGAACCTATATTTGATTATATGCTTCCATGGGGGGAGGAAAAAGAGAGGGAGAAATTTTGAAATTCAAGGAATTGTGAAACTGAATGTTGTAAGCTAAAAGTAAATAAATGAATTTAAATTTTTTAAAAAAAGCTTAAAAAATTTTAAACACCAAAGGAAGAGGAGGGAAAAGCTAGACTTGGCTATGGGGATCAGACTCATCAGAAGTTGGGGTTTGGTTAAGTACCCTAGTATCTAAAAATTTGTAGAAGTAAAGGGAGACTCTGGAAGCATCAATGGGGGTTGATGAGTGTTCTAACTCTTTTCCCAAGACCTGTGTGTTGGTGGGTATGAAATGTAATGGGGCTCTGAAAAATACACAGAGTTCCTGGAGAAATGTCCTTCTCTGAGGAGAAATTGAACAGCTTACTTCTAGAACAACTTTCAAGAGTCTGTGGAGCATACATAGGCATTTTGCAACCGATTCTGGTCTGCTGATTAGAATGAAAGGCTCTTTAATTGGCTGCAGAGACATCCAAAAGGCTGTAAGAAGCTTCCACAATTTGTTCTTTCCCTCATTGTCTTTTACTTGGGCCATGGTGGTATGACTCCTTCACTCATAGCAATTGGTGAGAGACAATGTTATGTTGTTATGTAGCCCTAAGAGACATGCCTTAATCCTTGTCCCTCACTTGTTCTTTGTTTTCAGGTGAAGGAAGTGCTTTGTCTTTGTTAGTTCAAAAGGTCCAGAGGGTACCTCAGCATCCTAGCATTCCAGTGTTTAGATTTTCAGTCATTGTAATAATGTAGGGGCAGTCAATACCCAAGGGAACAGCCTTCAGGAGTGACCTTCTGGGTTATTAGAAGCTAAGATGAGAACTCATCAAGCGATCAGTGCTATGTAGGAACAAAGCTAATGTGAACCTACTCCCTCAGGAGGAAAACATTTGTATATTTATTCTGGCTATATCTTTGAAGAAAATCTTTTAGAAAATGTTAGTGAATGTTAAATGATTAAATGGAACTGATCCCTAAAATATGGGGGGAACAAAACCAATGAGGTCTTGAGATAACAAAAGTAGAAGAGATCACTCCCAAACATCTTTAGTATCCTAGAACCCAGAAGGGAAGATGTAGTGGCTCTGATTCAGGGATAGAGAGCCAGAGCATACTCACTGGAGAAGGCAGTGTTGAAGAGAATGGGTGAAAATATATGTTATCAAAAGAGACAAATCTTAAAGAGGGGTATTTGATGATGGAATGTGAGAAAAATAGAACCAGGATGAAGGTCAGTTTGTTCATTCTGGAGTGGAAATTCTGCTCCAGAGAGCACATAAAAATGAATGGGCAGGTGTGGAGTGGGACTTGGTTGAGGCAGGGTTGGGGAGGATGGGGATAAGACAATGGGAGGTGAGGAGTGGGGGATGGCTTATGCTTGTATAGTCAAAGATTGATTAATACAAGGATCGAGAAAGAAACAAGACATGGTCATAGGGGTAATAGTGGGTGGCAGATGAATAATGAACTTCATAGTGTCTAGGCATGTTGAAGATGATGCCAGGGCCTAGTTCTAGGTTGTCTTGCTCTGATGTCTGCTGCTGCTGCCTCACTTCCAGAACTGCTGGGGGATGTTGGGTGGTTATTACCCCCCACCCCCCAGGCAGAATGTTTAATTTGTTGGATCTGGGTATGAGTTCAGCCCTAGTCTACTATTTCCTAATGCATCTGCTCCTCTACTGCTCTTTTATTTCCTTCAAAACTCACTGTCTCCAGCATAGGTCTCCTTTGCGTATATTTGGTCTCCTTCAGCTGCTCATCTCATACCTATTTTCTTTAGTGCCAATTCTATTTCCTTGTGCAACATTTCAGGGGACATAAAGATGTGATGTCTTGCAGAATGTTCCCTGCAGAAGTCTGCCTGTTCCCTTTGAAAACAGTTATCAAGGATGTCATCAACACATATAAAGATTTTTATCATATATATGAGTATATGTGCATATATATGGAGAGTAAACATGGATAAATAGTTGATGATTTTTGTCATTGCTTTTTTTCCAATAAAAGTTCAAAGATTTTTTCCCATTATTTATGTATCTTGAATACATAATGCTCCCAGAGTTGTGTTCCCTCCAGCATAGAACTCCTCTGTGTGTACTTGATCTATTCTAGTTGATTCTCCCATCTTTGCTTTATTCAGTACCATTTCTGTATTCTCATATTTGAGATTGGTGTGAGATTCCAAATGTGATAGCTTAACCATTACTGATAAAGAAAAGATTTAGTTGTAGAAATTTTGACAAATTAAAAAAAATTCATCTGTTCTTTGTCCTATCAGTTTGATCCTTAAATACTCTCAGGGTGATATGAATGAGTTAGTTTTCTTATCAAGTTTATTATAAAAATGTGTTTTCCCCTTTTCTTCTTATTACTATTTTTAAAATCTATACTACTCATAAGCTTCCACATATTAAACTACACATTGATTTAAATGCAAAAAAAAATTATTTGGATAATTTTTATCAAGTTTTTCACAGATCTCTCTACCTATTCATCCTAGACAGTAAAGGCTATAGTTATTTTCATGTAGGGAGATTTGTACCTAAATGAGATAATTGCTTAGAACTTATCATTAAAGAAGTCAAATAAAGGAAATATTTTCCTCATTTATCCAAAGAAAACAAACAAAAAATCATTTCAAAGGACACAATGGCCATCTTGGGTTACAGTACTTGGGATAAGTATTTGCAAAAGGACTTTCCAAGAAGATAACTGAGGTGCTAGCTGTGTTAGTAGAAAACAGAGTTTGAAGGGCTTGGAATATGATATTCTGGAGGTCAGAGGAGCTAGGATTAAAACCAAGAATCACCTACACAGCAAAACTGAGCATAATACTTCAGGGGGAAAAATGAATATTCAATGAAGTAGAGGATTTTCAAGCATTCTTTATGAACAGACCAGAGCTGAATAGAAAATCTGACTTTCAAATACAAGAATCAAGAGAAGCATGAAAAGGTAAACAGGAAAGAGAAATTCATAAGGGACTTATTAAAGTTGAACTGTTTACATTCCTACATGGAAAGATGGTATTTGTAACTCATGAGACCTTTCTCAATATTAGGGTAGTTGGAGGAAATATATATACAACACACACACATACATACACACATATATGTATATATACATATACATATATGTATATATGATAGATAGACAGACAGATAGATAGATAGATAGATGGCATAGGGTGAGTTAAATATGAAAGGATGATACGTAAAAAATAAGATTAAGTGTGAGAGAGGAATACATTGGGAGAAGGAGAAAGGGAGAGATAGAATGGGATAAATTATCTCACATAAAAGACACAAGAAAAAGGTTTCACAATGGAGGGGAAGAGGGGGAAGGTGAGAGGGAATGAGTAAACCTTATCTCATTGGATTGTGTATCTTATCCTGCAAGAAAGTAAGGGGGAAGGGGATAAAAGAAGGGAGATGAGAGAAGGGAGGGCTGATTGGGGGAGGGGTAGTCAGTCCTTTTGAAAAAGGACAGTGTCAAAGAAGAAAATAGAATAAGTTAGGGGGCAGGATTGGATGGAGGAAAATATAGTTAGTCTTTCACAACATGACAATTATGGAAGTGTTTTGCATAATTACACATGTATAATCTATATTGAATTGTTCATCTTCTCAATGAGAATTGGTGGGGAGGGAAGAAGAGAGAGAATTTGGAACTCAAAGTTTTAAAAATAAATATTAAAAATCGTTTTTACATGCAACTGGGAAATAAAATGTACAGGCAATGGTGTATATATATATCTTACCTTACAAGAAAGCAAGGGTGAAGGGTATGGGGGGGGGTGATAGAAGGGAAGGCAGACTGGGAGAAGGGGTAATTAGAATACATGCCATCTTGAGGTGGAGGTATAGGAGAAATGGGAACAAAATTTGCAACTCAAAATCTTGTGGAAATGAATATTGAAAACTAAAAATTAATTAATTATTGCTTTTTTGGAGGGGGGAGGTAGGGTAATTGGGGTTAAGTGACTTGCCCCAGCTAATTTTTTGTGTTAAGTGTCGGAGGCTGAATTTGAACTCAGGTCCTCCTAACTCCAGGGTTGGTGCTCTATTCATTGTACCACCTAGCCACCCCAAATTAATTAATTATTTAATTTAAAAAGCCATGAAAGAAAGAAAACAGAGGTTTAGTTCTAAGATATATTATGGAGATAGAAATACAAAAATTTAACAATTGATTGGATATGTAGGGTGAGAGAGATTAAATAATTAAGGGTAAATACAACATGATGAACCTGGGAGAGTTAAAAAATTTTTACCTCTTCCTGAAATTTGTAAAAATAAAAATAAAAAAGAAAGGAAGGAAGGAAGTAAGGTGTGTTTTAAGTAAAAAGATAGTTCAGTTTTAGACATATTGAGCTTATCTCTGGGAGTGAAATGTCTGGTGATGTTAGATTGAAGCTCATGGGGATATTATCTCTTGCAATATGAAATGAACTGACACAAGTATATAAAATGAAAAATGATTCCTTAATAGATAAGTGGTGAAAGGATATGAACAAACAATTCTCAAAAGAAGGATTATACACTATTAACAACTACGTAAAAGTATAAGCCAAATCACCAATAAGAGAAGCACAAATCAAAACAAGTAAAATTTCACTTCATACCCAGGAAAATGACAAAAATGATGAACAATGGGAATAGTCAGTTTTGAAGAATTTATGGTCCATAAAGGCAGGCTCATAAATGTAGTGTTAGTGGAACTGTGAATTCATCCAACCATTCTCATTTCTTTAACTTTTTTTCTTATTTACTTTATGGTTAGATTTATCTAGTTCTGAAAGGGGAAAATTGAGGTCTCCCTGCAGTATAGTTTTATTGCCTATTTCCTACTGTAATTTATTTAACTTTCCCCTTAAGAACTTGGATTTCATGTCATTTGGTGCATATATATTTAGTATTGATATGACTTCATTGTCCATGGTATCTGCTTATGTCTTTTAATTAGATTGACTTTTTTGTTTTATCTGAGATCATAATTACTCTCCCCTCCTTTTTTTAACTTCAGCTGAAGCATAGTAAATTCTGTTCCAACCCCTTATTTTTACTTTGTGCATTGTATCTTTTTCAAGTGTGTTTCTTGTAAACAACATATTGTTGGATTCTGGTTTTTAATCTATTATGCTGTCTGCTACCATTTTATGGGTAAGTTCATCCCATTCACAGTTATAGTTAAGATTACTAACTGTGTGTTTCCCTCTATCCTATTTTTCATGTTAATTCTCTCTTTTTTTTTACTTTGTCCCTCCTCAAAAGTTTGTTTTACTTCTGACCACTTCCTCCCTTAAACTGTTCTCCTTTCTATCAACCCTCCTCCCCTTTTCTTGTCCCATTCCCCTTATACTTTCTTGTGGGGTAAGACAGATTTCTATACTTAACTGAGCATTCATGCTATTCTCTCTTTCAGCCAATTCTGATGAGAGTAAGGTTTAAGCATACCCTGACATCTTCACTGCAAAAAATTCCTTGTGCACCTCTTTTATGTGAGATAATTTCTCCTGTTCTTCCTTTCCCTTTTCCCTTCTCCCAGTGAATCCCTGTTACTTACCTTTTATTTTATTTTTTTTAATCATCCCATCATGTTCATCTCACACCTGTGCCCTCTCTATGCATATTCCTTCTAACTTCCCTAATAATGATAAAGTTCTTAGGGGTTACAATGATCATCCTCTCATATAGAAATGTAAATAATTTAAACTTATTGATTACTTTATGTCTACATTTTTATGCTTCTCTTGAGTCTTGTATTTAAAAGTCAAATTTTCTCCTCAGCAATAGTCTTATTAACAAGAATGCTTGGAAGTCCTCTATTTCATTAAGTATCCATATTTCCCCCTGAAAGATTATACTGTTTTGCTGGGTAAATTATTCTTGGTCATGATATTAATTCTTTTGACTTCCAGAACATCATATTCCAAGCTCTCTAGTGCTTTAATGTGGGAGCTCTAAATCTTGTGTGCTCTGATTGTGGCTCCATGATATTTGAATGGTTTCTTTCTGGCTGCTTGCAATATTTTCTCATTGGGCTGGCAGTTCTGGAATTTGACTATACTATTCCCAAGAGTTTTAGTTTTGGGATCTCCTTCAGGTGGTGAACAATGGATTCTTTCCGTTTCTATTTCCCCCCCTGGTTCAAGGATATTAGGGCAGGGTTTTTTTTTTTTGTTTTTTTGTTTATGTTTTTACAATTTCTTGAAAGATGTCTAGGGTCTTTTGGTTCATGACTTTCAGGTTCTCCACTAATTGTTAAATTATTTCTCCTTGATCTACCTTCCATGTCAGTTGTTTTTCCAATGAAATATTTCACGTGTTCTCCTATCTTTTTGTATTCCTTTTATTTTATTGTTTCTTGGTGTCCCATAGAGTCATTAGTTTTCACTTCCCTGGTTCTAATTTTTTAGGAATTACTTTCTTCAAAGAGCTTTTGTACCCCTTTTTCCATTTGGACAATTCTGCTTTTGAAGGCATTCTTCTCTTCAGTGGATTTTTGTGCCTCTTTTGCCATTTGGCTAATTCTTTTTTTTTAAGGTATTATTTTCTTCAATATTTTCACCAAATTGTTGACTCTGTTTTCGTAATTTTCTTGCATCATTCTCATTTCTTTTCCCAGTTTTTCCTTTACCTCTCTTATTTGATTAAAAAAAATTGGGAGCTCTCTCAGGAATTCTTTCTGATCCTGTGACCAATTCACATTTGACACTTTGCATGTAGCTGTTTTGACTCTTTTGTGTAATTCTGCATTTTTGTCTTGATCTCTCCTGTCACCATAGTAACTTTATATTGTCAGGTTCTTTTTGGTTGCTGTTCATTTTTTTTCCATTCTGTTTCTTGACTTATAGCTTTATGTCAAAGTTATGGAGTGGAGGGTGCACTGTCCCAAGCTTCAGGACTTTCTTGCATCTGTTTTCAAAGCTAGTTCTGATTTTTGATGCTTCCAAGTTGGTATGCTCTATGGAGAGGTGTGTTCACTGCTCTCCTGGCCTTTGTTCTAGTCTTTCCCCAATAGGGCACCTTGTTCCCCTGTAGACACTAGTCCTATCATTCCTCTGGGTCCTGGAACTGTGGCCATATCCCCTACTGTTCTGCTGCTGCAATTGATAGTACTCCTTTCCATTTTGCATTTGAAGCCATGATTCCTACTACCCTATGAGTGTGACCACAAACACTCCTCTTCACCCTGGAATTGAGGTCTGGGCCACTGCTTCCCTATTGCCATAATGCTATTGTTCCTTTTGGCCCTGGGTTTGAGGCCCAGAGCTGCATTTGGGCAACAGTGTTCTGAACCAAGGGCCAGCAAAGATTCCCCTACAGTCTCCTTTCAACCAGTTGTCCAACCCCACACCTTCTGTCGGCCTAGTGCTCCTGGAGTTGCCCTTAAGGCTTAATCTACACTGGGTTTAGGGGGCCATCTGCCACCCCAATGAGACTGACCTTTCTTACTGATCTCCTAAGAGGTTTTGGGCTAGAAAAATATTTCACCCTGAACTTGTTGGTGCTGCTACTTTAAAATTCAGTTTGAGGAGTTAACAGTTGTTTGGAAGGAAAATTAGGAGACCTTCGCTGAGTGCTTTTCTATTCCATCATCTTGGCTCCTGGAACCTGATCCAACCATTCTGCAAATCAATTTAGTTATACTAAGCAAACAACTCAGAGGATTCTGGGAAGATGGTGGAATAGGTCAGACAATTCCAAATTCCAACCTATCAAGATTTCCCCCCATGAAAGAGTTAAAATAGCACTTTAGGGAGAATGAAGTGTTTGAGGAGGTAAATAAGAATAGGAGCATAACTGAGGTCCTCCTGGGACAATTTGAAGAGATTGGGAGAAAAATCCACAATAAAAGACCAGGACCAGGTTTGGTCCCTGTGAAAAGTAAACAGCTCCAGGCTAGGTTGCATTTTAACAAAAAGCAGCAAGTCCTGGGGTTGGTTTGAGAGGCTGCTTCTGCCCCAGCCACCAGACTATTTACCCACAGGATAGTGAGAGGAGTTGGGCGTCTAAGCCCAGGAAGGTTGTGAGAACCTCTGCTGATAAGGAATGCCAGACCCAGCTGTGCTGCAAAGAGCAGTGGGGGTGAGAAGGATCCAGCACACACTGGGTGAATACAGAAGCAGTGAGGCAGAAAGTCTCTGACTATGGGTACTTACAGGAGGTTGAAGGTTTGGCTTTGATTCCAGGTTAGAGGGGAGAATTGAAGATCTGGAGCAAGAGGTACCACTTCCCACACTCCAGGGCTAGTGGTGATTACAAAAATTAAGCTATCTACACAAAAAATGCATGGGCAAAGGAGAAATAATCCAACCATAGAAAGCTATTATGGGAATAGAGATGTCTGGGGTTCATCTTCAGAGAAGGATATTGAAGTAAAGAAACCCCCAAAGAGTAATCTCAAATGGACACCTGCCCAAAAAGAATTCATAGAAGATCTTTCAGAAGACTTTAAAAATTAAATGACAGAGATGGAGGAAAAACTAAAAAGAAGAATAATCCAAGAAAAACAAGAAGGGTGTGAAAAGAAAGTCAAACAATTAGAAAAGGAGATGCAGAATGCTAAGGAAGAAAATGACACCTTGAAAATTAGAATTGGGCAAAGTGAAGCCAGTGAAATTATAAGAGATTAAGAGATGATTAAACAAAATATGGATAGTGAAAAAATGGAAGAGAAAGTAAAATATCTTATAAGAAAAAAAACAGATTTGGAGAATAAATCAAGAAGAGAAAATATAAAAATAATTGAACTGACTGAAAGTTAAGATAAAAAAAGAATCTTAATACAGTAATACAAGAAATAGTTACAGTGTCCTGAAGTATTAGAACAAGGGGGGAAAGTAGAAATAGAAAAAAATCCATTGATCACAACTTAAAAGAGATCCTATGAGAAAAACTCATAGGAATATCATAGTCAAATTCCTAAACCTCCAACTCAAGAAAAAAAAATTAAAAGCATAAAGATTAAAACAATTTAAATATGATGGTGCCACAATTAGAATTACACAAGACCTAACAGCAGAGACATTAAAGGACCACAGGTCTTAGAACATAAAATGTTGAAGAGCAAAAGAACTGGGGCTCCAGCCAAAAATATTATACCCTGCAAAATTAAGTATTATCCTGAATGAAAAAAATGAACATTTGATAAACTCTCAGACTTTCAAGACTTTATTTTTTTAAATCCTGAACTTAATAGAATATTTGACATATAAGAACCAAGAGAAATATATGGCACATACCAAAGACTGATCATAAGAGATCCATAAGGACAGACTGTTTACTTCTTATATATGTAAAATCTATGTCTAAGATTGTTATCAATAATTGGTTATCTAATAAGAAAGATTGGGGTAAACCTGAGTATGATATGAATTTAAAAAGTAAAACCATTTAGGAAAAGCTTAAATGAGTAATTATTTTTATACAAATGAGGTACAAGAGGAAGAATTGATACAGAGGAATTAGATGGGGGAAGAAGTAGGTTCTGGTAACCTACTTTCATTGGGAATGGGTTTAAAAGGGAACAATATATATTTATTTAGAAGAGTATAAAAGTCTTCTAAATTCAAAAGAAATAAAATGGTAGGGACTTCGGGAAGGGGGAGAGGACAAGGGAGGAGGGATCTTTAGAGGGGAGGGTGAGGGAATAGGTAAAATGGGTATAGAAGGGTGCTTAGGTTTATGGTAAAGGGGGTATAGGGGAGTGATCCTTGGAGGGGGAGGTAGGCAAATCATAGGAGGACAAGGTAGTGAGTAGAAGTAAAGTAGAGGAGGAAGGAGGGATAGGAAACAAGAGATATGCATATACATAAAAACAAAGCTCAGGAGCTGAATAAGTTTGGGAAAATATGTGTCTATATATGTATGTATATATTTATCTATAGAGAAACATCTAAACTTTATTATGGCCTTTGGGATGGGGGGGAATTGGGAATAGGGGAAAAAAGAACAAAGTAAAAAATAACAAAAGAAAACTCAGAAGGAAGCAAAGAAAAGATGGACAATTCTCAACACAAGTATTACCTATATAGGCTTTCTTGAAATGAAAATTTATTGTTGCATATTTTGAATCCTTTCTTTTGTTCTGCTATTCACATGAAATGATTTTTTTCTTTCTAACTTTTTATTTAAGTTCCAATATTTACGTCTATGATATGATTTTGTTTCTTTTTTCTAATATGTATTTGTGTTCTAGTGTTTGAGTCTAAAATAATTTTTTTGAAAAAACAAGAAAACAACTAAAATTTCCATACCCATTGACACAGAGATCCCTCTGCCAGGCATATGAATCATGAAGATCAATGATGAAAAGAATAGAGCAGTCAAGTTTGGATGGAATGTCAAGTTCAGGAAAAAAAAATGAAATAAGCCTGGAAAGTCATTGTGTTATTTTCAAGGACAGAAAACAACAGTAGAACAAAAAGAAGTAAAAATGAGAGGTATTATTCATACTTCTTAAAAACTTAAGTTAAAGAACAGAAAGTGCAGGGCTTTGTTTCAGGGCGTCATGGTACTGTGGAGAGCCTCATATGCCAGGAAAGAGAAGAATCTTGGCTGTTCCCTTTGCCTGTAACACCATCCCACCCTCTCTTTATCTGTTGCATTTTTCAAATCCTCTAAAGCTCATTCCAAATGCTTCTTTCTCCATGAAATTTCCACTTATTTATATTGGTAATGACCTTCTCCTCCCTCCCATATGACACCTTGTTTTGCAGGACTCTCATCAATGAAATTGGTGTATGTAGGGGGTGGCTAGGTGGCGCAGTGAGTAAAGCACTGACCCTGGAGTCAGGACCACCTGAGTTTGTTTCTGGCCTCAGACACTTAACACCCACCCATCCTCCCCCTTCCCCCCCCACACAAAACTAGCCATGTAACCTTGGACAAGTTACTTAACCCCAATTGCCCCCCAAAAGGCAAAAAAAAAAAGAAATTGGTATATGTACATGTAATATTCAATTATATATATAAAATTTTTACAAACTTTGGAGCTAGACCTTAGAGATCATCTCGCCCCAAACTCTCATTTTATGGATATAGAAACTGATATCCTGAGAAGTTAATTGATTTGATCAAGGACACATAATGCTAAGCAGCAAAGCCTAGATTTGAATCTAAGTCTTGTGATTCTTAGTCTAAGACTCTCAAATAATGTCTATTTTATTAACCTGGACTTCTATTTCATCCCTTTTCTAAAGTGAGGGTGACTAGGTGATACAGTCAATATAGTACTGGATTTGGAGTTTAAAAGATTTGAGCTATTAACCACAGACACTTGGCAATTGTGTGACCCTGAACAGCTTATTTAATCTCTCTCAGTTTCAATTTCCTCCTCTGTAAAGTTGTGAGGATCAAATGAAATAACATGTGAAGTGTTTCACAAACCTTAAAACACTAAATGCTAGATATTATCATTGCTATTATTATTAATCACCACTATTATTACCAGAGTATAAACTCAATAAGGGCAATGGTCCCACAGAATAATGCTCTGTACGCAGTATGAGTGAGTGCAGAATTTACAGTGCTTTCTATACAGTATGCTAATTACCAAATTATTTTCAAATAATTACGGGAGTTCTAGAATTCTGTTGTTGCTCAGTCATTTTCAGTCATGTCTGACTCTTTTGCCATTTCCTTCTTCAGCTCATTTTACAGATGAAGAAACTGAGTTATCCCAAAAGTCTTAATGTACTTTTAAGCAATTAAATCTTAAAATATATGCATATATATATATGTAAATATATGTGTATCTTTTATATATTGTATAGTAGATATATGATATGTAGATATATAATGCTATGTAATAACATAATGCTAGATTGTATATATTATATGTAATATATATATAAACACATATGTACATAGATAGACATCTACCTATCTACTCATATCCCCTTCTATCTCTATCTAGGTATGGAATATTAAACAATAGTCCACAAAATATTTTAAATTATTATAAAATAAAGTAGTAGATTCCATAGGTTTGTGCAAACGTTTAATTCCTATATAAAGAGTAGAAGAAAGTATGGCTAATAATCTTGACGCCTGTAAGTTTCTCTAAGTGTTCAGAATAAGGTTCCTGGAACAACATGTATCTCATTCCAAGAGTATACTACCAAATAAGTAAGTTCTTTAGCCCCTTATAGGACTGTCATGCTCAGCTTTTGCTGCTCTATCACATAAGAGATATATGACCTTGCAGATAAGCTGTACTTCAAATAAGTAATTAAAACCAAGAATATTCGGAGTCTAAAATAACATAGCTGCTTCTTGAAAGACTTCCGTTGCTCTATTAAGGTGAGGCTTACTACTTAATTAAGAATAAGAACTTTTCTTTACCAATATGAACTTTGAGGGGACAGGGCAAATCTAACAATGGTGAAATGTAAGAATGGCTAGTAAACTGTCCCCAAAACTGTTTTGTGTTCTGAGGTTTAGGTGGGAAGTATAACTATTGCTGTTGTTCAGTCATGTCCAACTCTTTGTGACCCCTTCTGGTGGCTTTCTTGGCAAAGATACTGGAATGATTTCCTGTTTCTTTCTCCAGTTCATTCTACAGATGAGAAAATGGGAGCAAGCAGGGTTGAGTGACTCTCCCTCGGTCTCATAGCTAGTAGGTATCTGAGATTGGATTTGAACTCAGGTTTTCCTGACTCCAGGATTAGCACTCTATTCATTGTGCCACCTAGCTTCCTGTGTATAATTATTAATTATAAATTACTGAATCTCTACATGTGCAATAGTGTACAAAAGGCCCCAGTCTAGAGTAGAACCCCAGTAAGTTTCTTTCTATGATATAGTCTCCCTTTTACACTTCTAATAGAGTTATGAAAGTCTTGGAATTAAAAATGTCTATTTTCTCCCAACAGAATGTATCACTGAAAAGAAATGTTTCTTGATTGCTTGTTAGCTCTATACATTGGGTCTTCAATCTTTTTTTTTTTTTTCCAGGGGTGGAAGGCAGGGCAATTGGGGTTAAGTGACTTACCCACAGCTAGTAAGTGTTAAGAGTCTGAGGTCAGATTTGAACTTAATTACTCCTGACTCCAGGGCGGGTGCTCTATTCACTACATCACCTTGCCACCCTGGGTCTTCAATCTTATAAATGCTTTTCACATTATGCGTATCATAGCATTTAAAGTTAGTCCCATTACTTTTTAGAAATCTTTTTGTTTATTTTGAGGTTCAAGGTCTAATAGTGAACAGCTAGAGTTTAGGAGCATTGCGCAAAATATAGGAGCCACAATTATAAATAGAAGAAATTTTGTATAGGATATGGGATTTCATCCATGTAGGGGATTTTTAGGGAGGAAATATCTTCTACCAATGATTTGTCTTTTTACCAACCAAGAGGATCAGAGACAAAGACAAAGAAAGTGAGAGACAGAGAAAGGAGGTGGAGAGTGAGAGAAAGAAACAAAAGCAGAGAGAGACAAAGAGAAGCAGAGACAGAGAATGAGAGTGGAGAATGAGAGACAGAGAGACACAGAGACAGAGAGAGTGACACAAAGAGAGAGAGAAAAAAACAGGGACAGAGACAGAGAATGAGGGGAGAGAGAGAGAGGGACAGAGAGACAGATACAGAGGCAGAGAGACAGCAAGAGAGGAGAAAGAAGAGAGGGGAGAGAGTGTATTTATAAAGTACTTCCTATGTGCCTGGAACGATGCAACTTATACTTTTAGAGAGCAGTCTAAAATGTAAGAAGATTAAGTGATTCACCCCAAGCCATATCAGAGTTAATATAATAACAGCTGACAATGATATAAAAATATGTTATACTCTTAAATTAAAATTTTGCAAAACCTTTATATATGCTATCTCATTTCAGTATACATGCTATTCCAACAACCCTACTAAGTAGGTGCTATTATTATCTTCAGGGTGGCTAGCCAGGACTGAAATCAAAAAAAGTTTAAATCTTGCCTCAGACACTTACTAGATGTGTGACTCTGGGCAAGTCACACAACCCCCACTCGCCTCAGTTTCCTTATCTGTGAAATGAGCTAGAGAAGGAAATGACAACCATTCCAGTATCATTGTCAAGAAAAACCCCTGGGGTCAAGAAGAATTGGACATGACTCAAACAACTGAGCAAAATTATCCTCATTTTATAGATGAAGAAATTGAGGATGAGAATGATTAAGTGTCTAGGAGTTGTCCAGGGTTACACAGTTACGTAGTGTTTGAGGCAGGATACGAACTCTGAATTTCCTGACTATTGTTGAACCCTCTGTATACTGTATCATCTAGCAGTTGAATTTTAAAAATAGCTTCCTCATTCCAAGGCCAACTCACTATCCACTATGGCAATGCTGACTCTCTCAGGCAGAAGAATAAAAGGAGATAAAGGATGCAGAAAAAAGAAAAGTTATGAGGCTTTAACACAGTATAAGTAAACTAAGTCTCGTATAGAAAGGACTAATGAGTCAATAAAGTCTGGGAAAGGGACTGGTAAACAGAATTTGAAATTTCAAGTGAGACACATGGTTTTAAATCATATCTTTAAAAAAAACTAGCTGAAAAATCATCATGTCTGAAAGGAAACAGAGAATAAAGGCATTTTATGCTCAAGGAATCTCAGAGCTGAAATGGACCTTAGAGACCACCTGGGTAAACATGTATTTTGAAACAGAATTCCCTCCACGATAGACCTGAAAGGCAACTCAGTAGCTTTCTAGTAAGGGGTCTGGTTTTGTCTTTAAAGTCTAAGGGATTGTGGAAAGATTTTGCCAGATATTTTGTACGCTTATTTAATTTTTTGTTTTTATTAAGAGTTATTAAACTTACAATGGGGAAACATTTTATGTGAAATGAAAAAGCCTATAAGAGCAGTCATAATAGCCTACATTTATATAGGGCTTTGAGGACTGCACATTACTTTCCTCTTAGCATCTTTACAAGGCTAGTCTTGAAGTCTTATTGTTTTCATTTTACAGATAAAGAAATCAAAGCACATATAGGACAAGCGGCATGACCAAGATCTTGTGGTTAGTAAGAATCAGAACCAGGAATAATAATGAAAATTATGATAATGATCCTCATCATAATCAATATTTTTATGCCTTAAGGTTTAAATTTATGTAACACTTTTTCTCCAAGGCAACTAATATTTATCATGTACTTACTATGTGCCAATCTCTTTTCTTTTTAAAAAATATTTTGTTTTTCCCCAGTTACATGTAAAGACAATTTTAACATTAATTTATAAAATTTTTGAGTTTCATATTTTCTCTCTCCCTCCCTCTGGCCTCACCCACACCCCGAGACAGTAAGCAATTTGATATGGGTTATACATGTAGACAACACTTTAAAGTTTGAAAAGCATTTTCCACATATGATCTTATTTGAGGATTAAAACATTTCTGTAAGATAGGTACTATAGGTATAGGTATAGATGAGGAAGCTGAGAGTCAAAAGATTAAGGGAAATTCCCATGGTCAGATACTTAATAAATATCAATGGTAGGAGCTGAATGCATGTCTCCTGACTGAGTCCAGGGTGCTGCTCATTCTGCTACATAACATGATCAGTTTTCTCCCAAAAGGGAAATGACATCCCCCTTGATAATCAGTTCTGTGGTCAAAACTGTTATCTCCCAGTGGCCAACTTGCTGCTAAGACTCTCTGAACTTAGCTTGATTGGTCTTTGAACTTCATACATATGGACACCCTATCATCAGGACTTGGTAGAATCTGCTATAACTTGCAATCATTGATGTAACTTTTGAAAACTTAGGGTCACCACCACCCTATGACAAGGAATGTGTACAAGGTACTGGTTGAGGTATTCCTATTAAATTGTTCTTCAGTCATGTCCAGCTCTTTGTGACTCCCTTTAGGGTTTTCTTGGCAAAGATACTGGGGTGGCTTACCATTTCCTTCTCTTACTCATTTTACAGATGAGGAACTGAGGCAAACAGGGCTGAGTGAACTTGCCCAAGATCACACAGCTACTAAGTGTCTGAGATCAGATTTTAACTCAGGAAGAGGAGTCTTCCTGATTCCAAGCCCAGTGCTCTATCCACTATACCATCTAGCTACCCTCCCTATTAAATTAATATATCTAAAAAGATAAGTAATTTATCCTGAGGATAGAGATATGGGATAGAACTAGATTTTGCATGAATGTCCACCTCCAGAGAAAGAACTGACAAATAGGAATATGCATAGTATGGTCTTACATAAATGTACATGGTGTATATGTATATATGTGCATGTGTTTATGTTTATATATATACATAAATATTTTTATTTAATTAAAAAACAAAATTACAAGTACATTGCAGAAAACAAAAGAAAATCTAGAAGGAAGCACAAGAAAGCTGGGTTGGTTTGAAAACAACATTTAAGATTTATTAGATAGATTTTTGTGAAACAGAAATTTATTATTTTTCATTGAATCCTCTCTTATGTTCTGCTTTGTACAGAGAAATGTTCTCTTTCTTTTTTGCTTTGTATTTAGGTTTAAAATGAATAAAAATTTAAAAATATTACATGAAAAAGGTACAACTTCTAGAATTTAGTTTTTGTCACATTTACGTTATAGTTAAGTGCTATGAAAATAATTATGACAGCAACTGATATTTTAGATCTAACACTAAGAACAATCATAAGTAGACCCAAGAGAATGGGCATTCACCCCACTCGCTTCTCCATTTAGGGATCCCTTTACTCTAGACTCAAAGATGCAATCTAATTTTGGTTCTGGGGAAAACATGATATGCAATGAGAGGGATTGGGCTCTATTTTCCTATATTTTTTGGTGCAATACATCTCCTAGACTGGAAGCTTGAGAAAAAATTACTTAACATTTAGGTTTTGGCTTATGTCTAGAGTCTGTCTCCCCAAAAGAGAAAGTAGGAAGTACAATATAAATTAGGTAGGGGATAGTTACTTATTCCCTACACACAAAAGAAATGCTAAACACAAAGCATCCTCAAGCACATTGATAGAAGGACTAAAAACAAGATTCAGTAACTTTATAACTAATAGTTATACGTGGGCATCTAGGTGGTCCAGGGGGTAGCATACTGGGCCTAGAGTCAGGAAGACCTGAGTTCAAATCCAGCCTCAGACATTTACTAGTTGTGTGACCTTGGGAAAGTCACTTAACTGTACTTGCCTCAGTTTCCTCATCTGTAAAGTGAGCTGGAGAAGTAAATGTCAAACCACTCTACTGTCTTTGCCAAGAAAACCCCCAAAAGGGATCAAAAAGAGTTGGACATGATTGAAATGATAGAAAAATAACAATAGTTATATTTTCCTGGTAGCTGGCTAACTAAACCTCAGAACATAAAGCAGTTTGTGGGACAGCTTACTAGCCATTGGTACATTTGCACTGTCCCTCAAAGTTCATACTGGTAAAGAAAAGTTCTTATTTTTAATTAAACAGTAAGCCTCACTTTAACAAAGCGAGAGAATTCTCTCAAGAATAGGGTATGTTATTTTAAACTCAGAGTGCTTCTTGATTTTAATTAGTTATTTGAAGTATAACTTATCAGCAAGGTCATATACCTCTTCTGTGATGTTCCTTTCCTTCAATTTACGTTATAGCTGATTTTCTTCTGCAAACTGTTAGTGGTGTTAATTGATAGTCTTATTAAAAATAACCTCTCTCAGAAATTTACTCTTTGGAGAAACACAGTCTAATCTAAATTCAAGCCTTCATTTTCCTTTCCATGCAATGTTGCAGAAATGGCTTATTATTTATAAATTCAGTATAAAGGATTTATTTCTTTAACAATCTTTACTGGCTCACAAACAAATTAGAGTAATGAGGAAGAAATTACCTTTCAGATCTCTGGATTAGTTCATGAGTCTCAGATCAATGGGAGAATTCATGAGTAAAAAAGGAAGAAAGAATTTCACAGATGATAAAATGGACCATTTGGAAGTTAAAAGTTCAAGTTTCTCTGATGGCCTCATTTTTAACATGTATGAGGATCTGATTTAAACTTAGAAGAACAAGATCAATTGCTCAATTGATAAGTACTTTAAGGCAGTGGTTATTAAAGTATGGTCCAAGGACCCTGAGGTCCCTGAGATTCTTTCAGGGGTTCCATGAGATGGAAACTATTTTCATAACAACACTAATGTGTTATTTGGTTGTTAAAATATTAAATTAAATAATAAAATATTCTTTCCTTTTCCAATTATATATCTGTGTGAGGTTGGATTTTCTTCATATACTTCAACCAACCAAACTAACATATTTGTCTGAATGCAGAAGCAAATATGAGAATCCAGCTGTAGTCTATTAAAGCAGATATCAAATTATTTTGCAAAAATACATATAATAATGCCACTCTTACCATTAAATTTTCTTTTGCTTTAAATAATATAGTTATTTTTCACAAACATTATTTATGTTAGCGTGTAATCAGTTTATTATTGTTATTTTAAATTAATAAATAAATACATATTTAACATTTACATTTTAATTTCTAGTATGGTAAATGTCAATAACTATAACCCATATAAACAAAAATTCTCAATAATTTTTAAGAATTTCTGAGACCAAAATTTCTGAGACCAAAAAGTTTAAGAATCACTGGTCTAACCTTATGAATGAGCAGTTCACAAGGGTAAAAATCAGGTCTGGGAATAAGCATGTTGATGTACTATTTGTGGAACTGTGCATTGATATTGCTGCTTTGGAAAACAATTTGGAATTATATACAAAAGAACTGCTAAATTATGTGTTCCTTTTAACCCAGAAAATACCTCTACCATATCTATATTCAAAAGAAATGAAAGAAAGAAGAAAAGGTTCTATATATACAAAAAATATTTATATTATAGCAAATCTGAGGTAATGCCCATCACCTGGGGAATGACTGAACAAATTATGGTACATTAATGTAATGGAATATTATGTGATATAAAAATAGTGAAGGGGATAGTTTCCAAGGAACCTAGAAACACTAGTATGATGTGATACAGAGTAAAGTGAGCAGAATCAGGAAAACAGTTTATGTTATGATAACAATATTGTAACAACAAAAAATTTTGAAAGATTTAATGACTCTAGTCAATGCAGTGATCAACCATGATTCCAGACAACCAATGAGGAAGCCCAATACTCAATTGGGAATGACTGAACAAATTGTGACATAAGAATGTGATGGAATACTATTGTACCATAAGAAAAAAAACCAAATTATTTATGAGACATGCAAAGACTTGTATGAACTAATGCAAAGTGGAGTAAGCAGAAACAGAACCATTTATACTATAACATCACTATTATAAAAACAAAGAATTTTTAAAACTTGTATAAATTGATGTATGAAATAAGCAAAACTAGAGCAATTTGTACAATAATGTAAAGTGAAACAACTTTAAAATCTCTAAGAACTTTGATCAATGTAATGACCATCCATGATTCCACAGGACTGATGATGAGGCATGCTACTTACCTTCTGACAGAGAGATGGATTTGGGATTGGAGAATAAGATGATTCTATCTGTGTATGTGTATGAAAACAAAATATGATATAATGTAATTGATATAGCACAATACAATATAAAATTTATAAAATACAATATACAAATATACCTATATTAGCTATAAACATATATACACATATAAGTGATAACCTATCTGTGATATATCTACACATATCTAAACAAACATATTATCCACACATATGCCTATACATATCATATATGCAATATATCTATCTATAGATCTAGATAACATGTCTATATAAGTGTAGATAGATATCTATACCTGTAATTATAGATACAGATATAGGTGTGATATCTAGATCTACAGATAAATATGATATATCCTAACACTGAATTTATGTATCATTGGCTTTGACATTTCTAGATTGATAGTTATATAATCTGATATATATCTACATATATTCACACATATAATAGATTTTATATGTGTGTGTGTGTGTGTGTGTATATATATATATATATATATATATATATATATATATATATATATAGAGAGAGAGAGAGAGAGAGAGAGAGAGAGAGAGAGAGAGAGAGAGAGAGAGAGGTCACAGCTAGTAAGGAAATATAGAGAAAATAGATTCATATATAATTACAAAATACAATTTATTTTAAATAACAAATGACACAAAACAAAACAGAAGGACAGAAGAGAGACTAGAAGGAAATGCAGACAAGCAGATCAGCTTTGACAGTTGTATGCTAAATTTATTATATACTTAGAAAAGCAAACTGTACATGATATAGATTTGCAGTTTTATGCACAATATTTTTCTGTTCTACTTTGCATATGGTCATGCTCATTTTATCTGATACTTATTAGTTTTGGCATAAAGAAAATAATTAAAATCGAAAACAGAACAAAAATGTCTGTTGGCCAGGTAAGCTAGGATTTGAGTTCCTCTTCTTCTCTGATGCAAAAACTCCACCTGCTACCAGTTAGTAATGGATCCAAAGAACTTAGGAATGAAAGGCCCCCCAATCTTTCTAAGTTACCTTCGAACTTGGGCACCTTTACCTAGAGATCGGTTTTTGGTCACCTATTCAGGAAAGGAAGCTCAAAGCAGAAAAGGCAGTGAGGGCCCAAGGTTGAGCTTGTCTTCCTACTCTAATTTCCACATGGAAGTAGTTGACATGATGCCAGGAGCAGAAAGGGACTATCCTTTCCCCTTCCCTCAGGGGAAGTCCCAGGGCAATATGACACTACTTAGAGGGTCTAAAGAAGAGAATGAGTCAGAAACAATCTGTCCTTTTTTAACTGATGTAGTTTTAACTGACTGTATCCAGGGTAGCAGCAGGACCAAGACACCTGGGATTTATTTAATCATACCTAAGTGCCAACTCCTTCCAACTCTAATTCAGGTGATCCTACATAACCTGTTGATTAAGTGTTCAAATGAGAGAAGGGAAATATCTGCGTGGGCTGGTACTTCTAGCAATCATCTCATGGGACTTATGGGAGTAGGTGGAATTTGAAATTCATGTTGAAGGATGGTCTGTTTGGGAATATATATTTGGGTGGGAGTGAAATAAAAATTATTATCAAGAAAAACAACTAAAGCAAAGACTTAAACTCTGCAGTGAAAATGATGAGTTGAGTGGAAATCTAGAAGATGGAGTGGTTGGTATGCAGGTGGGTAGTGGGAAATAATATTGGATAAGTAGGGAGGACTAAATTGAGAAATACTGTGACTAGCAAGCTAAAGAACTTGGACTTTATTACCTAAGACCAGAAGTCGGTAATTTTTCAAATGTGGCAAGGGCTCTTTTCTTATAGGTTATGATGAGAGATGGGCATTGATGATCATGATAAGTGTGGCATTGATCAGGAAGAGTCATGCACAGTAACTCTCACAAATAATGCAGCAGTAATGAGCAGCTATTCAGCAAGCAATGAGGGGGCATTGCGCCTCATTCAGATTGTGGGGATTTGGTCTACTTGCCATTGAAAATTGGCCCATATGACATCTTTGGCATGTCTGAGCTATGTCACCAAACCCTTCTTTTTTGAGCAATGGGAATTCACTGGGAGTTGTTGAGCAAAATTATATAAAGAAATGGATGCTTTAGAAGATTAATCTGGTATGAGTATGCAACAGATTTTAGTGTGGAAGGACTGGAAGAAAGGAGCCCATTGAGGAGACTGGTATTGTAATACAAACATTGTAAAATGAAGCCTCAGGCTCAGGTGAGGTATGGTAGGAGCAATGCCCTAACCCTTTCCTCCATGTTAATCTGCTAGTTTTTCCTTAAAAATATTAATACAAAGTATTCTCAAATAGTTATCATTGTTGAAGATCCTTCTGCTCTGGCTAAGTAGATTTTCTTATGTTAACTGTAGAATGACTTACAAGTGTCTCATTTTATTTTGATGTGGAACCTAAATGACCAGGGGACTGGCCTCAATCAGGTCCAACCAAGAACAATATAAAAGTATGAATAAAGAGGAGAGCATTTGGACAAAACAAAACAAAAGATCATTTCATAAATGGCAAGATTTGATGATGGATTGGATATATAGAAGACTAAGGTGAGAGAATAGTCCTAGGTGACCCCACAATTGCAAGCCAGAAGAACCAGTATTTTTATATATGGAAATAGTTAAAGGGGTTCTGCTTTGGGGAGAGAAAGTGGTATGAAGTATTATTTTTCTCAAATATAAGTACAAGAATTTGCTTACTTTCAGCATACGCATATTTGTATAATGTAACACATAGCAACTACTTTAATAGGATATTGAAATTTGCTTCTTTTAAATGTTGTGCCTTCAGCATCATTAAATAATATTTATGGATTTTCTTGAGGAATGAACTAAATGGCCTTTGGAGGCTTCTTCCAGCCCTGCGGTTCATAGTCCAGGGAATAACTCAGTCTTGTGTTTGGTAATTCATTTGTTGTTTTTAGCCATGTTTGAAAAGTAAAAATAGAAGTGAATTCTTTCTTCCCTTTCCAAATCTAAGTGGTTATAGAAACATTTAGGATGAGTCACACACCTCATTTTCCTCTGAAGTCTTACAAATTCTCTTCAGAGACTGAAATGAGGTAGCTGATAAATATTGTTTTACAAACACAATAACAACATATTGAAAATACAAAATCCTTATGATTCTATTCAGGGAGTGAAAAACAAACAAACAGAATTCTCTTTTGTCTTTGTCATTATAAAGTGGGTTAGCACAGTGACTGGAACATAATAGGAACTTAATAAATGTTTATTGATTGATAACTTGAAAGGTTAACTGGAAAGGATTTTAATTTTTATCCTAGATTTAATCCTGTTCGTTGGAATATTTGTGGAAATGTGAATGAACATACTTTCAGGAAATACCTAATCCAGGGTTGTTATGCCAGACTTGGTCAGTGGTCATCTTGGTCAGTGGCTTTCCTCTAAAACATGATAGAATTAATTAGGAGCCTAAAGAGCTGGAGTCATTTCTCATCTCTGCTGCTGACAGGCTTTTATTTGCTCTGAACTGTCCATGTCTTTTTGGCTTTCTGACCATCTTCAGGCCATGCCATGCCACCCCAACTATCACTATCATTCACATCTCTGCTTCCTGTTTACTTTCTATTACCAGAACCTTGGACTTCAACCCTGGGTTCTAATAAGTGAGCTTTCCCCTCATCTTGTCCAGGACCAAGCCCCAGCTATTTCCACATCCTGCTTCCTACTCCTCAATGGTTTAGTCCAGCTTTCCTTTATGCCTTGTCTTTCCCAAGTAGAATGTAAGGTCCATGAGAGCAGAGACCAGGGGCAGGGAACCTGTGGCCTTGAGGTCACATGTGGCTTGCTTGTATTTGTATTTCAAATGCTTAATACTATGTCTGGCAAAAGTAAATATTTAATAAATGTTTTCTCTCTATTTTTCTTTCTTTCTTTTTTCCTTCTTTCCTTGCTTCCTTCTTCCTCTCTCTTTTCCTTTTCTTTTCTTTCCTTCCTTTTTCTCTTTCTTTGTTTCTTTTCCTTTCTTCCTCTCCTCTTTCCTTCCTTCCTCCCTCCCTTCCTTCCTTTTTCCCTCCCTTCCTTCCTTCCTTCCTTCTTTCCTTCCTTCTTTCCTTCCTTCCTTCCTTCCTTCCTTCCTTCCTTCCTTCCTTCCTTCCTTCCTTCCTTCCTTCTTTCCTTCCTTCCTTCCTTCCTTCCTTCCTTCCTTCCTTCCTTCCTTCCTTCCTTCCTACCTTCCCCCCTCCCTCCCTCTCTCTCTTTCTTTCTTTCTCTCTCTCTCTTTCTTTCTTTCCTCTATGTCAATATATATTATCTATAGCTATCATATTTCTCTATCCATTTATCTTATTTGTATCAAGTTTATAAGATATGGATAAAAATCTGTTTCCCATCCTAACCTTCGACAATGTATTGAAAAGATGATTAAAAGTATTTTTAGTTGTTTGGAAAAAGTTGTATAAATCTACAGTCCTACATGACCTCTATTCTGAGATTAATACCAACTGATTCAAGAACAAGTTAATTAAATAGAAGGTCATTAATAGAACTAGAATTTTACTCTTTTCTAATAGAAAGTAGACTTCTACCTTATTTTACAGTGAAGTAAAATTTATATTTCAGGAAGTAATTGGGGGAGGTGGAGGTTAGTCAGCATCTAATATATAGTATTAGAGCCAATTGTATCTCTGAGCTTTTTAGAGTCTTTGTGTAGCTTAAAAAAATTTTTTTAGCTTAGCATACAGGAAAAATATGATGATGTCTGGGAACACTATTCTTTACTGCAACACTGAATTTTTAAAGATTCCCTAAGGATAATGTCTTAAATCTTTGTTGTCTAGACTAGCAAAGTAAGTCTGTTGTAGGAAGATTTATTTTAAAAATAAAAAAATAAATATGATGATAGATGTTATTTTACTGCAGGAGGCAGTGAGGCTAGAAGAAAGTACAAGATGCTAGGAGCCTAAGGATTTGCATTCTTAGCTTGTCTAGCTTGATAGCTTTGGGTAAATCACAAAATCATTGAATTTCAATTTTGTAAGGGACCTGAGAGACCCTGTAGTCCTATAGTGAATAAAATTCCCTCTGCAACATAGCCAGCAACTGATCATCTATCCTTCGCTTGAAAACATAGGGAGGGGGATCCTACTCCTTCCTGAGAAAGCCCATCCACTATTAGACACTTTTGATTTTTAGGAAACTTTTCCTTATATAACCCGTAGCCCAAGGTCCTTGCAAGGTCTGAGCTTATTCAGAGCAAATCCAGACTCCCAGTTGTGGCCCCTCCCTTCTGTCAAGTTATATTTTCTTTGGCTTAGATTTCCATAAATGTTGGTAACAGGATCCTTAGCTCTCATACAAATACTCTAGGTAGCAAATGCACATTGGGTAGGGGACAGCTTTAATTTCACCTTCAAGAAAATACAAACAAATTAAAAGACTCAAAGCAATTCATAAATTCAAGTAAGTCATAAAGTTCTCATAGGTGTTCCATTTTCAGAGATCTGAAAGTGGGGGTGCCCTTGAGACAACATTCTAAGATTCCATTATACCCCTAGTTCTCCCACAGGGTTCTACAGTCACCCCCAGACTCACAGTTCTTCCCTGTTTTCACACTGCACATACTTTGGAGCTGTTGGACAGGAAACTCCTTATAGATTATGTAAAATAGCCCACCCTAGTAGTGATACAAAAACTGTCTTTTGCTCCCCCATCTCATTTCTTCAGTACTTTATTAACCCTCCCTGTGTTAGGTCAGCCTCTTCTTTCTTTAAGATACAATAACAAACTTACTGTGGGAAGAATGGACTTGAAATGAAAGCTGCTAGGCTGGATGGATGGTGGATGGGATGGTGGTGGAGGTGAGAATTGCAGAAGATCATCTTCACCTTCTACAAAACAGTATCATGGATCTTGTTATTAACTTCCACTGGACTAGTAGGAAGTAATTGGGAATCCAGGAAGAGGTAGCTCTGAGAGGGGAGAATATGTGGCCC
The DNA here is from genome assembly GCF_028583685.1 of Petaurus breviceps papuanus. NCBI lineage: Eukaryota > Metazoa > Chordata > Mammalia > Diprotodontia > Petauridae > Petaurus > Petaurus breviceps. The sequence goes on along the minus strand of NW_027185903.1, from coordinate 5,217,241 downwards.
CCAACATTACCTTGCAGTCAGATTGCAATGTAATTGGGAAATATTTAACAAAAAAAAATACAAATAAAATAAAACAGAGATGATGTTAATTTGTGGTTTTCTAATTCAATATGCAGCCTGGGGGGGGGGGGTCCATTTCTATTTGAGTTTGATACCACAGATCTAGAAGCCATTGTTGTTGTCCTTTCAGTCTGTCTGACTCTTGGTGACCCCATTGGGGTTTTATTTTTTGCCTTTTTTTTTGGAGGGCAATTGGGGTTAAGTGACTTGCCCAAGGTCACACGGCTAGTTTTGTGTTAAGTGTCTGAGGTCATATTTGAACTCAGGTCCTCCTGATTCCAGGGCGGAGTTCTGTTCACTGCTCTACCTACCTGCCCCATATCTTTCCCCTTTTTTTTTAAACTGTAATTTAATAGGCAGCTGTCAAACAAAGTCAATGAGCACAATAACCCAGAATTTTGGCAAAATTGTGTATCAACGATTCCAGCACATGCACAATGAGTTAAATACATTATTCCCCACATTAATAATTCATTAAAAATCAATATTCTACTAGGGGGAGGGATATAGAGCCAAGAAATCTGATTCCCCTTGGCTTATTTTCTGATTATAGTAACATCAAAAATAGCTACCCTCATTGACTTCTCCAGACAGGACTTCACCCCCTGTCTTTCCCTAGCCTACTTTTTTTTAATGACTCTGAGCTCACTTTTGCCATACCATATTTCACAATATAATTGTGCTAAAGAACAATTTTTTTCAAATTTTTAATTTATTTATTTTTAATTTTCAACATTCATTTACACAAGATTTTGAGTTACAATTTTTTCTGTCCCTGTCTTTCCCCTACCCCCACTCCAAAATAGCAAGCCTACTGAATACCCCTCCTCCCAATCTGTTCTCTCTTATATCCTCCCACTTCATCCCCCTAGCTTTCTAGTAGGGCAAGATGGGTTTTCATACCCCAGTACCTGTATATCTTATTTCCCAGTTGCATGTAAAAAAACAATTTTTAAACATTTGTTTTTAAAACTTTGGGTTCCAGATTTTTCCCCTTCTTTCCTCCTCACCCACCTCCACTGGGAAGACAAGCAATTCAATATAGATTGTACATGTGTAGTTACCAGAATAATTTCCATAGTAGTTATATTGTAAAAGGCTATATTTCCCTCCATCCTATCCTGCCCCCCAATTATTCTATTTTCTCCTTTGACCCTATCCCTTTTCAAAAATGTTTGCTTTTAACTACCCTCTCCCCCAATCTGCCCTCCCTTCTATCCTCCCCCCTCTTATACCCTACCCCCCTATTTTCCTGTAGGGTGAGATACCCAATTGAGTTTGTATGTTATTCCCTCCTTAGGCCAAATTCAATGAGAATCAGGTTGTCCCATTCCCTTTCACCTTCCTGCTCTTCCCCTCCATTTTAACAGTTTTCTCTTGCCTCTTTTATATGAGATACCCTAATCTATCACTCCCTTTCTTCTTCTCCCAATAAATTCCTCTCTCACCTCTTAATTTTATTTTTAGATATCATCCCTTCATATTCAATCCTGTACCCTCTGTCTATGTATACATGAACGTACAAATTCCTACACTCACATATATATTTATATACACATACATCTTCCTATATATACATATATATTCCCTTCAGCTATCCTCATACTGAGAAAAGTCTTATGAATTACAATGATCATTTTTCCATGTAGTAATGTAAGTAGTTCAACTTTAATAAATTCCTTATGATTTCTTTTTCCTGTTTACTTTCTCATTCTTCTTTTGCTTCTTGTATTTGAAAGTCAAATGTGCTGTTCAGCTCTGGTTTTTTCATCAAGAATGCTTGAAAGTCCTCTATTTCATTGAATGACAATATTTTCCCCTGTAGCATTATACTCAGTTTTTCTGAGTAGGTGATTCTTGGTTTTAGTCCTAGCTCCTTTGACCTCTGGAATATCATATTCCAAGCCTTTCAATCCCTTAATGTAGAAGCTGCTAGGTCTTGTGTTATCCTGATTGTGTGTACACAATCCTCAAATTGTTTCTTCCTGACTGCTTACAGTATTTTCTCCTTGTCCTGGGAACTCTGGAATTTGGCTATAATATTCCCAGGAGTTTTCTTTTTGGGATCTTTTTCACGAGGCCAGTTCTTTCAATTTCTATTTTGCCCTCTGGTTTTAGAATATCAGGGCAATATTGCTTGATATTTTCTTGAAAGATGGTGTCTAGACTCTTTTTTTTTATCATGGCTTTCAGATAGACCAACAATTTTTAAATTATCTCTCCTGGATCTGTTTTCCAGGTCAATGGTTTTTCCAATGAGATATTTCACATTGCCTTCTATTATTTCATTTCTTTGGATCTGTTTTATAGTATCTTGATTTCTCATAAAGTCATTAGCTTCCAATTGCTCCAATCTAATTTTGAAGGAATTATTCCCTTCAGTGAGTTTTTGAAATTCCTTTTCCATCTGGGCAATTCAGCTTTTTAAGGCATTCTTCTCCTCATTGGCTTTTTGGGCCTCTTTTGCCATTTGAGTTAGTCTATTTTTAAAGGTGCTATTTTCATCAGACTGTTTACTCTCTTTTCATGATTTTCTTGCAACATTCTCATTTCTCTTCCCAATGTTTCCTCTACTTATCTTACTTGATTTTCAAAATCCTTCTTAAGCTCCTCCATGGCCTATAACCAGTTCATATTTTTCTTGGAAACTTTTGATTCAGGAGTTCTAACTTTGCTGTCTTCCTCCTGTTCCATGCCTTAATCCTTTCTGTCACCAAAAAAGGATTCTATTGTCTGTTTCTGTTTCCATTGCTTGCTCATATTGGCAGCCAGTTACTTGACTTTTGAGCTCTTTGCTATGGTAGAACTCTGCTTCCAGAATGGGGAGAGCTATGTCCCAAATCGCTGGGGTTTTTGCAGCTGCCAGAGCTATTAGATGGGTGCCTTCTCTACAGACACCACAAGCTCTGGCTCACTGACCACACACCTCAGGACTACCACCCAGGACCAAGATCCAGATGCAAGCAGGTGAAAGCAAGAGCAATTACCCTCTCAATGGTTGCTTGGTCCCCCTACAATCTGTAGGCCAGGAGTTCCAGGAGCAGCCACCATGCCTCCTCCATTTCTTGCACCAGTGACAGCATCCAGACTGTGCTCCCCCTGTTCCCAACAAAATTCCACACTCTTTGTCTTTGGCATTTGTGAACTGAGAAGTCTGGAAACCCCTACAGCTGCTGGTGATTTACTCTCCTGAAGCATGCTTCAGCCACTGCTGCTGGTTGGGGCTGCCCTGGGGATAAAACTACACCCAGTATGTACTGAGAGCTCTGCTCACAGTACTCTGTGATGGACCCTTCCTGCCAGCTTTCCAGGCTTCCTTCAACTGGAGATTTGTTTCTCTCTGTCACTTTGTGGGTTCTGTAGCTCTAAAGTTTGTTTAGAGTCATTTTTTACATGTATTGAAGGAGGTGGAAGCTGGAGCCACATGAAAGTCCTGTTTCTACTCTGCCATCTTGGCTCCACCCCCTCTGAAGAATAATTTTTTAAAAATACACCTCTAGGAATGAATGGAGACATGTTTCTCAAAGCTTCATTCTTTTGATTTCCACCCCAACATACTTCTTTGTTTTCCTTTTTTAAAATAGCTATTGGCTCAGACTGCTGCGGTATCAAGATCACTGAACATGACTTGGAGTGACACAGGTTTGAATCCCATGTATGGACTATAAATTGGCTTAGGGACCCTTGACAGTCATTTAATTTCTGTTGGATTTTGAAAGAGGGAGGACCGAAATGGAGATAAAGTCTTTTTTTCCTCTTTACTGTATTATGTTCCTAAAATTTCCATAACCTAATGCTCTGAAACTCAACCTAAAACTCAATATCTAGTCTCTTTATGGTAATATTAGATTCTGATTTTTGTTTTTAATTAAATTGAAGCATGAAGGATATACAAGAGATATAGCAGTGGGAACAGCATTATCACTACATTCAAGGAGCTCAAAATTCTTTTTATAATGAAGAACTGGGGGAATAGTACAATACTTGAATTTGTGAAAGAGTTAGGTGTGATTTAGATAGAGAACAAGACAAGGCAACATAGTCCAGTCAGTCTAGAAGACTATTTCTCTTCTCTCATCCCCAATCTCACCCTGCCCCCCACCCCAACCCTAATCTAAGTAAGTCTATGTAGTAGCCAAGGAGTGTTTTAATAATTTTACCCAGTTGTGTGAGAAACATTCTTTGGGATTTAAATGGTTAAATTAGAGACAAATTGGGATTTTGTTCTTTCTTTAAGAGTGTAAGATTACAATTGTGAGACACGGGAGACACTGGCATGGGACCACCCTATGGTCAGCATGGCATGACCACATCAAAGAAGGCCTTGTGCTCTATAATCAAAGCCGAATCGCAGTAGGAAATGTGAGATGCACAAATCTAGAGACATCTTCATCCCAAATATTCAAATGGACTATTTGTGCCCAATATGTGGTAGTGCCTCCCTAGTTTTTATTAAACTGCTCAGTCACAGTCAAACACATTGCTCCTCTTCAAGTACAAAGGATGAACCACAACAGGATGACCCATTCCAGCAGTGAATGCCTTTCAGTTAATTCAACTAAAAACATCTACTAAACACCAGTTAAGTGTCAGACTGTGCTAAGCAGGTTGGATACAAAGAAAACGAAAAGAAATTGTCTCTGTACTGATGGAAATTATATTCTATTGAAAACAAGATATATATACACATAAGGTATGAGTGTGTGTATTTTCATGTGTATTGCCTATGTAGGTTGTGTATATCTACATGGGTCTATCCAGATGTCACTCATAGAGAAATAGGAATGGAGATCTGTAAAGTATTCTCTGCCCCCTCTTTTTAAAGGGTGACTTTGATCCCTGCCAGGAGGGGACCAAGAGATTGGTATCATTAGACTGGCCTCTCCTCAGAGAAAGAAGTAGATTACTCCCATAAATATCATTGGTCTAGGGGAAATGATTTTAGGTTCAAACCTTGTCCTGATCACTATCCCTTAAAGGGAAATGAATGCTCCATCCTTCCCTTCCAACTCTCAACTCCCATTCTATCAAATGTCCTTATACAAAGACCACATATAGTGAATAGTAAATAAAACCATTTATTCAAGCTGAAAGCAAACAGAAATCAGAGAATTTATACAGATGAGAATATATCAGAAATATACAAAATGAATGCGCTCTCCTCTTGGAAATAAGACAGCTCAACCAAGAGAGAGTTCCAGATCACTCTCAAATGAAAAATTTATTGAAGTTGCTGGTGTAGTAGGTAAAGAGAAGGGAAAGGCTCTTATTTAGCACCTGTTACATGTCATTCCCCAAGCAAAGCATCTTATAGATATTATCTCATTTGATCCTTACAATAACCCTGACAGGTAGATGTTATTATATTTCCCATTTTACAGTTGAAGAAAATGAGGAAAACAGTGATTAAATGAATAGTCCAGGCTCACAAACTGAGATTTCAACTCAGGTCATCCTAGCTCCAGACCCAGTGCTTTCTACTGGGTCGCCATTCCCACTGTGATAAGCTAAAGTTGGGAAATAATCAAGGCAACAGCTACTCTCTATCAGCATTTCTTACAAACTCCAGGTCTTGATGTAACTGAATGTGGAGGTTGTGAAAAATTTGGCAACAGTAAAAGATTTCTGAGCGTGTAACGACCAAAAATTAATTCAAAATCAAACCTGTAATGAATCCAAGGTGTTTCTGGCACTGCTTGCTCATGTTGCATCGAGCAGCTTCACTGCAACCTTGCTTCTGAACACAAAGCATGTGCAATTTGCACTCTGCATGCTGTCATGCCAAGCAATAACAACAAACATTTCCAGAAATACCTCAGCTCAGATTTGAGGCTATAGTATATTATGAATGCCAGTTTTTTCACTGTATATTCAAAATTTGCTCTTACAGAAATATAAAATTTTAATTATGGAAAATACAGACTTTTAATATTTTCTGCCATCATTTCTCAGCATGTAAGTATAAAAATTTAGTAGATCTTTGGATTGGAATGTGTTCGAATGTTCTTTTTTTAATTTTTAATTTGTTTATTTCTTTTGTTTTCAACATTCATTTCCACAAGATTTTGAGTTAAATTTTCTCCCCGTCTTTCCCCTACCCCCACCCCAAAATAGTAAGCCTACTGAATACCGCTTCTCCCAATCTGCTTTGTCTTATATCCTCCCCCATACCTCCCCTAACTTTCCAGTAGGGGAAGATGGATTTCTATACCCCAGGGCCTGTATGTCTTATTTTCCAGTTGCATGTAAAAAAAAAACCAAAATTTTTTTAACATTTGTTTTTAACACTTTGATTTCCATATTCTTTCCCTTCTTCCCTCCTCAACCACCCCCACTGGGAAGAAAAGCAATTCAATATAGGTTGTACATGTGTAATCACACAAAACGTTTCTATAGTAGATTGTTGAGGAGCTGTAAATTTAAAGATCTTCCCTGCCCCTAGGCTAAAGTGCACCTGGAGCCTGGGGTAGGAGGCTTGTTTTTCAGTAGATACTTTTTGATTGGCCAGTGGGTCCAAAAGGTTGTTACATTTTCTGAGCCAGGAGAAGGCTATATAAGCCCTGATGTGTAGCTTTGTTTGGGGGGCTCACTTTGAGAAGTGTTCTGTGATTTGATCATATGAGACTCTGGGAAGCCGTTGGTTGTTGAGAGCACCCCCGCCCTCGGCTTTGAAAAACCCAGATGTTGATTTGGTATGGATGTAATGGCTGGACAGTTTGGAAAGCTGTCTACTTGATCTGTTTCTGTCTTGATAATTCTGTCTGTATACTCTGAAGGTCAGGGTGCTGACCTTTTTCACCTGAACTAGATAAATGATACATATGTTTGACTGATTAAAGTAAGCTTGTTAACCCATTTTGAGTTGCTTTCCTTTAACAAAGCAGATCGAAGAACCTGTGGTGGCAGCAAACCCTGGGGACACTTGGGGTGCTTGCTGCTACAGGAGCATGGCCAGTGGGGCTCTGACCCTGATGGCTGAATAAGCCCTCTCAGCATAAGACCCTGCTAAACAGACCTGGATTGGCTCCCCATCCCCTAGGAAGGCTCACAGGCATGGCCATCACAGCCCTGTGAGAAGCGTGAGGAGCATAGTACGTGCTCCTGGCCGGGGAACAAGGATGTTTGCAGTGTTCACAGGGGAAACTAGAATAATGTAGCAACGTCATATTAACTAGAAGCCTTGGGACCACTCCATCCTGTTCTAGGGAGATTTAGGGAGGCTCAGAACATCCTGTCCAGTACTTGTACCCTGATAACAAGGATAGAGTACATGGCCATCACCTATGAGGCAAATGGAAACTACGGCAATTATGTAATCCCAATGCAGTTTTACACTATATGTATATTGGACTCTTAGCTGAATAAAGTTGACTTTGTTTTCCACCATACTGGAGTCCCATCTTGTTTATGACTGTCAGGCTCTGGGTAAGTAATCTTTTATCTATCTTTTCACCTAACTTTTCCTTCTCAGCTCTGCTGCTGGCTGGCAGGGCTCCTCCCTACCACTATCTCAGACTCTGCCACAGAAGGGCAGGGGTCCCTGGGTGGGCTTGGCTCCCCACAACTGGCACCCAAAATGGGGTGTGGGGTAGAAGCACAGGGACGAATGGGCCTGGGCACAGGAGCACCAGGCCAGGCACAGAAATGTCAGGCTGAGTGCCTATCATGAGTCCACTTCAGTTTCGCCCAGGAGGTCCCCCTTGGAGCAACACAGAGCAGCACAGGGCTCTAGGACAAGGTAAGGGGAAGGCTTGGAGGAATGCTTTTGGTACTTTCTTTCCTCCCAAGTGGCAGCTATGGGGCAAGTACAGATTAAACACCCTAGCCAAGAGACCTATCAACATGAAAGAAAGAGGACTCATTGTTACTAAGACTCAGATACAGGAATTGTCAGATCTACTGGAGATCACTTCTCCATGGCTGCCCAAAGAAGGCACATTAAATTCAGCAAAATGGAAAGTGGTAGGTGAACAACTGACATAATATTACACCACAGTAGGGCCAGAGAAGTTCCCAGTACAGTGCTTTCAACTATATAATGCTCTTAAATTGTGCTTAGTCAAGCCAGAGCACTACTGAGAGATTTTGAGGTTCAATACAAAAGCACAGGTGGAGGAAGAGGAAGAAGTGAAACAGGAATAGGAAAACAAACAAGGAGAGACGGGTTGTTACCCAATGGAGGTGGAGGGTCTCACACAACTGACTGGCCCCCTGCTGTCTCACTGACCCTCCTATCAGAACGTGTGCACCCCTACAGGGGCCTTAGTCATGTGGCAAGATTGCAGTAAGCTCACTCCCCTCCAAAAAGCTATTCAGCAGATGATTCACCAGGCTAAAGTGGGATCAGTAGAGAACTTAGTAACAAGTAAGCAGATAAGCCTGGTCTCAGAATATTTTCAGGAGAAAAAAAATATTATTTAAGACTCTTAAAGACATTAGTAAAAGAAAGAGAATTATTTATCAATAAGTCAGTTACACAGGGTGGGGGGGGGGGGGGGGGAGGGAAAAGGGGGGAGGAAAAAGGGGGGCCCCCCCCCCCCTCCAGATTCCACCTTCCCCAATCCATGTAAAAAGGGGACTCTAAACAAACTTTGGAGCTACAGAACCCACAAAATGACACAGAGAAGCTAATCTCCCACTAAGGACAACCTGGCAGGCCAGCAGCAAGCAGCCAGCACAGCTCTCTGGGAGCCGAACCCAGCCCCATGCCAAGGCTTTAGCCCCAGGGCAAGCCTGACCAGCCACCGGCCAGAGGGACTCCAGATCAGCAGCAGCTGTGGCAGTTTCCAGATTTATCAACACCTAGATGCAAAGGACAAAGTGAGAGGTCAGTGCAGTCTGGACTTTGGGACCCAGTAAGTGGGAGTGCATGGCTTTTGCCCCCAGGGTGATAAGCCTCTGAGACGCAGGCACAGCAAGCCAGCAGGACGTGGCAGCTTCAGCTCCTTGCATACAAAGTGTAGGGGGACCAAGCACCAGTCTGAGGGGTAAACGGTCTTGCTTTAACCTTCTTGGATCTGGATTGCAGTCTACGGTAGAGGTCCTGGGGTGTGTGTACACCTTGCCAGAGCGTGTGGAGGCCTCAGAGAGGACACCCATCTAATACCTCCAGCAGCTGAGGAAACCCCAGCTTTTGGGACGAAAGCTCCCCTGTCTAGTGGCAGAGTCCTACTGTGGCAAAAAGCCAAGGGGTCAAGTGACTGAGGGGTGACATGACCAGGCAAAGGAAACAAAGCAGAGAAGATTCCAATGTTAGGCTCCTATTTTGGGGACAAAAAGGAGCAAAGCATGGAACAGGAGGAAGACAGTGAAGTCAGAACTCCTGCACCAAAAGCTTCAAAGGAAAATACGAGCTGGTTACAGGCCATAGAGGACCTTAAGAAGCAGACAAGAGAAGTGGAGGAAAAATTGGGAAGAGAAATGAGAACGATGCAAGAAAATTATGAAATGAGAGTCAACAGCCTGACTGAGGAAAATAATACCTTAAAAAACAGACTAAACTCAATGGCAAAAGAGGCTCAAAAAGGCAATGAGGAGAAGAATGCCTTAAAAAGTTGAATTTGCCAGGTGGAAAAAGAATCTCAAAAGCTCAATGAGGAGAATCATGGCTTCAGAATTAGATTGGAGCAAATGGAATCTAATGACTTTATGAGAAATCAAGATGCTGTTAAACAGATCCAAACAAATGAAAGAATAGAAGACAATGTGAAATATGTCATGGGAAAAACCACTAACCTGGAAAATAGATCCAGGAGAGATAATTTAAAAATTATTGGACTACCTGAAAGCCATGATCAAAGTAAAAACTTAGAAATCATCCTCCAGGAAGTTCTCAAAGAAAACTGCCCTGATGTCTTAGAACCAGAGAGCAAAATAGAGGTTGAAAGAATCGACCGATCACTTCCTGAAAAAGATCCCAAAAAGAAAACTCCTAGGAATATTATAGCCAGGTTCCGGAATTCCCAGATTAAGGAGAGAATATTACAAGCAGCCAGGAAGAAACAATTTCAGTACTGTAGAAACACAATCAGGATAACCCAGGATCTGGCAGCTTCTACCCTGAGGGATCAAAGGGCTTGGAATATGATATTCCAGAGGTCAAAGGAGCTGGGATTAAAACCAAGAATCACCTACCCAGCAAAACTGAGTACTATGTTTCAGGGGAAAATATAGTCTTTCAGTGGAATAGAGGACTTTCAAACATTCTTGCTGAAAAAACAATAGTTGAATAGAAAATTTGACATTCAGATACAAGAAGCAAGAGAAGCATGAGAAGGTAATCAGGAAAAAGAAATCATAAGGAACTTATCAAAGTTGAACTATTAACATTCCTACATGGAAAAACAATAATTGTAACTGATGAAACCTTTCTCAGTAGTTAAAGGGAATATATATATATATATATATAGACACATACACACATATATATGTATATATATATACACATACATACATATATATGTATACATGAGTGTATATGGGCATATGAACACGTATTTGAATGTGTGTATATATGTTTGCAGGTACACATAGATAGAGGGCACAGGACCAATTTAACAGGAAGGGATGATACTCAAAATGTGAAATTAAGAGGTGAGAGAGTAATATAATGAGAGGAGATGGGGAGAGACAGAATGGGGTAAACTATCTCATATAGAAGAGGCAAGGGAAAATGGTTACAATGGAGGGGAATAATAGGAAGGCAAAAGGGAATGGGTCAACCTTATTCCCATTGAATTTGCCTTGAGGAGGGAATGAAATACACACTAAATAGGGTATCTCACCCTACAGGAGAGTAGGGGGAAAGGGGATGAGAGGGGGGATGATAGAAGGGAGGGCAGGCTGTGGGGGAGGGAAGTTGGAAGCACCCACTTTTGAAAAGGTACAGGATCAAAGTAGAGAATAGAACAAGTGGGAGGTGGGATAGGAAGGAGGGAAATATAGTCAGTCTTTTACAATATATCTACTATGTTACTGTTTTGCATTAACCACACATGTACAACCTATACTGATGTGCTTATCTTCCCAGTAAGGGTAGGTGACAAGGGAGGAAGGGAATGAATCTGGAATTCACAGTTTTAAAATCAAATGTTTAAATATATATATGCTATTATTAATACTATTTTACAAGTAATTGGGAAATAAGATATACAGGCACTGGGGCATAGAGATCCACTGGAAAAGTCGAAAGGGGTATGGGAGAAAATATGGGAGAGAACAGATTGGAGGAGTGGAGGAGGGGATGTCCTGTGGGACTGCTATTTTGGGGCAGTAGGTAGGGGAAAAATGGGGAACAAATTTGTAACTCAAAATCTGGCAGAAATGAATGATGTAAATCAGAAGTTAATAAAGCATTTGAAAAAAAAAGATAAAATTGAAAGTTTTATTAAGAAAGTTAACATATGGAAGAATAGGGTGGGAAATGGTTCTTTGAAAATGTTTACAGCTACAGATGATTTTATAATTGAAAATAACCTACCCAGTGATTTAATTGTAAGAGTTATAATTGATCATCTGAAGTGCCTAGGGACACAGTTTCAGGACTACTTCCCTTCAAATTTTGATTCTAAAAAGCTAAGTTGGGTTCAGAAACCATACTCAATTGAAATAAAAAATGCCAGTCACCTGTCATTAAAAGTTCAAGAACAATTTGCTGAGTTATCAAATGACACAGGTTTAAAAATTGTTTCCTAAAAAATCATTGAATGAGTTTTGATTTTGGATTAGGATAGAATTTCCAACAATTTCTGAAGTGTCCCTAAACATACTTCTATCATTTTGTACTATGTATTTATATGAAGTGGTGTTCTCAGCATTGGCAATTACAAAATCAAAATATAGATCAACTTTGAAAAATGTTTAAGATGCTCTATGTCCTGCTGTATTGAATATTACTCCAAGAATTAATTCTTTATGTAAAAATAAAGAAGCACATCTCTCTCATTAATATGAAAATTTACTTTCATCTTTAATAAATGGTAAAATTATACCATTATAATTATTTACAATTAAATTCATACCAAAAATTGTTTTAAAATAAATTTCTTTATGATTTATTATCAGTAAATGTTTGATTTGTATAACTATTTTATGTACCTATATTCCCGGGGTTGTGTAAAAGTTTCTTAAGTGAAAATAAGAAGCCCTGTTCTATATGTTGTCTTCTTTCCAGAAATTTTCTTTCCCTTCAGGGATATTTCTCCCTGAAAAGAACTTAGGACTGAGTATCTTTTCTCTTAAAGCTAGAAATGAGAAGACCACTTTGTCTCTTTTCCTAAGCTCTCACCAACTCGGCCTTTCATGCAGTCACAGAGCATCAAGAAGTTGATATCCAATAATGAACAGATTTTTTTGCAATTGTGATCGAGCCTTTGATTACATTCATATATAAGTAAATACAAAATATATAGAAAGTATATATTACAAAGAAATGGGTGAGGGGGCACTAACAACTGGGGTGGTGACATCATGTTGATATTTCAGCTGGGCTTTGAAAGGTTCTAAGGATTCCTAGAGTTAGATAGCCAATGCAAAGGCATAGAGATGAAATATAGAATGTCCTCTATTAAGGAATAGAAAACAAGCCCAAGTGCTTAAGGAGGGATGATATAAAAATAAGTTTAGAAAGATAGATTAGAGATAGATTGTGAAAGGTTTTCAATGCCCAGCAGATCCTTAAATCTGTCCTAAATCAGTGAGAAAGAAATCATATGAAGATTTGTACTTAGCATATCTATACCTAGTGATAGTGACTTATACTCCTTTAAGACAGGGTGATTTGAGTTCTGAGTCCTTGACAAGTTTTTATCAGGCCAAAGTTGATAAAGAGAGTCCCAGGGGCAAAAGCTTCAGAAGAGGGTGTTTTCATACTTGTAATCTATGGCCAAAGCTATAACACAGGGAGACTTTTGTCTCCTGCTAGACCAGGCCACTATAAAGGACTTTCCACTGTGAGAAGGGTTGGAAGAAACAATCTCAAAATTTCATTCCGGCTCCAAACTTTGTGTTTCTATGAAGCCAAACTATAATGATACACAATTTAGAAATGTTCCTATAAATCAATTGTCAAAAATTATTTAGTGTAAGAATTTCTATAGTTTCTATATTTCTGTAGTTTAGGTAAAAACAATAAACTGGTGCTTTTCAAGGTATTCAAGGAGTAATTTTATGAGGGTTGGGATGGTCTTCAAGCTGAGCTGCTTGTGTTTGGGATAACTGTTTACTGGGAATGTTGTAGATAGGATTCTTGCTAAGGTGTGGATTCGACAAGAGAGCCTCTGAGATCCCTCTAGTTCCAGGATTTTGAATGACTGTGATAAATCTAACAATCATATGTCAGGCTGAGACTTTCTGTGATACTACCACAAATTTAAAAAAAAAATCTGGTCTCTTTCACCTGAAAAAATAACCATATTCCCACTTGTTTTGTGGGAATAGGGAGCAAGGAATGAGAATAGAGAACAAACTATCCCAACCAAACTAGAGGATGCATATTCAGTCAATCAACTAGTCTTTGTTAAATGCTCGCAATGTGCCAGGCACTGGGCTACATACTGGCAGTACAAAGAAAAGCAAATATAGTCCTTGTTCTCATGAAGTTCATTGCCTCATACAAACTTTTAGTATACTCTGGTGAGCACTGAATTTCAAACTCTGAAAATCTCAAAGTTCTTTCTGCAATAATCCTTAGTTCTTTCATTCTTCTGTTGGAATGCTAAGATTTTTGCTTAGTTGGTAGTACTATGTTTGGAGATGAGGTAAGAGTATAGTCATTAAGAGGTCTGACTCAGCAGCACTTGGACAAAGGTCAAACCCATTTTCCTATAAGCAATATTGAGATCCCAACTAACTCAATTATTAATGCTAAGATGTTTCACTTTTCCTAACAATAGTTAAAGAGTTCCTGTAACAAAGATATTTGCTTTGCTGGCCAAGCAGGTGTAGTTATGCTCAAGCATTTATATTCAATTCCTCTCATGTAAAGTTAATATTAATTGTTATTATGGTGATGATCACAATAACTCACATTTATATAGGACTTTAATATTTACAAAGTACTTTCCTTACAACAACCCTAAGAATTAGGACAATTATTATTATCCTAATTTTACTGAGGACACTGAGGCTGAGAGGTGAAGCAATTTTCAAAGATCACACAGCTAATAAGTATTGGAAAGTAGGGAGCTTATTGAAGAACTGCTGTTACTTTGCTCCGTATTGTGTTTAGTTGGGGAGAAACCACTTGAATAAAGTTCAGCTGTAGGATATTTAGCAAAGTTACAGGGGCCCTTCTGTGGTTAGAGCAGTGGGTCTGGTGACAGTGCTGAAGTCAGGGATGAGGGTGGATGGTAAGACCTGGTAGTACTTCAATTCACCAGAAGCAGTAGGGCTGGTGACTCCCATCTCATTCAAACCTTTTAATCGGTCAGGCAGCCTGACAGATTGAGTTAGGGAAGCCCTGAATTAGGGAAGGAGTGAAAGGGCGATGGAGAAGACCTCTCATTTTTGGTGATGGGAATTCACTACTTGGTGGTTCAGGATGGGTTCTGGGATATCAAGCAAGTTAATTATAGTCTCACCAAAAATCTGTGGTAAGTCATTGACACCTAATCTTTGTAGGTTTAATTCATTGATGTGCAACCCTAATGTATCTATGTATGGACATATGTGTATATGACTCTTAACAGTTATAGATAGTGTAGTATGACATTAACATTAAGATCAATAGTAAATAAAAATTTAAGCATCTACTATGTGCCTACTACTAGCACTGTGCTAAGTCCTAAGGATGAATATATGAAGAAAGAAAGATAGGCCCTTCTCTTAAGGAATTTCCAATCTAATGGGGTAAGACAACACACAAAATGAAACTGAAAAAGTTAGGGGGAAAGTACACAATGAGAGGGCGTGTTGGAGAAATCAGAGAAGTAGTGCAGCCAGGTGGAAAATGAAGAGATGTCTGTGCTAGGACTCCTCTTTAAATGGAGGTTTTGGAGTTCCTGGCTCCACCCTCCAGTCAGAGAGGTATGGTTATGATGAGGTGTGAGTACCAAGGCTGACTGGATTTTTCAGGGTGATTCAGTAATGAGCTTCCTGGGGCACAATGAAAATTCAGAGAAGTCCCAAAGTAATACAGCCAGGTGGGAAATGAGGAATACCTTAGGAATGCAAAAGAGGAAAAGCTGATGAAGAGTCAAGTCACTCAGGTCTAAAGCAGGTGCTCCAATTAAATTGATCCATTGTTAGGCATTTCAAGCTTTGTGTTAATTTACTGGCTCTGTCAAGTTGTGTTTACCAAGCCCTGGCTTTTAATGCCTTTGGAGTATTCGGCGTAGACCTAATGATTACCCAACCTTGTTCTCTGGACAATCATCTCAGTCCCATGACAAGTGTGACTTCTGAATCATAATATAAATTTAGATCTGGAAGGGACCTCTGAAGGTATCTAGTCTGACTCCCTCACATTTCAGACAAGTATCTTATAAGAGGCCAAAACAGGATTAAGTAGTAGAATCAATAATTCAAAGCCAGGGACCCCTCCTGGGGCCTCAGAGGTTGTCTAGACAGTAATGGTGAGTAATCATAGTAGTGGATTATTTCCACTGTACTATGAAACCTTAATCATTTGCAGGACTTGTATTCCTTTTATAAAGTGTATTATTAGGGCAAGCCATTACCTAGGTGGTGCAACTAAGTGGCATAGTGGATAAAGTGGATAAAGGACTCATCTTCCTCAGTTTAAATCCAGCCTCAGACACTTAACCAGCTGTGTGACTCTGGGTAAGTCACTTAACCCTACCTTAGTTTCTTCATCTGTAAAATGAGCTGGAGAAGGAAATGGTAAACCACTCCAGTATAGCTGCCAAAAATCTCCAAATGAGATTACAAAGAGTTGTACGTGACGGAAAAACAACTAAACAACAACAAAAATAACAAGAGTTAACTTACCATCTGTGTACAGCACCTGTCTTATTGACCTATGAAAGAGCTTGCAAGGCTAATATACTGTACAGACAACCTTTGCTTTTCACTTGCACTGAATGTTCTACATGCATTACGTCATTAGATGGTACGCTCCTTAAGGACAGGGATTGTCTACTGCCTCTTTTCTTATCCCCTTAGCTTAGCACAGTGTTTTGTACCCCCAGGCTTAGCACAGTGCCTGGCACATAATAGGCATTTAATAATAATAGGCATATTGATTAAGGGATTATTAAGTTTTGTTTTTCTATTTAGGGATATATTTTCCAGGAACTGAATTTCCCCTGTTCCTTCCCTCTTTCCCTTTTTGGAAGTAAAGCAAGCTTGTGTCACTTAGCCCTAGTTGACATCTTGTTGATTTCCTTTAGCATTACTCTTAATTGCTGCCTCAGGAGTAATGAATTCTATCATCTGTGTGGAAAGATTCATGCCAATCTTCCAAAGGAATTAGTGACCTGTCTTTGAGGTGATGGATGGTATGACATACATTCCTTTCCTTTCTTAGTATCCTGTTAATTAGTAATAACTAATTAATTGATTTGTGTTACTATATAGTTGACAAGAAAGAAGTGGGTAAGAAATAATTCATTTCTTTATTGGTGCTGGGATAGTTGTACAAAGCTGATATGGAATCAGCATTGGAACAAACAGCAGATAGGGACTGACCAAATAATACTGAAAAAAGCAAACTTATCTCACTGATACTGATCCCATGGACATGTTTTCCCCCAGCAACACTAAATTAGAAAAGACATCATAAGGCAAATAGGTTGGTTCAACATTGGGACAACGTTCTATTCATCAACATGCATATTTGATTAGCATTTATTAGTATAACCATGTTTATTTTTATTGTTTATATTACTAACATTTGTTTTATTTATAATCTTCCTTAAGTTGAATTAACCATGCATTCTTGGTACAAATCCAATTGTCATAGAATATAATCTTTTGAATATGTTCTTGTAACCTATTTCCTAATATTTAATTCTAAATTTTTGTGTCAAAATTCATCAGGGATATCATTCTGTAGTTTTCTTTTTCTGCTTTATCTCCTTGTTCAGATATCAAAACTTTATTTGTACCATAGAAAGATGCTGGAAGGGTCAATTCTTTTCCTATTATTACATACCATTTATCCACACTTCCTTGGAATCATAAAAATTTACTTTGGAGTTCAAGTATATATGTTATAAAATTTTGAAAAATAAGCATGATGGAAAATATTAGCAGTTTGGCAATTTGGTACAGGCTACAGAGTTCAACGATTGCCTTGGTATGAGGAAATGCATTAGATGTCCTAATCACTATCCTATACCTCTGGCTTCTTTAATAATAATCATAGTAGATAAAATAATAGTTCATATTTATGTGGAGGGAGGATACTTTATGGGATGAGGAAACTGAGAGAGATTAAGGGATTTGCCAGAGCAAAGATTCAAACTCAGGTCTCTGGATTCTAAGTCACCTTTTGCTACTCTGTGCTCCCTCCATGTGATTCTGCAATAGTTTGGAATACAAGAATACACCACACTTTCAAATAGGTGTGGAAGTTCTGATCCAGAAATTCAGTGGTCTATTTTTTTTTCTTTGGAGATTGGCTTTCAGACTGAAAGTACAGCAACCTTTCATGGGTCCAATCCCACTACTGATTAGCATAGAAACTTTGATCTTGACTTATTTATCCCTTCCTATACCGGTGGAACAACTAAGTGGTGCAGTGAATAGAGTGTTAGGCCCGGAGTCAGAAAGACCTGAGTTCAAATCTGGCCTCAGACACTTATTAGCTGTGTGACTCTGAGCAATATGCTTCTGTTTCCTCATCTATAAAATGAGTTGGGGAAGAAAATGCAAACCACCCCAGTATCTTTGCCAAGAAAATCCCAAATGGGGTCACCAAGAGTCAAATATGACTAACAATGACAATAGACAGCCAGGTGCCTCCCTCCCTCCACTCCCAGTGCTGAATTAGTTCAGACCCACTTGTCTTATTCTACTGCAACTCAGAACTTGTCAGCTCCAAGCAATCCCTCAGCCTCAGCCTCCCCAGCAGCAGGGATTACAGGTGTATACCACCACACCCAGCTAGTGTTCTCTTTTTAAGTTGGAAACATCTGAAATAACAAATATGACTTCCTAACTATAGCAGAAATGTACATCAATGCAGTGCATATCATAAAATAACCATTTAAATATATTTACTTTTCGAGCTACTAAATAAAGGAAATGTATAAGAATAGCAAAACCATCACCCAGGCAGAGGTCCAAGCACTTAGATGAGTCTCTTAGTTCACAGCAGGTAGGCAGACACTTGGCTTTCTAAGACAACAGCAGAGAGGAAATAGTCATGTATCCCCTTCCAGAAACTTAGGGTTTCTCCCCCCACTTCCCCATAAAAATGATCTTTCCCGGTTTTCTGACTGAATCTCTCCTATGTCCCCAAAACATTCAACTTGATTGTCTTTCTTTTGTTGTTCATTCATTTTAGTCCTGTCCCATTCTTTGTGAGTGCATTTGGGGTTTTCTTGGCAAAGATACTGGAGTGGTATATCAGCAAGCACCCTAGCATACACAGTATGGCTGTGAGCACAGATTCTTAGATATGCTTTACTAAAGGAAGGCAATTCAAAAGGGGTTAACACTCTTACTTTAATCAAACATCTATATCATTTACCTAGTTCAGGGGGAAAAGTCAGCACCCTGAACTTCAGAGAATACAAACAAGTTACCAAGAAGACAAAAGAAAAAAACAGAGAAAATAACACAATTCAGCAAACCAACAGATGGGGCTTCTAACTCTCTGACCATTATATACATACAGCATTAGTGACCACAGAGAATAGCACCAGCATCTGGGTTTTCAAAGCCTGGGGGCTCAACAGCTGCCCAGAATCTCATCTGGCCAAATCATACAACTCTTCCCAAAATGAGCCCCAAAGCAAAACCTCCACCTCATATATGGCCTTCTCCAGGATCAAAGAACATCACAACCCTTGTGACCCACTAGACTACAAAGTAACAAAAGTTGTGCCTTCCTGAAAAAACAAGCCTCCCACCACAGGCTCCATGTGGCCACATTCAGCCTACTAGGGGGCAGAGTTTATTTTCAAATCGGGAAAGGTCCTCAAATTCACCTAGCCCTCTCAAGGGGTAGGGAAGATCTTCAAATTACAATTACCATTACAAGTACTTTGCCATTTTCTTCTCTGGCTTATTTGATATATGAGGAAACTGAAGCAAACAGGGTTAAGTGACTTGCCCATGGTCACACAGCTAGTAAGTGCCTGAGGCTGGATTTGAACTCAGGAAGATGAGTCTTCCAGACTGCAGGCCTAGCGCTCTGTCCACTGAACCATCTTTTTGGTATATATGGCATGTTCTCTCTATTAGACTGCTAATTCTATTTGACTTAAAGTAAGAATTGTGTCATTTTCATGTTGTTTCCCCACAGCCTACCATGATGCAATCTACCATAATACCATGAAAAATATTTTATTGAATTTCTGAGATACAGTGGTCAAGAGACTTTAAAAGATCTAATCTTGCCTCTTTCCAAACTTATTTGGATCTGTTAAGTCAGGTGAATCAATTTCAACTATCAGTAGAGAGGGTATAGCTAAGGGTGGCATAAGGAAAGAGACATGGGGATAGCAGAGCTGCTTGTCACATTAATAGAATAACTGGGTAACTGATCACCTTAGGTTATGAAATGGGCTGTCAGATAAAGCAGGACATGCATTAATGCCAAGCATGAATAGGGAGGAATATAGAAGCCTTCTAGTAGTATGAAGCAAATATTTCAGGAATCATTTATATAGTACAACCTCCCCAGAGAAAGGCTTATAGATTGAATGTTTCTTTTTCCCATGATGGCAGGATGTGCTGGTAAATATTTAACAACTAACTGTACAGAAAAAAAAGGACACATGACTCACTTTTAAATTTACTTTGAATTATTAACATTTTCTCCATTACTTTTGTAAGTCTAGACAATCAATAAAATTAATAAATTAAACGCTGATTTGTAGCTTTTGCTTTAATTCTGAGGTGCAAATGCTCACACTGAAAATTTCACAGTCAGTTCTGGAGAACTAGTTTGCATGACAACAGCATGCCCCTGGGTGACAATGGTAAACTTAAATTTACAATATCAAAAGGCAACCCATTACATTATTGAACAGGAAGATTGTGGGGTTTATTAGATAAAGCATTTACCTCTGTATGTGTGAGAGGTAAGTAGTAAATAGAGCACTAGGCCTAGAGTCAGAAAGACCTGAGTTCAAATGTGACCTCAAGTACTTACCAGCTGAGTGACCCTGTGTAATGTTAAAGGAATATAAGATATAAGATATTCCCTGCCTATTAATAGCCCATTAAGGGAAGCTTACTCAAGGGAGGCTTGTTTGTAGGAATACTTCCATACTGTTTGTTAATTTCAAATTAGGCAGTGCTACATATATATATATATATATATATATATATATGACACTAATTATGTAATTAGGCACTGCTATTATCTATGTCTATATGTGTGTGTACACACATGTATATGTATACACATATATGTATACATATGTGTATGTGTATATTGCTTTGGGGCTCATTAGATAGATAGATAGATAGATAGATGGATCCATCTATCTATCCATCTATCTATATATCTATATCTATATAGTATCTTGCTTTGGGGCTCACTCATTGGAAGAGTATTCTTATGATTTGACCAGATGAGACTCTGGGTAGCCTAAGCCCCACCCCCTTTGAAAAATCCTGATATTGGTGCTTCTCTCTCTGGCAACTATGTATGTATTGCCTTGGTCAGACAGCTGGATCTGTCTGTTGATCTGTACTAATTTCTCAGACAGAAGCCCTTTCTGTAGATCTTTATTTCTCTGCTTGTTATTTTCTCTATTTATTTATTTTTGGTTTGGATTTTCTCTGAAGTTCAGGGTACTGATTCCCCTGAACTAATGAATGTAATTAAAAAAGACTGCTGATCCCTTGAACAGCTATCTTTCCTAGTAAAACAGATCTAAGAATTTGTGCTAGCAGCCCTCCTGGGTATGCCACTGTGGTTGCTGTTATACTCTGGACAAGTCACTTTTACCTCTGTTTCCTCATGTGTAAAATGGGGATAATAATAGCACCTACCTCTCAGGGTTGTTGAGGTAGTCAGAAAAATGAGGTAATAATTGTAAAGTGCTTAACATAGTACCTGGCACATAGTAAGTGCTTTATAAGCATTATTTAGTATTATTATATGTATGTATAAACATATACATATATGTGTATATATGTATGTATATATACATATATATATACATGCATCCACACTATATATGAGTCCTAGAACATTACAATCTCTCAAAAAGGATAAAGATACAGATATACCTATGGATCAGGTCCCCTTTTAGGTCTTTACCTTTAAAGATACAAACTCTTGTTCCTTTAAAAGTTCTTCATATTTCAGGATTTCCAAGATCCAAATCCTCTTGGTTACCTTCTTCTGCAAGTACTTCATTTTGCAAATTTCCTTCTTAAAAAAATGATGCCCCAAACTGGACAATGATGTGACCTCTGCAAAGTACAGGGAGGCCAACAGTGTCCCCCAAAAGCACTGGTTTGGAACAGGCTCCAGACAGGAGTGACGCCTCCTCTCCTAGGGTTCCCATTCCCCCCTCACACTCCCTTACTTGCTCGTTCACTCCTTTCCTGGACCATGGCCTCTGGGGTGGCTGTCTCACTTGGGGTGATCAAGGCGTTCAAGGACGTAAAGGTTCGCGAGTCCTTGACACCCAAGGAGGTGACAAAGCACAAGGAGGCCACATTGTTCTGCCTGAGTGAGAAGGAGAAGCACGTTATGCCGGAGGAGGGTGAGGAGATCCTCATGGGTGACCCCAGCACCATGCTACCAGACAAGGGCTGCCACTGGGCCCTCTCTGATGCTACCTGTAAGACCAAGGAGAGCATAAAGTAGGACCTGGCATTCATCCTCTGGGCCCCTGAGTGTGTGCCACTCAAGGGCAAAGTGATCTATGCAAGCTCTAAGGATGCCATCCAAAGAAACAGACAGAAATTGTGACAGATAACTTGCAGTGAAATTTCCCCATTCTGAACATCCTGTATATATTTTTATTACTTACTTATACTTTGTAACTAAGTTCAGTATCCTTTCCTCATATGTGTGTGTGTATGTCATTGTGTATTTCAAAGTAATGTAAAAGCTATGGAGTATTAATACAATTGATTGGATTTACTATGGAGACCAAATTAGAGGTGTTTTAGTTTGGGGGAAAGGAATGGTAGTGTGAGAGGTAGCAAAAGGTTAAGTAAGCTTCTATAGAACTGCAAGAATTGCTGAAACAAGACTACTGATAAAAAGGACTAGCCAGTAGCCTTGGGAAGAGTTGAGGCAGTAGCCTTGGGAAGAAGTTGGGTTCCCAGTTCCCAGAAAACTCCTAGATAATACTAAAAATGAAATAATGTAGAATAAAAGGAGCTGGCAGCAGCAGGTGGATTCGACCAAGCAAAAAGCAGACAGCAGCCTTGGGACACTCAGGCCCAGATAAGGACACATCTAGGTTGGACTGAAGGGGATTCAGTATTCTGGGGTTGTTACTGTGCTTGCGTAGTGGACCTCATGTATTATGTATATCATCTAACATTAGAGCCTCATTAGTAAAAATTGTGGTAATGAATGGAGAGAGCTTTTGTGCCGATAGGTTGGCATTAATAAGATTGTGAGCTTGCCTTACCAACCAATGGTAAGGTGGGACAGTAGAGAAGGTGTGGAATTCTCATGTTAGGGCTTTATAATCTTGCTTTTGCCTTCTGTAGAGCTCTCCTCCTTTCTGACTTTTTTGTTAGATTTGGGGAGCCCTTTTTCAAGAAAGATGGTAATAAAGTTTTTGCTTCTACCTTGAGAAGTCTCTGAGTCATTTTTGGTAAGTGGTCTTCTGACACATACAGGAATCAAGGACAAAATACCAACCAATGTTATGAGGAAGTGAAGAACCACTGTACACTGGTCCAGGAACCGGGGGGCAATGACGCAATTTCCCTGGAGGAGAAGCCCTTGTGAGTCTCCCACCTCCAGCCCTCCTGCTGGGGCTGCCCAAGCCCAGTGGGGGAGCAGGCTGCTCTCTTCCTGCCTGACCTGAGGGGCTGGGGGGATCCTCGCAGGGACAGGACAATCCCTTCACCCATTTGCCAAACCACCTCCAACCCCTGACCTCTTCCACTTCACTTTGATGATGGTCCTGGCCTCCCCAAAACCCCTTTGATATTTTCATTCCTCTTGAGTTGTGCCAGACCAAGCTTCCCCTCCCAACACCCCTTCCACATTTGGCCAGGAAAGAAAGCTCAACTTAAATAAAGACAAATAAAGAAAAAGTGAGTTGCAAAAGCAAACAAAAACCCCAAAACCAAAACCAAAAAACCACTGGTTTGGGCCTTCTGTAAAAGTAGTTTGTTAGTCCACATTGATGTACCCTTAGCTCTTTTAAAGTATCATAGCAAAAATTGCATTCACTGGTTTTTGGTGAGTCAAAATTTTGGTTCATATTGACCCTACAGTTAATTGGAATATCTCAATTTGGTTTATATAGAACTGTTGGTTCTATGGTTAATGTATTTATATAGTTGATCAAAAAAAAAAAACTTTAGGGTAGGAATTTACATCTTTCTCTAATAAATTCAACCATACTAGTTCTGACCCTTTATTTCAATTTTTTAAAAATTACTATTTTAATTTAAAATTATTTTCAATTTTTAAGTTATTTTAAAATTATCTTTAATTTTAAACATGTTTTTAGTTTTAAAATATTTTAAAATTATTTTGATTTAAAAATATTTTAATGTATTTTAAATTAAATTATTTCAGTTTTTAAAAAGAATAATATATTAAGTGTGCTCTCCCTCCTGTCCTCCTTGATATTATTTGCAAATCTGCAGTAGAATGTAAGTTCCCAGAGGGCAGAGACTACTGTTCTTTTCTGTCTTTGCCCCTCCAATACCTAACACCTTAAAAAAATAGGAACTTAAGAAAAACTTGCTGAAATAGATTGAATATGAGCTTGCTTTCTTGCAGTTATTGAATTTTTTTGGTTTCAGTTACCTTGTCCTTATAATGCTGACATGGGGAGCTAAGTGACATAGTGAATATGGCTCCAGAGTCAGGAGGACCTGAGTTTAAATGCAGCCTCAGACATTTACTAGTTGTGTGACCCTGGGCAAGTCACTTAACCCAGTTTGCCTTAGTATCTCATCTGTAAAATGAGCTGGAGAAGGAAATGGCAAACTTCTTCAGTATCTTTGCCAAGAAAACCCAAATGGGGTTACATAGAGGTGGATATGACTTGCTGAGAATAATATTCACAAATGTAAGGAAAGCATAAAGAACTTTTTTATTTTAATTTTTTTTCTCACACAAGAACATATCATATCTCTCCTTTAATTGACAAAATTAGGCAGTGAATTGTGGAACATGAAAGTGAGCACTCCAGTGTTCTACAAAGGGCTACCTTTGAGGGAGCCAGAATGAATAGCTTATCCTATCCAAGGATGGTTTTATAGAGCTGCAAAAATCTTGCCCAGAGCATGGAAAGTCAGAATCATACCCAAGCATGTACATTTGCCAGCCACCTGCACATCTGGAAGCATACACATCCAAATGAGTTAGAACTTAGGTTAGGGGATGGAAGGTTTGCAAGGCCTTCTCAGGGTTTTCTCTACCAGGGCTCTTTGCTGGCTGGGATATGCACATGCCTGGACTCAAACTACAAGATCAGTTTCACTGTCCACATTTAATTAGAATTGGGATATTTGCATGTGTTTGGGTGGGGGCAGAAAGTAGAGCTAGTGTGTTCACTCTGGCCTCCTTTGGGCTGTATACAAAGATCCTATTCCGTTACCCATATCCCTAACGCCAAGTCAAGAAGAGACCCAACTCTGGATAAAATATAGATCCCCTTCAAAAAGATTATGTCTAAATCCACCAATTTAGGCAAGGGCCAGGATTCTCTAGACCTGAATCTGGCACTTCATTGGGGCAGGTACTGCTAAAGGCCATCAGCTCCAAAGAACCAGGTAGGACATGGATGGACCCAAGAGATGCTTAAGATGACCTTGTGAAATCAAACAGACCTTTTCCTTGTAAAGTAATCCCTTCCACATCATGGGTGTTAGGGGCACAGTGCCCCCCACAGTGTGGAAAAATCTGTATACAATTTTTGGCCTTCCCCTTGTACCAAAGAAACCTGATTTTTTTTTTCTCTTATGAGGTGTTTACAGTACCTTGATATAAAATTTGGATTAAGTATTTGGTCATAGGCCATATGTAGGTCAATGTTAATTAAAAATACCACTAGCCTTTTGTAATGGGAATGTAAATTTAAAGATCTTCCCTGCCCCTAGGCTAAAGTGCACCTGGAGCCTGGGGTGGGAGGCTTGTTTTTCAGTAGATACTTTTTGATTGGGCAGTAAGTCAGTAAGGTTGTTACATTCTCTGAGCCAGGAGAAGGCTATATAAGCCCTGATGTGTAGCTTTGTTTTGGGGCTCACTTTGAGAAATGTTCTGTGATTTGATCAGATGAAACTCTGGGAAGCTGTTGTCCAGGGCTCCCCGGCTTTGAAACCCAGATGTTGTTTGGTATGGATGTAATGGTTGGACAGTTTGGAAATCTGTCTACTTGATCTGTTTCTGTCTTGATAATTCTGTCTGTATATTCTGAAATTCAGGGTGCTGACCTCTTTCCCCTGAACTAGGTAAATGATACATATTTGACTGATTAAAGTAAGCTTGTTAACCCATTTTGAGTTGCTTTCCTTTAACAAAGCAGATCCAAGAACCTGTGTTGGCAAGCTACCCTGGGGACGCTGGGGTGCTTGCTGCTACACTTTTGTGTGTTGTTGACTGCCTTTCATGTTCTTTTTGAAAACATTAGCTTTTTCCTTATTTTAACTTTAAAAAAGAAATTGTGCATATTTGTGGCATTAAGAGATAAAATATGTTGATATTATACAATACTATGTATACATTTTATGCATTTCTGAGGCTCTAAACTTTTTCTGTTATCTGCTGGCTTTTTTGTGTTGTCTGTGACTTCCACCAAACTCCCCCCAAATTCTCATTTAATTTCTTATGCTGACCTGCTATATATTGAAACCATGATGGGGAAAGCCAGATATAGAAAGGATAAATAACTGTATTTCTGGATAATTCCAATTGGGGTTAGGAATTCTGCCTGATTATCCTCCACCCATATATCCCTTCTTTTTCAGGATCCAAACCCCTCCCTAGGCAGACCTTCCCTCCTACCCAGGAGACAGCTCCAGGCTGAATTGAGCATTCCTTCTAATCACACATAGCCTCATGTCCAGGCCCTGGTCTTCTACTTCTGTGCACAAACCAAAACTAGGTACATTAAAACATACAAAATGACCAAATGACTCATATTTCCCAGGGGCTCGTTTTCTTCCCTGGAATCAAGGACGTAGAACCTGCCCAACTGGGAGCAGTTGAGATGGCTGTGGACCAGCTCCCATATATCCATCATCTGCTCAGGATGCATATTGCAAACCATCATCATGGAGCGGTAAATACAGGGGTCCTTGTGTAGGTAGCTTTGACTGGAAGAAATGATACCAAAGGATTTGAAGCCTTCATGGGGCATGGGGCTCACAAGCAGCACCTCCAGGCACATGCCCAGGAAGACATCGATGGGGTAGAGCTCCAGGGTCTGGGAGGCCAGGTGGAGGCGGTGGGCCAGCTCCCTGGTCAAGAGGTAGCCTCCTCCAGCCACATTGGGGGGGGGGGTGTTGGAGGTCTTGTACAAAGCCGTGGGGATATAGTACTTGTTTCTCTTCATGTGGTTGGGGCTGGCTCCATAGAGGACATCTCCCACTAAGAAGGTCTCCCGGGGCGTCCGCTCCTTCAGGAACGCCAGCAGGTTGGCAGGGTTGACGAAGACGTCATCACCCCCCTTGAAGATGAAGCTGACCCGGGGACAGAAAACCTCCAGCCACTTGAGGAAGTTCACCTCCTTCAAGGTCAGGTTGAAGAAGCGGTCCAGGGAGTCCCATTGCAGGATGTCCCTGTAGAAGCTGCCCTCCAGGCCCACGAGATAGTTGTAGGGGTCCAGAGCCTTCTCCTCGGGGTTGCTGCCCAACAGGAAGAGGGTGCGGACGGCCCCGCGGCTGCCCTCGGCCTCCACCTCGCGGCCCCACGTTTGCCGGATGGCCTCCCGACAGTCGACCCTGGGCAGGGTGGACTTGACGGCCAGCAGCAGGTAGACGTCGCCGGCGCACTTCACGGGGTGGTTGCGCAGCATGGGTTAGTAGCGGCAGGGGCGGTAGAGCAGGAACTGGCGGATGTGCTCCTCGACGTGGCGCACCCAGGATAAGTCCAGCACCAGCAGGTCGGCCGCGCGGTCGGAAACCGGCACGACCCACACGGGCAGCCCCTCCGCGGCTGCCGGGCCCAGGAGCCACGCCGGACCCTGGGGCCCGCGGGGGACATCGGAGGTGACGTGCGCCGGCTTCTAGAAGCCACCACACGAGGGACAAGCCCCCGAGCAGCGCCAGACACATGAGGACTCCCTGGTAGGCGGTCCGCTTCAGGGGGATCATGCTGGCACGCTACGGGGCAGCCGTCTGGAGGCACCTAGGCCGCAGCGCAGAGCCGGGGAGAAGGAAGTGGAGCGGAACCGCAGGGGGGTGGGAGGTGGGGGGTGTGGGTGGCGGAGACACAGAGGGAGGATGGAGAAAGAGAGAGAGAGAGAGAGAGAGAGAGAGAGAGAGAG
>NW_027185903.1:5081442-5189299 GCF_028583685.1 Petaurus breviceps papuanus | reverse complement strand
AGAGACAGAGACAGAGAGACACACAGAGAGATAGAGACAGAGACACAGAGAGACAGAGAGACACAGCATTGAGAGACCTAGAGAGAGAGAGACAAGGAGACACAAAGGGGAGATAGAGAGAAAGGGAGATAGAGGGGAGATAGAGAGAAAGGGAGATAGAGACAAATAGAAAAAGACAGAGGAATGGGGAGAAACAGAGGGAGACACTGAGAGGAGAGAGAGAGGAGACAGAGAAAGGGGAGGAGAGAGGAGGAAACAGACAAAAGACACAGAAAGACAGAGAGAGGGAGGGAGAGAGGCACAGAGGACAGAGATAAGGAAAGAAACAAAGAGAGAAAGGAGAAGAGAAAGTAAAAGAAAGAACGTAGAGAGATGAGACAGAAACAGAAGGAGGGGAAGAAAGAAACGGAGATCTATATCTCTATATACACACATATAGCTTATGGTATATCTATATCTATATATCTCTATACACATATAACTTATGATATATATCTATATTTCTATATACACATATAGCTTATGGTATATATCTATCTCTATCCATGTACCTATCTAAACACACACACACACACACACACACACACACACACACACACACACACACAAGACTACCAGGAAAGTACTTCTAAAACCTTAAAGCCTATATAAGTATGAGCTATTCTTCTATCTCAATCTAAATTGTTGATTAAATTATTAAGGAAGGCAATGACCAGGATTAAACCCTGCAAGACACCACTACAATTCCTTCCACCTTAATATCAGTTCAATGTCATACCATTCAGGCACACCCTAATGTCTCAAAAATTGTATTTTGTGTCATATTTTTGAAAATCTGTACTTTAAAGTAAAATGTAGGTGTTGATTTATCTAAAAAAAATCTAAAATTAAATTTTACTTTCATCTGGTAGATAAAAATAGTGCCCTTTATGATTGATATTTAATAAATGTTTGCCTTCAAAATGCAAAATAATTCCTGGTTGCACACCCTAATGAAATGTGCTGAACATACCTATAATCAGCCTTCTGAATATAGCTCTTTAAGTATATATTAATCCACCAACTACTAATATTTGCATTCTATGTTTATGTTTTTCCATTTTGCTCCAAAGACACAGAGATTTTCAATTACCCTGTTGAAATTTGGGCACATTACTCCTAAGGTTAATGAGAGGAGAGAAAGTTTGGAAAAGTGACATTCACCTGTATCAATCTCTTTAATAGCAAACTTATTTAAAAAGGAAATTGGCCTGACTTGAACCCCTGATGGCTGATATTGTTCATTGCTTCTTTTTCTAAGAGTCCTCAATCCATTTGATTAATAATATTTTGAGAATTTTAATGGCTATTGATATCTAGCTCACTGATAAAAGTTTTAGAATGTGCTTTCCCTTGATGTTTTTGGAAATAGGAAAAATATTTGTCCATTCCTGGTCCTGTAGCCCTTCTCTTCTCCATGATTAGAGATGACTGATGGTAGTCCTTCAATCATAACTGAAATTTCCTTTAGTACTCTTAAAAAAGAGATTCCTGGAAAACAGGGAGTGTTTTGTCTATTTGTATTCCCAGCATTTAGCACAGTGCTTTGTACATAGTAGTAAGTATTTAATAGATGCTTCATTCATTCATTAATTTATTCACTCATCCCGCAATATGATTATCTCAGCCTGAAAGTAAATTCATTCAAAGCAGTTATGCATTCTCTTAATATTTCTATCTTATCTTGGACTTCAGCTTCCTGATAATGAATTCCATTTGATGAACAATTATCAAGCATTTACTATGTGCAAGCAATGGGAGCTTGAGGAGCATAGGAGTCAGAAAAAAAAAAAAGATGAGAAAGACTTTTAGGAGTGCTGGATGGCAATCCTAAATCTGTAACCAATGGAATGTGGGTGATGGAGGATCCATCCCCCATGTATGAGGGAAAGAGGTCCCGGGAGGAGTCTGTGAGTGTGTGTGTGTGTGTGTGTGTGTGTGTGTGTGTGTGTAATTATTTGTTGTTTGTCCTTCACTTTCAAAGAGGACTGGTGACATCATGAGTGATGTATTAACTTGCTTGTGAATTAAAATAAGTGAGGCAGATGTGTAGTTAAAAAGGTTCAAGAAACATAGTTTCTGAGTGATTTAATCATTTTATTAATAAGGCCAGCAGGTTGGTTACTTGACCATCTCTCTTAAAACAAAGACAATGATGCTGATTGGGCTCACAGTTTATATACCCTTCAAATATATGGGGCTTCTAGTGGCATCATGTCACCCCTGGACAGAAGTTATCACTACTCAGACCATCTGGAATCTTGGACTATCTGGAAAAAAGGATCTGTTTCCACCCAAGCTTGAGTAGAACACAGTGGTCTTCCCCAACCTAGATTCAATTCTTTGCAAGGTTGGGTGGGGGTTGAAAAAGGTCAGGAGAGTTAATGCAATCTCATCTGTAATATCCTTCAAGAAAAACTAAACTTTTTAAAATGAGCAATTTATAAGAAAAAGAGACGCTCTGAATCACCCCAAGGTATTGGTTATTAATAATAATTTCTCACACAGAGTTGAATGAAGTCATAGGCCTCACTTTCTCTTCCAGAGTCCACTGGCAAGAAAAAAGTCAAGATAACGGGTGATGACCTGGGATGCAGTGAATGACCATGGCATCTTTGATGTC
The DNA here is from genome assembly GCF_028583685.1 of Petaurus breviceps papuanus. Taxonomy (NCBI): domain Eukaryota; kingdom Metazoa; phylum Chordata; class Mammalia; order Diprotodontia; family Petauridae; genus Petaurus; species Petaurus breviceps. The sequence continues at coordinate 5,186,637 of NW_027185903.1, read as the reverse complement.
CAGCCAAACTCTTAGTGCTCCACAGCACCTGCTTCAGCCTCCTTCATGGCCACAGAGACAAATTTTTCTCATCTACCCATTCCACCAGGGAAGTCTTCACATGCTTAAGGTAAACACCCTCTTGATTAACCAACAGGTTTTCTGTCAGTCACCCTCAACCTGATTTAGCCCATCTGCCAAGATGGCTTAGTGGGGTGTGGCCACTGCATATTGTACAACTTCTTGGACCCATAGGTAAGAGTTGAGTGCCAGGTAGGTGCCAAAGGTGGATGGGCAGCTCTGAAAGAGACTTGGCAAGGTGTTAGACCAGAGGTGCTAGGCCTTTTGAACACCTCATACACACCATGAAGAATATACAGTGAAGCTGGAGAGATAGGTTGAGGTCAGGTTATACAGAGTTTTTTTCTTCTTTTCTTTTCTTTCTTTTTTTCTTTCTCTTTTTTTGGAAAAGTGTATTTAAAACTAAACAGAGGAATTTCCATTTGATTTTGGAAATAATAATAAGCCACTGAAGTTGATTGAATAAAGGAATGTCAGTAAGATTTGAACTTGAGCAAAATCACTTTGGCAGCAGTGTGAAGATCTGGCTGAAGTTGTGAAAGACCTGAGTCAGGAGAGATCAATTTGGAAGCTGTTGCTGTAACCTAGGTAGGAGATGATGAATCTTCTATTAACAAATGTAACAGACTTCTAGTAGTGATCCTTCTTGCATAAAACTGCTGTCAAGAAATTGGGGCTACGATCAATATGTGCCATGAAGTACTTGCTTGCATCTACAAAAGTTAATGCAAAAGTCAATGCTGAACTCTCTTTTATGTTGACTCCCCAAATTAGAATTTGAGCTCCTTGGGAGTAGGAACTATCTAGTTTTTTTTGGACTACTTTAAGGATCTATCATATTTCTTGTTCCAATGTTCTCCAAATGTTACTAAAGGGTTCAAACTCTTTCCCCCTTTCTTCTTTTGCTTCTTCTCAGCTGTATGCTAATTGGAAAGATCATTGAGAACCTTTATTCACTGATTTCCAAACGTAGTTACTAAAACTTGGAAGTATCTTTAGATCTAGATAACTTTTGGAAGGGTCTCAAAAAGGAACACGTCATGGTTCACTTGCTCCCTCTTGATGTACCCTATGACAGAGAATTTACTGAGTGGGCACTTGTTGGTCAGCAATTTTTGAGCCCAGGTTTCTTCACTATTTTTATATCTTGAACCTCTTGTGGAGTCTAGTGAAGCCTAAGGACCCTTCCCTCATCTCAGAATCATGTTTTAAAATAATGAAAGGAAAAGCTAAATTTTAATTAGAAATATTTTTTTAATTTTTTTTTCTTTTTGGAGGGGGGAAGGTAGGGAAATTGGGGTTAAGTGACTTGCCCAAGGTCACACGGCTAGTTTTGTGTTAAGTATCTGAGGCCGGATTTGAACTCAGGTCCTCCTGACTCCAGGGCCAGTGCTCTATTCACTGTGCCACCTAGCCGCCCCTTAATTAGAAATTAATGAAAATAAACCTGGAAAGACTTACATGAACTGATGCAAAGTGAAATGAATAGAACCGGGAGAACATTCTACATGGCAACAGCAATACTGTACAATCAAGAATTGTGAATGACTTAGCTATTCTCACCAATAGATTGATCCAAGACAGTCCCAAAGGACTCATGATGAAGTATGCTGTCCACCTCCAGAGAAAGAAGTGAGACTGTCTGAATACAGACTGAAATGTTATTTTTCATCTCTTTTCTCTTCCTTCCTTCCTTCCTTCCTTCCTTCCTTCCTTCCTTCCTTCCTTCCTTCCTTCCTTCCTTCCTTCTTTCCTTCCTTTCCTTCTTTCTTTCTTTCTCTTTCTTTCTTTCTTTCTTTCTTTCTTTCTTTCTTTCTTTCTTTCTTTCTTTCTTTCTTTCTTTCTTTCTTTCTTCCTTCCTTCCTTCCTTCCTTCCTTCCTTTCTTTCTTTCTTTCTTTCTTTCTTTCTCTTTCCTCCTTTCTTTCTTTTTCAGTCTTCTTGTACAAAAAGACTAATATGGAAATGTTTTACATAATTGCACATGTATAGACTGTATCACATTGCTTACCATCTTAAGGAGGGGAGAGGGGAGAGAGGGATGGAATTTGGAACTCAAAACTTTTTTTTTAAGTTTTAAAAATTGTATTAACATGCAATTGGGGAAGAATAAAACATTATTTTAAAAAAGAAGTTAATGAAAATAAAGATGTATTTTTCCCCATCCAAGTTCACAGATCTTCTAAAATATATCCACAGACCATAGATTAAAAACCCCTGTTCTACACAGTTTAATCCCATAATTACAATTATAACTCTAATTAATTTATGTTACAAAGCCATTTTTTTCCATGAGCCCTCAAAATATTCTTGAAGTCTCAGAAACCCTTTGGGTCATGTGTTCAAATTGGTAATAACCGTTGGACAAAGGAAGCCATCTTTTCCTTACTTTTTTATACAATAGTGATGCAATAGAATTTTCAGCACAAGTGAAAAATCATTGAAAACTATAGGCTGTATTCCAGGCCATGTGATCAATAAAGTGTAGGACTCGACCTCTCCAAAACAGATATTGAATGTTATATGTAAAGCAACTTCAGCTTTCTCCATGATTTAGGACTCTTGGAAACCAAACTAAGGTTAAAAACAATGTACTGGCTTCTACACTGAGCCTACTCAGCACCTCTCTCCATCTCCCATGCTACCTGCAGTGAGGCTACACTTAGCCAATCCAAGTATCTGGCCCAAGTACCAGAGATAGGGGTTAACAAAAAAAGTGAAATTTATACCTCTTCCTTTCTCTTCTTCCCCAGTGCTGTGGTGATCCTAGCTATGGGCTATAGAAGCCTGCTGGGATCCTGAAAACCAACTAATGGTGCAGCAGTGTTCCAGGTACAGAAAGTTACTGGGGCCTTGATGAGTAGCCAGGACCAGCGCAGAAACAGTGAGATGTGGCAGAAGCCTGCTGGGCCCACAGAGCAAAAACCTGCTATAGGGGTGATGATGGGGAAGGATGCAGTCTGTGTAACAAAACATCCCTGTAGCAGAGTCAGGAAAAGAGAGAAAGGGGCAGGACACATGTTGGGGCTGTAAAAAAAAGAGCTTAACACCACAATTCACTGTAATAGTAATTTGAAGACCCATTTTTGTATTGGCAAGTAAACAGGTACTTAGCACTTAGTAACTAATGAAACCTCTGTGAAAGAAACAGAAGGTATGAACCCCTGTTCCTGACTTAACAGGAAGGTGTTAAAAACTGAAGTAGGAAGTAGCTAATGATGTGTATATAAGAAAAACACCAGAGAGGCATAGTCAGAATTTCTTCAGACAAGAATCTATTGGCAGAAGCTGTTCTGATGGAGAGGGTCGAGAACTGAGGAAGAATTTCCTGAGAATTTGTGGTGGTGAAACTTCTTCTGAACAGGATCCCAGGAGCCAGAAGTCCAAGAGCCCAGGATCCCCCTTCCCCCAGGCTGGATAAGGTGATTCTGATGTTTTGAACAAGCTGCAGAAGACTGAGGAAGTATGACCAGGATGCAGGGACTTTGTCTGTTTGTGGCTTGGTTGAGCCTGAATTCCCGGGAGCAGAAATAGTGAAGGATTTGAGATGTATTGGACCCTGTGAAATTCAGTGTGCAGCAGGACCTACCCAGAGTGCTAGGCAAGGAACTGGTAGCTGTCTGCCATTGAACCCAGGTGACAGTCTGGTGAATCCAGGTAGAATCTGGGACTATGGAAGGGGATCCAGGGAATCTGAGAACTGGCCCCAAGTCAAGATGAAAAGAGCTCTCTGTGGATACTGAGTAATGATGAAATTGTAGTTTATTAGTGACCTAGGGGTGGAAGGTTTGTGTATTTTCTAATAATTGTACTTAGTGATTAATGATACTTAGTGATTGATTGCCGAATAAGTTACTGATTGAGTTCATTTAATGGGGCCCATGAGTGGAAGAGTTTGACTATTATACTTTGAGATTATTGTTCTTTGTTCTAAGTATTGTGACAACTTTGGTGAAAACTATGTGGTCATTTTAATGATAAGCTGTTGTGAATATTGTATTGTTACTTTCTGTGATAAGTTATAATATTGTGAATGCTGTATCTTGATTTTCTGTGAATGTTTTGCTTTGATTTGTTATGGAATAAATAGGGTGTTCACTATACTGTGTAATCAGGACCTTAAAAGCTGCTCACAGTAGCATTTTTTTTCTGGAAAGCTGCTCATGCATGGCTTTACACTCACCCTGCCTTTTTCACAGAACCTTGGAGACCCAAACTATGGAAACCAACCTCATGACACCAGCATGGCAGTACTCTAAACTGTTAGTGACAAGCCAAAGAACTAAGGAACAGGGCAGGACAGAACAGGTCACCATGTTTGTGAGGGGCTATACAACACTCCAGTAAACTTTAGGGAAAAGGCTCAATATCCTTCTGGATCCAGTTCTTTCCACCCAAAAGTCATTTGGGTCAGAGACCAAGACTGGTGAACTATGAATTCCCCAGTGTTGGAGGAAGCTGAGATGCTTTGAGATCCAGTCCCCAAGGGAACCACCATCAGGGGAGGGAGTCAACCAGTGAACAATATTGAAAAATAAGTGTGTGGGGTGGGGTGGGGATCGAAATTACCAAAGATATCAGAAGGAAGAAAACTCAAAGACCTTGAACATAAGCAGATAAATCATTAGAGAAAAAATTAATAGCAGAAAAAAATATGGCCTCTACATCTAGTAAATGAGTTCATGCATCTGTATAAATATTACAAAAAAAGGAAAATAATACACTTCATGAGACAGAGGATCCAGTGAAATTTGAGGAGCACATGGAAGCACTACACAATATTCTTGTATGCTTTAAAAGAAAAATGAGAATTATTAGAACTGAATTTATGATCTGCACAACAAAAATAAAGGAAAAAAATTTTTTAATTGAATCTGCATTGACAAATATTACCAAAAGAAACAAAAGAGAAAATAATAGATCGGGAAAACAAATACACAGAAGTGAAGAACAACCTAGAAGAAGAGAAGCAAAAAACAAGAGCAGTAAAAGAAAATACACGCACTATGCCAGCAAAGGGTATTGATCTTGAAGACAGGATGCCTAGAGACAACTTAAGGATCATAGATCTCCCAGAAGAAGTCCCAGAACAAAAATCTTTAATAATGTAATTCAGGAAATAAGAGAACTGCCAAACACTTCTGAAAATAGATAACAAAATACCAAATGAAAGAATTCATTGATTGCCTCCAGAAAACAAAAACAAAAAACAAGACATACAAGTTCTGTAAGTAATCAAGAGAAAGACCTTCAAATTAAAAGAAAAAGGAATGTGAGTAACACAAGACTATTCTTTATCCATCAGAAAATGCAAGAAGAAATGGAACAATGTGTTCTGGAGAGCATTAGAACCCAAGGTGCAGCCCAGGGTGACCCACCCTACAAATGTTTGCTTAACCATAAATGAAAAAAATTAGACATTCAATAATAAAGAGGCATTTGAAACATTCTTAGAAAGAAAACCAGATCTGAAGAGATTATTTGCTTCTCAAACACACTAGAAAACAGAAATGCTGGAGGGGTGTAATAATAATGTAATTTGAATTTGAAGATCCCTTTGTGTCAGCAAAGGTAGCAGGTACTTAGCACTTAGTAATTGATCAAGCCTCTGTTGGGGAAACAGAAGGTATGAACTCCTATCTCCTGTTGCTGACATAACAGGAAGGGGTTGGCTGAAACAGGAAGTATCTAATGCTGTGTATATACCCATGTTTCCCCGATAATAAGACCTATCCCGAAAATAAGCCCTCCCCTTACTGTGTAAGATTCCTCTAAAATAAGCCCTCCCCCGAAAATAAGCCCTATTGAGATTGCTACTGTAGTGAAGGTGATCCCCTGCACTACATGCTACATTACGGTACCCTCTGTATGCACCGTCCCCCGTCCCCCACCCCGGTGAAACGCACGCCGAGCTCTGAGCTGCATCCAATCAGAGCTGCAGCAGTGAGCGCGTCATCCTGTTCTTCCCCAGTGATTTGCTTATTGAATAAAGGTACATTTTTTTGTTCACATTTACCTGTTTATTAAAATTGCTGTCAATGTTCATTAAAATAAGCCCTCCCCTGAAAATAAGCCCTCTGGTGTTTTTCTGTCCAAAAAACTATAATAAGACAGTGTCTTATTATCGGGGAAACACGGTAAGAAAAGCCCCAGAGAGACACAGTCAGAATTTCTTGGGACCAGCATCTGGTGGCAGAGCAGCTACAGAAGAGAGAATGGAGAACTGAGCCAGCATTTCCTGAGAACTTGTGGTGGTGGAGCTTCTTCTGAACAGGCACCCAGGAGCCCAGAGCCAGGAGCCAAGGTGACTGAGGAAGCATGACTGGGATGCTGAGACTTTGTTTGTGGCTTGGTTGAGCCTTGAATTCCCTGGAGCAGAAATTGTGAAGGATCTGACATAGACCAGACGCTGTGAACTTCAGTATGGAGCAGGACCCACCTAGAGAGCTGGACAAGGAACTGGGAGCTGTCTGCCATTGAACCCAGGTGACAGTCTGGTGAATCCAGGTGGAATCTGGTACAATGAAAGGGGATCCAGGGAATCTGAGAACTGGCCCCAAATCAAGATGAAAAGACCTCTCCATGGGTACTGAGTAATGATGAAATTGAAGTTTACTAGTGACCTAGGGGTGGAGGCTTTTGTGTATGATACTTAGTAATTGATTGATGAATAAGTGACTGATTGAGTTAATCAAGACTTTGCCCCTGAGTGGAAAACTTTGCTGAATAAGTGACTAATTGAGTTAACTTAAGACTGCCCTATGAATGGAAGACTTTGCCCCATGAGTAGAAGACTCTGACTGTTGTACTTTGAGACTATATTGTGATACTGATTGAGTTAACTTAAGACTTTGCCCCATGAGTGGAAGACTGACTATTGTACTTTGAGATGATTGTTCTTTGTTCTAAATATTGTGACCACTTTGGTGAAAACTGTGTGGCCATTTTAATGATAAGCTGTTGTGAATATAAGTTGTAATATTGTGAATGCTGTACCTTGATTTTCTGTGAATGTTTTGCTTTGATTTGTTATGGAATAGAGTGTTCACTATACTGTGTAATCAGAACCTTAAAAGCTGTTCACAGTAGCATTCTTCTGGAAAGCTTCTGTGCATGGCATTACAAATGGTGAATGAATGCAATAGCCAAGGAAAGCAACAGCAATAGAATAACAGAGACACTTTTGTAAATGTACACAAGGAAATGGGTGAAGGCAGAGAAGTCAGGTGGAAGTAACAGTGAAGAGATAGGTCTGGAGAAAAATGGGCATAGCATGGTAATGTTCTGCCTGCAAATGAATCAGCATATATACATACATATACATACACAACATACACATACATACATATACATACACAACATACACATACATACATATATAATACACACCTATATGCACACATATGGAAGTGCATTACAATATGAGAAAGTGCATGAAGGGGGAAGGGGACCAAGGGGAAAGAGAGGAGATAAGAAATATTGAGGGCTAGAAATGAGGAGAAAGTGATTTCTGTGGTCTCAGGAAAAGAACCTATAGCAAAGAAGGAAAAGAAAAGGGGGAAGGGGGGAAGTATTGAAAAAGGTAGAGGGGAGGGATGCCTTTCTTTGGTAGCAGGAGAGGATCCCATTGATGAATTGCTTCTGTAGGCTTTTATATAATGCTTCTAAGACAGATGTTCTGTGAAGGGAGATGGGGATCTTGTGTTGGGTGTGGTCTGTGGGATTTAGTTGCTTGAAAGATAATTTGTCCTATCCTGGAGGGGGGAAGTTGGAACTCCAAGGAGCAAATGCCATCTGGGAGAGTGGGAGGGCATGAACCCAGAGATGAGGTTTTGAGGCAAATAGAGGAAAAATGTAACCAGAGGAAGACTACAGATGGTAGACTTTCTAATCAGGAATGTGGGGGGTAAAGGAAGTGGGGTCCTACAATGGGACAGTGTTCTCTCTGACACCTGCAATTATTAGCATTGTTCTGGGAGTGATGCACAATGGAAAAGGAGAATCTGAGGTGAAAATTCTGGATAAACTGCCTAGAGGAATGTGCCCAGAATGGATCCTTAAAAGTTTTTTTTTCTCCTGTGAACAATACAGAGAATAGAAAGGCAAATAATTGTAGGTATTAGGAACCAGAGAATGAGATGTAGAGTAGACTGAAAGAAAATATGAATTATGAACTGAGTGAAAGAAACCATTTCTGGAAAGGGAAATAAAAATTAAGTTGAAAATACTAATGAATAGGACTAGTTGAAGTGGAAGAGAGGAAAGGGGAATCTATTTGACTAACTAGGAGAGGGGAGGGAATTAAATAACCAGATAAAATCATGAAACAAAAAGCAACTAATATAAAAAACCCCAAAGGTATGTGAGTAACTAATGAGAAGAGGTGATCAGGTGGAAGAGGAAATTGATGGGATTAGGGCCTCCTTGAAAAAGAATAAGCTAAAGCAACTGAAGGAACATAGTGCTTTGTTTACAGCAGAAGAGAAGTCATAATTTAAAAAAACAATTAGAGACAAATGAAGGAAAATATAAACTTAATTCTCACAACTTTAAATGTGGATGAATGAAACAATCCATTAGAGCAAAAAGAGTGATAGATTGGGTAAGAAAGTAAAAGCCTGTAATCTGATGATTACAAGAAACATCTTTAAAAGCAAAGATATATATAAAATAAAACTGAGGGGATGAGAAAAATTATAATGCATGAAGTGAATTTAAAAAGGCAGGAGTTGCAAGCATGTCATCTGGAAAAGCAAAAACAAACATTAAAAAAAATTTAAAGGAATAAACAAGGAAACTGCACTATGCTAAAAGGAATCATACACAGCGAGTAAGAGCACCAGCTCCAGTGTCAGAACGACCTGGAGATCGAATCCCAGGCTCAGACACTTAGCACCCACCCAGAAACACCTGGCCATGTAACCTTGAGCAAGTTACTTAACCCCAATTGCTTAGGGGCAGCCAGGTGGCTCAGCGAGTAAGAGCACCGGCTCCAGTGTCGGGATGACCTGGATCAAATCCGTCCTCAGATACTCAGCACCACACCCCAGAAACAACTGGCCGTTACTTAACCCCAATTGCTTTAAAAAAAAAATAAAAGGAATCATAACAATAAACCAATGTTGCTAATAAATATGTACTTCAAATGCTTTAATATACAAATTCATAAAGGAAACATTACTTAAGCTTCAAGAAGACATGACTAGTAGCACGGAGACTTCAATATTCTCTCAGTTTTGGATTAGTCTAACAGAAAGATAATCAAAAAGGAAAATAGGAAAATGAAAAATTGCCAGTGAATCTAGAATTAAAAGACTTGTGGCATCCTCTTTCTGGTATGGCAAAAAGAATATACATATTTCTCAGCACCATGAGGAATTTCTTATAAAACTGACCATATGTTAGGGTGCAGAAATAATGCAAACGAATGTAAAAAGACAGAAATAGTTAATACATTTTTTTACAGACAATAATGTACTAAAAATAGTCATTGAATCAAAAGTCAGACAAGAGGCAGACCCAAATAGAGACATAACACTGAAATCTTAAATAATGAGTGTGTTAAAGAACAAATCAGAAACAATAATTAAGTCAAAGAAACTGATAATGATGAAACAATATAACCAAAATTTCTGTGGTGCAGTAAATGCAATCATTAAGGGACAAATCATATCTCTACAAGTATATATTAAGTAGAAAAAGAGTATTAATGAACTAAATAATGACTTAAAAACTAGAACATCAACAAGTAGACCTAAAATAAGCAAAAAATAAAAAAGAGGAGGTATTAAAAATTGAAGGAGAAATAAATAAATGGGGGGGCATAGACATGATGAATAAAAGTGAAAATACTAATAAAAATGACAAATCTTTGATTGAAAAATCTGATTTAAAAAGAAGAGAGCAGAAAATCAAATCAATAAAACAACACAAGTAAGATAAAATAATAATCAGAACTTATTATGGACAGTCATGTCAACAAAACTAAGGACACAAAAGAAAGAGAGGAAGACCTTCAAAAATATAAAATACTCAAACTATCAGAAGACCAGATAGAAATATTAAATAATCCAATCTTATAAAAGAAGATAGATCTAGCTCTAAAGAAAGGAATTGCCAAAGAGAAAAACCAGCAATTAGTCCTGATGGATTCAGAGGAGAAGGCTATCCAACTTTTAAAGTACAATCACTATCCATACTTCACAAATTCTCAAAAGATTGACAAAGAAAGCACACAACGAGAACCATTTTATGAGAAAAATATAGTCCCAAAACCTAAACCAGGGAAGGATAAAACATAGAAAAGAAAACAAAAGAGCAATGTCATTAATGTATAGTGATCTAAAACTTTTAAACAAAATCTTGTTAAATAGACTTACAGAGATTAATCCAAGAAATCATTCATTATGACCAAGTAGGATTTATATCAGAAAAGCAAGGATGGTTTAACAAGGAAAACAAAACACCTAAAACCACATCTTAACATCTTAGCAGATATAGAAAAAGCTTCTGACAAAGTACAACACACATACTTGTGAATTCCCTGGGTTAACATTTTTTTGAGTGTACAAAATAAAAACCCTATGAAGTGTAGGCATAAAGGGACCTTTTAAAAATATCATATAAAGCACCCATTTAAAACCAAAAGCAAGAATCATATTCAATAGGGACAGTCTAGAACATTTCCCCAATATAGACACAAGTGAAGCAAGGATGTCCATTCTTTCTGTTATTATTCCATATTGTTCTGGAAATAATACAAAAGAAAAAATATTAAAAGTATAAAGATAAGTAAAGGGGAGATAAAACTATTCCTATTGGCTAATGATGTGATACTATACTTGGAAAATCTTAGGGAGTCAGCAAAGATGCTAACTTAGGCAGTGAATAATTTTAACAAAGTTGCAGGTGATGAAATAAATCCTCAAAGACGAATTAAATTTCTATATAACAATAACAAAATATAAGAAACAAAAATAGGGACATATTCCAAACTACAAAATGCATAGAGTCCCTAGAAACGAACCTACCAATGTGCACAAAAACTTGCACAGATTCCATTACAAAGTGCTTCTTAATGAAATTTTAAAAAAAGAAACCAACAAATCAAAAATAACTGGAGCACTCATATAACAAAGATGACAATGCTTCCACAGTTAATTTACCCTTTTAATGCTATGCTAATCAAATTACCAAAGGAATACTTTATAGAACTTGATAAAATAATGACAAAATCGATTAATTATATTTTAAAATACAAGATTGACAATGTTTGGCGTCATTTCTGAATCAACTGTCTGGAGTCCTGTCAGACTAACAACTTGTTAGAATAACAATAAAAATCAATTTCAAAATAAGACAATAAAAATGATAAAATATTGTTAAATAGACTTACAGACTTGCATGAAAATGTGATGACTTCAATCAGACTTATTTAAATTAGGTACCATCTTGAAGGATTTCTAGCATAGAGTTCAAATAAAGAAGGGTTTAAGTTCCATTCTTGTCTTCTTGGTACTTCTGTTTTCAGAGATTGTTAGGTAGGTTGAGTCAAGTCCCAGTAAGAAGTCTCCTAAAATATATTCATGATCACTCAAAGAATTTGGCCTAACTGTTCACAGAGAAAGAAAAAAAATGTATGAAGAATATCTATTGCCAAAATAACACAACATCACACAAGATCACAGCTTTTGAAGTGGAAGTGATCTTGGAGGTCACCTTGTCCAAATCCCTCATTTTATACATAAGAAGATAGGCCCAGAGAGAGTTAAATGATTTGCCCAACTTTGCATCCTGGCTCAGCTATTTGCTATGTAGTTGAATAATAAATAAGTATAATAGCAGTAACTGAGGAGCTGAGCCAGGGTTAGAAGCCATGCCCAGTGACTCCAAATCCAGTGTTCATGCCCCTGTACCACTCTGTGTCTGTGATATACAATATGATGTGCAACCTGTAGAGTTGGTCTATTAGTGGGTACTTAGTGTCTGTATAATTAGACGCTGTGCATGCATAATAAGATAGGCCTAGGCTGGTGAAAGGATTATATTTGGGAAACCTGTGCTTTTAATTACCTCAAGTTTCTCTGTGTTTTGAACAGCATTTTTTCAAGTGATACTATAGGGCTACAATTCATAGAATACCTCTTTCTCAAAATGCATATGACTTGTGGATTAAAAAGATCAACATCATAAGTACATAATGGCCAGGGAAGAGTTTCTGTGTAAAATATCTGAATATCTTAGTGCACAGGAAGTTCAGTATGAGCCAACAGTGTGACATGATAGTTGAAAGTTAATTTGATCTTACAATGCATTAAGAGCCATGTGCTATCAAGGGCTCTAGACTTGATGTGATAACTTTTATGTACTTCATGTGATTAGATCACACTTGGAGTATTCTGCTTAGTTCAGTACACCACATTTTAGCAAGGACATTGACAAGCTAGTAGAGCATATCTGTGGGAGGAAAAAAGGTAATGATGGTGAGATAGTGTAGCAGGAAGCATCCCAGCATCCCCAGGGTGTCTGCCAACACAGGTTCTTAGATCTGCTTTGTTAAAGGAAAGCAACTCAAAATGGGTTAACAAGCTTACTTTAATCAGTCAAATATGTATCCTTTACCTAGTTCAGGGGAAAAAGGTCAGCACCCCGAACTTCAGAATATACAGACAGAATTATCAAGACAGAGAAACAGATCAAGTAGACAGTTTTCCAAACTGTCCAACCATTACATCCATACCCAATCAACATCTGGATTTTTCAAAGCCGAGGTGGGGCTCTCAACAATGGCTTCCCAGAATCCAGATCATATCACAGAACACTTCTCAAAGTGAGCCCCCAAACAAAGCTACACATCAGGACTTATATAGCCTTCTCCTGGCTCAGAGAATGTAACAACCTTATTGACTCACTGGCCAATTAAGAATTATCTACTGAAAAACAAGCCTCCCACCCCAGGCTCCAGGTGCACTTTAGCCTAGGGGCAGGGAAGATCTTAAAAATTTACATTCCCATTACAGATAGTTGGAGACTGGAGAAGAAAAGACTTAGAACAGGAGGGGATCACAATTGGTTGAGGAATTTAGTTTATTCTGCTTGGTCCTAGGAAGCAGAACTGGGGATTAAACTGGCAGAAAAGCAGATTTAATCTTGATGTAAGGAAAACTTCTCAAGAATTAGAACTGTCTAAGAGTAGAATAGGCTGCCTTTGCTGAGCCAAGATGGTGGAGTAAAAGCAAAAACTTGTCTGAGATCCTGCTCCAACTGTCTCCAATACCTTTAAAATATCACTCTAAACAAATTTTAGAGCTACAGAACCCACAAAGTGACAGAGAGAAACAAATCTCCTACTGAAGGCAGGCCAGCAGGCCAACAGGAAGGGTCTATTGCACTGAGCTGGGAGCCAAACAGAGTCCTTAGTGAGCCTCTTGGTCCCAGACCCAGGGTGGCCCCAACCAATGGCACAGACCAGCCAGAGCAGACTTTAGGAAAGTGAATCACTGGCAGCTGTGGTGGTTTCCAGACTTCTCAACCCATAAATAACAAAGAGAAAGTAAAAGGTCAATGGGGAGCTCTGTTGGAATTGGGTAGAGAAGAGCATCATCTGGCCCTTGCCCCTGAGGCGAGATTTGGCAAAGGTGTGGTGACTGCAGTTGTAGCTTCATGGCTGCCTCCAGAGCTCCTGGCTTACAGATCATAGGGGGACCAAGTGACCAATCAGACGGTAATCACTTTTCCTTTGACCTGCTTGGCTCTAGATTGCCATCTTGGCTGGTGGTCCTAGGGTGTGTGGCCAGTGTGCCAGAGCTTTGGGTGCCTGTAGAGAGGGTGCCCTCATCATAGCTCTGGCAACTGTGAAAACCCAGTGAATTGGGACACAGCTCTCTTTACTCTGGAAGCAGATTTCTACCGTGACAAAGAGCTCAAAAGTGAAGTAATTGACTGGCAAGATGAGCAAGCAGAGGAAGCACAATCAGACCATAGAATCGTTTTTAGGGGACAAAAAGGATCAAGACATAGAACCAGAAGAAGACAACAAAGTCAAAACTCCTGCATCAAAAGCTTCCAGGAAAATATGAACTGGTGATAGGCCATGGAGTTGCTAAGAAGGATTTTCAAAATCAAGTAAGAGAAGTGCAGGGAAAATTGAGAAGAGAAATTAGAATGATGCAAGAATAAATAAAAATAAAGCAAGTCAACAGACTGCTGAAGGAGACCCCCCCAAAAATAGTGAAGAAAATAACGCCTTAAAAAATAGACTAATTGAAATGGCAAAAGAGGCCCAAAAAGCCAATGAGAAGAATGCCTTAAAAAGCCAAATCTCTGAGATGAAAAAGGAATTTCAAAAACTCACTGAAGAAAATAACTCCTTCAAAATTAGATGGGAGCAAATGGAAGCTAATAACTTTATGAGAAATCAAGATACTATAAAACAGATCCAAACAAATGAAAAAATAGAAGGCAATGTGAAATATCTCCTTGGAAAAATCACTGACCTGGGAAATAGATCCAGGAGAGATAATTTAAAAATTTTTGGAATAGGCTGCCTTTGTAAACAATGCCTGTTCTCCTCAGTTGAAAATCATTCAATAGAAGTTGCATGATAACTTGTTGAAAATGTTATGGAGAGGGTTCCTATTTTAGATATGGTTTGGATTAGGTTGACTTTTGAAATCACCTCCAACCATGAGTTGTTGCAGTTTTAGAACTTTAGCTCATGGTTTTTTGTCTCTACTGAACATGTCCTGAAGGAACAACCACCACAACACCAAAGAAAATTTTAAAGTTTTCAAAGAACTGGATAAATGTTATTTCATTTGGCTCTCCCAGCAAGTCCCTATTTTACAGATAAGACAACTGAGTCTGAGTGATTAAATGATTTGCCAAGAGTCAACCAACTAGTGTCTGAGGAGAGATTTAAACTCAGGTCTCCGTGACTCCAAGTTCAAAACTTAATCCACTGCAGCATCCAACTGCCTAGGAAAAGGAGTGGCCTCAGAAATTATGATTAGGTGTGTAATTTTTGCTGTGCCTAAGGCACAAAATCATGCCAAGACCTTAGAGTACCTTACTGCCACAGTCATGGCCATAGTCACAGTCACATGAGGCAAATAGCACCCATAGCCTTCTGGTTGCCTTTCCAGAACATGGTAACAAAAATGGAATAGAAAACACCCTGAGGACTATAAACCATGTTAGCCTTTCTGGCTCACTGTTAAAAACCCTAGTTGGTACTTCATTCTATTCTAATATAGAACATAATATTCTGAATGATTTATTCTCATCTATTATTATAGAATATAGTATTCTAAATTCTAGGAATGGAAAAGACAGTTGACATTGTGTGCCGGTATAATGGAGAGGTGGGAGCTCCAAGGAATTTGGTCTTTAGGAGCTATGGGAAACTGAGATTTCTTGGTGATATAAATAAACTCTTGGGCCTCCTCTCTATTCTAGATCAAATACTTTTCTTGCTTAGATTCTAGGAAATGATCAACCTATTTTTCCTGCTATGGTCTTATGGCCATCACAAATTGCTATGTGGCAAGTTTTCTCTCCTTCCCCGATATGAACTGGAATAATCCTTAGCTCAGTTCTGTTAGAGGTTATATGTGTTTGTTTATATATACATATATACGAATACATATATGTGTGTGTATTTATTAGAAGAAACATATATGTATATATTTCTTCTAATAACAACAATAAAAAAGGAAATGGAAAAATCAAAATATTGTTCTCCATTGAATCTTACTAATTAATCTCCTAAACCTTTGGTTTATTTTTCCTATATTAAAAGCTAAAGACATTTAAATATGTTAATTGTGGGTCTTATTACACAGAGGATCAGAGTCAGATTCATCTAAGTTTCAACAGAAAAGTTATTGCTAGCCTTTACATTTCATCATAGGTGACAGCTAGACTGAATAGTGGATAGGATGCCAGACTTGGAGTAAGGTCAGACCTGATTCAAATCCTACTTCAGACACTAGCTTTGTGACCCTGGGGAAGTCACTGGATTTCTCTGGGCCTCAGTTTCCTCATCTCAAATGAAGAATGGTAAAATGAGGGGTTTGGAGATTGCAGCCTCTAGGGCCCCTTCCAGCTCTAAATCTATGACTCTGTAATTATTATAGCACCTCTAGGTAGGGTCTGAGTGGCTCCATATGAAGGATTAATACAGTGAAGGGCTTCTGTGTGGTGAGGTAAGACTTCTAGGATCACAGGCTTTAGGGTTAGAAGGAATCTTAGGATTTATCTAATCCAAATTCATTTTAAAGATGAAGAAGGTGGTTTGGAGCTGGAAGGGACTAGGAAGTTTATCTAGCCCAAACCTTTTGCTTTTCAGACAAGCAAACAGTATGGAGCTTGGTGATGTTGTTGAGACCATTGCTCTAGCTGGGGTTTGTTATTGTTCAGTTGTGTCCAACTCTTTGTCATCCTATCTGAGGTTTTATTGGCAAAGATACTGGAGTGGTTTGCCATTTCCTTCTCCAGATCATTTTACAGATGAGGAAAGAGGCAAACAGCGTTAAATGACTTGCTCAGGGTCACACAGCTAGTAAGTGTCTGAGGCTGGATTTGAACTCAGATTTTCCTGACTCCAGGCCCAGCACTCTATCCACTGTACCACCTATCTGCCTAGCCATATTTATTTAATGCCTCCTATAGTGGACAGCAGATGCAGGAGTCAGTAAACTATTGCCTGAGGGCCATTTGAAAGATGTATCTCTTCTTTCCTTTCCTTTGTAACTCTTCTACTTTACTTTTACCCCGTACCCTGCCCTCCTATTACTTAACCTACCCCTCCACCCCCGAGGATCCCTATTTTATGCTCCCATTTCCTTAAATCTACCCTTCTATACCCCCATTTAACCTATTCCCTCACTGTCCCCACTAGGGGATCCCTCCCTTATTCTCGCCCCACTCCGTATCAACTTAGCTTTCTATGTCTTTCTGAACTTAGAAGACTTTTATACTCTTCTAGATATATGTGTATCATTGCCTCTTTAACCCATTCCTGATGAAAGTAGGTTAACAGAACTCATAGTCCTCCTCCCCCACCTAATTCCTATATGTTGGTTCTTCTTCTAACACCTCATTTATATAAAATAATTACTCTTTTTAGCTGTTCCTAAACAATTTTACTCTTTAAAGTCATAGCATACTCAGGTGTACCCCAATCTTTCTTATGAACTATCCAATTACTAATAACAGTCTTAGATGTACATTTTACATTTTATATACATAAAAGGTAAACAATCTATCCTTATTGAATCCCTTGTAATTAGGCTTTAATGTGTACCTTATATTTCTCTTAGCTTTTGTATTTTAAATGTTCTATTAAGTTCAGGTTTGTTTATTTTTTAACAAAGTCATGAAAGTCTGAATTATGCTTAGTTTTGCTGGGTATAATATTTATAGCTAGAACCCCAGTTCTTTTGCTCTTCAATATATAGAGTTCCAAGATTTGTGATCTTTTAGTGTCACTGCTGCTAGGTCTTATACTTGTGGCACTGCCATATTTAAATTATTATTTTCTTGTTACTCATAATATTTTACCCCTGATCTGGGAGTTTTGAAATTTGACTATAATATTCCTATGAGTGTTCCTTGTAGGATCTCTTTCAGGTGGTTATCAGTATTTTTTCTGTTTCTTCTTTCCCCTCTTGTTCTAATGCTTCAGGACAATTTTCTTTAATTATTTCTTGTATTATTGTATCAAGATTCTTTTTTTGATCATAGCTTTCAGGTAGTACAATTATTCTTATGTTTTCACAATCTGTTTTCCAGATCAGTTGTTTTTCTTATGAAATGTTTCACATTCTCTTCTGCTTTTTCATTCTTTATATTTTATTTTATTTTATTATTTCTTGATCTCCTATAACTTTGCTGGCTTCCCTTTGCCCAATTCTGGTTTTCAAGGAGTTGTTTTCTTCCTTAAGATTTTGGATCTCCTGTTCTTATTGGTTGACTTTCTTTTCATAATCTTCTTGTTTTTCTTGGATTGTTCTTATTTTTTTTCTTTTTTTTAGTTTTACCTTAATCTTTCTCATTTGATTTTTAAAGTCTTTTTTAGGTTGTTCTATGAATTCTTTTTGGACACATGACCATTTGATATTACTCTTTGGGGCAGAAGTGGCTTTTTTTGCTTCGGTATCCTTATTCTCCTCTGAAGATGAACTCGGTCTTCTCTATTCCCATAGTAACTCTCTATGGTTGATTTTTTCTCCTTTGCTTATACATTTTCTTTTTAAATTTGCAGTAGCTCAGTTTTTATAATACCCTCTACTCCTAGGATATGAAGGATGGTGCCTCCAGCCTCAGATCCTCCTTCAGTTCTCTCTTCTTACTTGGAACTGAAACTAAGGCCAGCAACCTCCCCAGTAACTGCCCACAGCCAGCAATGTCCTCCCTGGCTGCTTCTGATGTGTGTGTGCTGATTCCTTTTCATCCAAGGTCACATCTCTGCAGCACAGCTGGGTCTGGCATTCCTTGTGAGAAGAGGTTTCCTTAATCTTGTCTGGCTTACACACCCAAAACCCCTCACTGTCCTGAGGGTAAAAATTCCCAAGGTTGGGGCCAAGGGAGTCGCCCAACCCAGCTAAACCCAGGGCCTGCCTCTTGTTGTTGAAGTAAACCTAGGACCTAGCCTGGAAGTGTTTATTCTTCACACAGACCAAACCTCACACTGGGACTTTTCTTTAGATCTTCTGATTGACCCAGGAGGACCCCTGTTCTGCCTTTGCTCATCTTTATTTTTACTGCTCAACATTCACCCTGAGGTAAATAACACCTCTTTTGTGGGGGAAAGTCTTAAGAACTTGGAATTTTCTGACCTATTCTACCATCTTCCCAGAATCCTCTCCCATTCTGGTTTTTAAGTATCAATCTGCCAAGAGAATATAATAGGATTTAGAAGTTATTACTGATGTTTGTTTAAGTCTTTGTTATGCATGCTTGTGAATTCCCTGGTTTAAAATTTTTTGAGTGTACAAAATAAAAAACTACCCTATAATTGATTTAAATTATATATTGAATATTTTTCTACTTGATCTTGATCCTTTTGAGAAGATCATAGACACGAATCAAATCTAAGCTTTAAGTGATTATACCTAAGGTTCCTGAGTGGGAGTACAAAGAGCCAGAGAGTTAAAGAAAGTCTTACTCCTCTATTTAATGTCCAGTCTCCCCCAGGCTTAACCTGTGCCTGAGTTCAGAGCTGAGAGGCTCCTCTTAGTGAAGAGGGTAAGGAGAGTACTCTCCCCAGCCTCCTAGGACCAACAGTGAATTTTATTATTACATTACAAATACAGGGATAAGGACTAGACCTCCTGCTTGTTGTTAAAGGGAACACTCGGGTGTGGAAACTCTTTACTAAACCAAGTCTCAGAGAGTTGCCTAGACCACTCAGAGCTTCAGGATCACTCACCCAGCGTGGGTCAGAGATGGCACTTGGACTCAGGGTTTTCTATGCACTTGTATTATACAAAAAAATAGACTCAAGGCGATGGGGGTGGGGAGAGAGTACTAGTATCTTCATGTAAGTAATGTGGGATGCTACAGAAAAGGTTTGATGTGCAAGGTGGTGCTTTAGCTGAGTTTTGAAGGAAACTAGAGGCTTCAAAAGATGGAGGTAAAAAAATGGAGACAGAAGATGAAGTGTCTTTTATAAGAAAAAAAAGTATAATTTGGCTGGATGTTAGAGTACACAAAGGGGAACAACGAATAATCAAGCTGGAAATGTAGGTTGAGTCCAAAATGTAAAGGGTTTTAAATAAAAGCCAAACAGGAGCTTACATTTCTCTCTGGGTCATCAGGAGCTATTGGAATTTATTGAGTAGGAAAGTGACATGTAGGATCATGTCTGAGAAAATCCCATTGTCAGCTTTGTGGAGGATGGATTGGAGGAAGATGAGGCTTGAGGCAGGGGAACCAGCTAGAGGTTATTTGTTCAGGCTGGACATTTGCAGAAGAATGAATCTGAGGATGTGAGCTCCCTTGTCTTCTGTATGTTGCCTGGCCTAGTTTAGAGCATGAAGGCAGTGCTTGAAAAAAACAGAACTGTTACTTTCTTACTTTTCTAGAAGGCTACAGCCTTGGCTCTCCTCCTCTCTGTTCTTTCCCTTACTATCTGAACTGTTTTATTCAGCACAGCAGAAGCCAGTGCTGAAAGCAAGTCAGAGACTGGCTTTGCTTCTGACTCTTATTAGCTTGCTGCATGATGGATTTTGCTTCAGTTTATTGAATCCTGTGATTTCTCACCTCTTTTGTCAGTTAAGCTTATTATCCATCATTCACTGCAGGGATTTGAAAATACAAAACTGTCCTTTCACAAATTATGTTTGTTCTTCCTCTTCCCTGCCCTTCCCCTCCCCTTTGTTCGTCATTAGGAACTCCTTAAGTCTGCAAAGGGAAGTTAAATTGAGAAATAGTTCTAGTTTTTAATCACCCCCACACTAATTAATAGTATTTGAACATTAACATTATGTGAAGTTCCTTTTTTCTTTTGATTATTGAGATTGTTTCTTTGTGTTTGTAGGAAAGGCATTGTTGCTAAGAGTATTATTGGACAAGGAGTCAAGAGCCATGAATTCTAGTCTGGAAACTGCTACCCAGTGAGGTGATATTAGGCAACTCACCTAACCTTTCTCTGTCTCTCTAATCAGTCTTCAAAACATCGATATTATTGACCCTGACTCCTATGCAAGACTGTCAAGATTATCAGTGAGAGAATGGATAATGAGTACTTTGAAAAACATCATCCATTTTGATAGTTGTGAAACTATGACACCCAATGAGGCATAAATCTGGGAGTTCCATTTTTGTTGTTGTTGAAGACAAGATATATTTTATGTGAGCACTGTTATCTTCTTAATTATATTAGACCAGTGCCTCATTTGTGAGGGGATTACACATTGTATAAGTTGGCTGCAAATTTTTTTAGAACTGTAATTTTAAAAATAAACATTTAAAAAATTAAAAATTTTTAATGAAAAAAATCTGGGCTTCATTGCCCTCCTCTGTAAAATAAAAGAATTGCAGTTGACCTCTGAGTTCTTTTCGAGCTCTAAAATTCATAGATATTAGGGAAAAGTAAGGCAGGAGAAATTACAGAGGACCAAGCAATAATGCAGAAACAAAGGATAAATTAAGTGTGACAGGTTTTGCATTGTTGAAAATAGAAATTTTGGGTTATAGCAACCAATCTAGGCCAAGGGTTCAGGGAGAGTCTGCCCTATGGTAGGTACATAGGGCATAGGTCAGGAAGAGGGAGGGTTGCAGCATTCAGTTGCTTTATGGGATACAGGAACCAGGCAGGCTAAGATGGCAATCATTAGCTCTAAGTATCCGTTCTTGGGGTTGTTGAAGGAGAGTATAAAAATGAAGTAACATGTAAACATATTTTACCGGAGGAAAAAAGGTTCTGATTATTTTAAGTAGTTAATGTTCTTTCCATACACACCTTCTATTACTTTCTATGTATATTTACTTACATAGATATTTATGTATATAGCTGTATATAGGGAAGCTTATTTCTTCTCTGAGTTAAAATCCAGCCTCAGACACTTGCTAGCTGTGTGACCCTGGGCAAATCACTTAACCCTGTTTGCCTCAGTTCCCTCATCTATAAAATGAGGTGGAAAAAGAAATGGCAAACCACTCCAGTGTCTTTGCCAAGAAAACCCCAAATGGGGTCATGAAGAGTCAGACATGACTGAAGAAAGAAGAAAGTGTGTATGTTACTTCCCCTGGTAGAATAGAAACTCCTTGAGATTCAGGGATTGTTTTTTGTCTCTGTATTTTTAACACCTATCTCAGTGTCTAGAACATAGTATGCACTTCATAATTACTTATTGAATTGAAATGATAACTGAAAGTACTCTGTAAGGCTTTTTTTTTTAAAGACACAGGCAGATATTCACCTCCAGTAATAGCCAATTAAATTAGACCTGAGAATCTGGAAGGTGAGCCCTACCTTCATGTTAGGTGTTGGTAGTCCTAACAGAAACAGGTAATTTCAGGTTTTTAGGCATATCATTCAGGCCACTCACTGTTTGTCATCTATTGTCTAAAATAAGTTTTTGTGTTTTGAACTGACATACATTTTTTTCCCCCATAAGGGGATGTAACCGCTTTATAATGATATGACCCCAGGACAGGGTCAACTTGCCTAATAAAACTAAAACATGTAGCTCTGTAGCTTATACTCCACATTTTTATGAGTTTTTGGAATCTTTGGATTTGTTCTTCTAATGAGTTTAATAATATTCCATGGGAAGAGGGCTGGGAGCAATGAACCTCTGAAACAGCATGGATATGTTTCCCATCAAAAAGAATTTCATCAATATTTTGACAGCTAGAAGTTTACAACTTAATCTGTGCCAACTTCCCTTTTACTCTTTTATTTTTCCCCCAATTTTTAACATTTTTTATTTAAAGTTTTGAGTTCCAAATTCTGTCCTTTCCTTCCTTCTCTCTGAGATGGTAAGCAATCAGAAATAGGTTATACATGTGCAATTATGTAAAACATTTCCATATTAGTCATTTTGTATAAGAAGACTGGAATAAGAGAAAAAAATGAAAGAAAGTAAAGAACAGCATGCTTCAGTCTGTATTCAATCAATATCAGTTCTTTCTCTGGAAGTGGATAATGTACTTCATCATTAGTCTTTTGGGATTGTCTTGGATCATTGTGTTCCTAAAAATAGCTAATTCATAGTTCTTCATCAAACAACATTGCTGTTACTGTGTACACCATTCTGGTTCTGTTGACTTCTCTATGCTTTAGTTCAGGCAAGTCTTTCCAGGGTTTTCTAAAACCGTCCTGCTTGTCATCTCTTTTAGCACAATAATATTCCATTATAAACATATGCTATAACTTGTTTAGCCATTCCCCAATTAAAGGACATTCCTTTGATTTCTAGTTCTTAGCCTCCACAAAAAGAACTGCTATAAATATTTTTAAACAAATAGATACCTTCACCTTTTATGGATGTCTTTGGTATATAGAACTAGCAGTGGTATCGTGGGATTGAAGGGTATGGATGGTTTTATAGCCCTTTGGGCATAGTTCCAAATTGCTTTCTAGAAAGATTGGATCAGTTCACAACTCCACCAACAGTGCACTAAGTGTCCTACATTTTCCACATCCCCTCCAACATTCAGCATTTTTCTTTTTTTGTTATATTAGCCACCCTGATAGATGTGAGGTGGTACCTCAGAGTTATTTTAACCTGCATTTTTCTGATAATTAGTGATTTAGAGCATTTTTCATATAACTATACATAACTTTGATTTCTTTCTCTGAAAACTGTTTCACGTCCTTTGACCATTTATCAATTGGGGAATGAATTGTGTTTTTATAAATTTGCCTAAGTTCTTTATGTACTTGAAAAATGAGGCCTTTATCAAAGATACTTGTTACAAATCCCACCCACCCCCAGTTTTCTGCTTCCCTTATGATTTTGGTTGCACTGGTTTTGTCTGTATAAAACCTTTTTGATTTTATATAATTGAAATTATCTAGTTGACATTTTGTAATACTCTCTCTATCTTCTTTGGTCCTAAATTCTTCTGTAGCCATACATCTGACAGATAAACTATCCCATGCTTTCTTAATCTGCTTATGGTATCACACTTCATGTATAAAATATATACCCATTTTGACCTTATCTTGGTATATGGTGTGAAATGTTGGTCTGTACCTAGTTTCTGCCATACTGTTTTCCCAGCAGTTTCTGTTAAATAATGAATTTTTGTTCTAAAAGCTTAGACCTTTGGGTTTATTATATACTAGATTACTATGGTCATTTTCTTTAAAGTAGTTGGTGCCTAATCTATTCTACTGATCCACCACTCTATTTCTTAGCCAGTACCAGATTGTTTTTATAATTATTGCTTTATAATACACTTTGAGATATGGTATGGCTATACCATCTTTCACATTTTTCATTGATTCCCTTAATATCCTTAAACTTTATTCTTCCAGATGATTTTGTTATTATTTTTTATAGTTCTATAAAATAATTTTTGATAGTTTGATTGGTATGGCACTGAATAAATAGACTAATTTAGTTAGAATTGTCATTTTTATTATATTGGCTTGACCTACCTATGAGTAATTACTATTTGTCCAATTGTTTAGATCTGACTTTATCTGTGTGAAAAGAGTTTTGTAGTTGTTTTCATATAATTCCAGGGTTTGTTTTGGCAGGTAGACTCCCAAGTACTTAATATAATTTACCGTAATTTAAATGGAATTTCTCTTGCTATCTCTTGATGTTGGACTTTGTTGGTAATATATAGAAATTCTGATGATTTCTGTGGGCTTATTTTATGTCTTGCAACTTTGCTAAAGTTGTCAATAATTTCAAGTAGTTTTTTAAATTGATTCTCTAGGATTTTCTAAAATTAACATCATATCTGCAAAGAGTGATAGTTTTGTTTCCTCGTTGCCTATTATAATTCCTTTAATTTCTTTTTCTTCTTTTATTACTATAATTAACATTTCTTGTACAATATTAAATAATAGAGATGTTAATGGGCATCCTTGCTTCATCCCTGATTGTATTGGGAAGACTTCTGGCTTATCCCCATTATATATAATGCTGCCTGATGGTTTTAGATAAATATTATTTATCATTTTAAGGTAAACTCCATTTATTCATTTGCTCTCTAGTGTTTTTTTTCCTTTTTCAAATGCTTTATTAACTTCTGATTTACATGATTCAATTCCACCAGATTTTGAGTTACAAATTTTCTCCCCGTTTTTCCCATACCCACCACCCCCAAAATAGCAGTCCCACAGGATATCCCCTCCTCCAATCTGCTCTCTCCCGTATCTTCTCCCATACCCCCTTTGACTTTTCCAGTAGGGCATGGTGGATCTCTATGCCCCAGTGCCTGTATATCTTATTTCCCAATTACATGTAAAAATAGTATTAATAATAGTATATATGTGTGTATATATATATATATATATATATATATTTATATGATTTTAAACATTTTATTTTAAAACTTTGAATTCCAGATTCATTCCCTTCCTCCCTTGTCACCCACACTTACTGGGAAGATAAGCAGTTCAGAATAGGTTGTACATGTGTGGCTAATGCAAAACATTAACATAGTAGACATATTATAAAAGACTGACTATATTTCCCTCTCTCCTATCCCACCTCCCACTTGTTCTATTCTCTACTTTGATCCTGTCCCTTTTCAAAAGTGGGTGCTTCCAACTTCTCTCTCTCCCAGCCTGCTCTCGCTTCCATCATCACCCCTCACATGCCCTTCCCCCCTACTCTCCTGTAGGATGAGATATCCTATTTAGTGTGTATTTCATTCCCTCCCCAAGCAAATTCAATGAGAATAAGGTTGACCCATTCTGTTTTGCCTTCCTATTCTTCCCCTCAGTGGTGGTAACCATTTTCCTTTGCCTCTTCTGTATGAGATAGTTTACCCCATTCTGTCTCTCCCCATCTCCTCTCATTATATTCCTCTCTCACCTCTTAATTTCACCTTTTAAATATCATCCCTTCCTGTTAAATTGGTCCTGTGCCCTCTATCTATGTCTACCTGTAAACATATATACATATATTCACATATGTATTCATATGCCCACATACCCTCCAATATAGACATATATACATATATTCCCTTCAACTATTTTCATACTGAGAAAAGTTTCATCAGTTACTATTATTATTTTTCCATGTAGCAATGTTAATATTTCAAGTTTGATAAGCTCCTTATGATTTCTTTTCCCTGTTTACCTTCTCATGCTTCTCTTCCTTCTTGTATCTGAATGCCAAATTTTCTATTCAACTCTGGTTTTTTCATCAAGAATGTTTGAAAGACCTCTATTCCACTGAATGACCATATTTTACCCTGAAACATGATACTCAGTTTTGCTGGGTAGGTGATTCTTGGTTTTAATCCCAGCTCCTTTGCTCTCTGGAATATCATACTCCAAGCCCTTCAATTCCTCAGTGTAGAAGCTGCCAGATCCTGGGTTATCCTGATTGTTGTGTTTCTATAATATTCAAATTGTTTCTTCCTGGCTGCTTGTAATATTCTCTCCTTGATCTGGGAATTTCAGAACCTGGCTATAATATTGCTAGGAGTTTTATTTTTGGGATATTTTTCAGGAGGCGATTGGTGGATTCTGTGAACTTCTGTTTTGCCCTCTGGTTCCAAAACATCAGGGCAGTTTTCCTTCAGAATTTCTTGGAGGATGATTTCTAGGTTCTTATTTTGTTCATGTCTTTCAGGTAGTCCAATAATTTTTAAATTATCTCTCCTGGATCTATTTTCCAGGTCAGTGGTTTTTCCCATGAGATATTTCACATTGCCTTCTATTCTTTCATTTGATTGGATCTGTTTAACAGCATCTTGATTTCTCATAAAGTCATTAGCTTCCATTTGCTCCAATCTTATTCTGAAGGAATGATTCTCCTCAGTGAACTTTTGAGATTCTTTTCCCATCTGGCAGATTCGGCTTTTTAAGGCATTCTTCTCCTCATTGCAGACTGGTCATTTGGTCCCCCTACACTCTTCAGGCCAGGAGCTGAAGCTGTCATGTGGCAGCGGCTGCGAACAGCCCTCAGTGTTTTCTTGCCCCAGAGGCAAAAGCCAACATACTCCCAACTACTGGGTCCCAAAGTCCACACTGCTCTGACCTCTCACTTTGTCCTTAGCATCTATGTGTTGATAATTCTGGATCACCACAGTTTCTGGTGATCTGGAGTCCCTTCAGCTGGTGGCTGGTCAGGCCCGCCTTGGGGCTAAAACCTCAGTGGGGGCTGGGCTCAGCTCCCAGAGTGCTGATCATGACAGCCTGCTGGGTTGTCCTCAGCAGGAGGTCAGCTTCTCTGTGTCATTTTGTGGGTTCTGTAGCTCCAAAGTTTTTTCACAGCCCCTTTTTCATGGATTGAACATGGTGAGAGCCAGAGCCTCACGGTGGTCCTTTTTCTACTCTGCTATCTTGACTCCGCCTTTCTAGTGTTTTTTATTGGAATGGGTGCTGTATTTTGTCAAAGGATTTTTCTGCATCTCTTGAGATAATCATAAGATTTCGATTGTTTTTGTTATTTATTTATTTATTCTTTTATTTTATTAATTTGTTTGTTTCCTTTTAGTTTACAGGATTCAATTCCACAATTCCTTGAGTTTCACATTTTGTGCCCCTCCCTCCCATCCCTCCCATGGCTGCTTATAGTCGAGTATAGGATCTGTAAATACTTTCACATTATACATTAGTCAGGTTATAAGGACAGATTGTACCAGTTGGAATGAAAAATGGTAAAGAGGACATAAAACCAAATAAGAGAAGGAGAAAGATCAGGTATTTTGCTTCCACCTGGATATAAACTTAGTTCTTTCTAGTTCTTTCTCTGTATGCACATATTTCTCTCCATCATGAGTCTTTTGAGATTGACTTATATCACTGCATTGCTGAGAAGAGTCCAGTCTATCAAAGTTGGTCATCACACATACGTTGTATCTGTAATTGTGTACAAATTTCTTCTGGTTCTACTCTTATCACTCAGCATCAGTTCTTTTAAGCCTCTCCAGGTAAATATGAAGACCATCTGCTCCTCGTTTCTTATAGCACAATAGTATTCCATAACATGCATATACCACAACTTGTTCAGCCAATCCCCAATTGATGGGAACCCCCTTAATTTCCATTTATTTGCCACAACAAAAAGAGCTGCTATAAACATTTTTGTACATATGGGTCTTTCTCCCATTTCTATGATCTCTTTGGGATATAACCCTAAGAGTGGTATTGCTGGATCAAAGGGTATGAAAGTATTTATAGCCCTTTAGGCATAATTCCAGATTGCTCTCCAGAAAGGCTGGATCAGTTCACAACTCCACCAGGAATGAATTAGTGTTCCAATTTGCCCACATCCTCTCCAGCATTTGTCATTTTCCTGTTTTGTCATCTTAGCCAATCTGACTGGTGAGATGTGGTACCTCAGAGTTGTTTTGATTTGCATTTCTCTAATCAATAGTTATTTAGAGCATTTCTTCTTGTGCTTATAGATAACTTTAATTTCTTTCTCTGAAAACTGCCTGTTCATATCCTTTGACCATTTATCAGTTGGGAATGACTTGTATTCTTATACATTTGACTCAGTTCTCTGTATATTTTAGAAATGAGTCCTTTGTCAGAGACATAGGTTGTAAAGATTCTTTCCCAATTTCCCACCTCCCTCTTAATCTTGGTTACATTGGCTTTGTACAGAAACTTTTCAATTTCATGTAATCAAAATTATCCATTTTACATTTTATAATGTTCTCTAATTCTTGTTTAGTCATAAAGTCTTTCCCTCTCCACAAGTCTGATAGGTAAGCTATTCCTTGTTTTAGGAGACTGCTTACAGTATCAACCTTTATACCTAGATCATGCACCCATTTTAGACTTAATTTTGGTATATGGTGTTAGATAATGGTCTATGCCCAGTTTCTGCCATACTATATTCCAGTTTTCCCAGCAGTTTTTGTCAAATAGTGAGTTCTTATCCCAAAAACCATGGTCTGGGGGTTTATCAAACAATAGATTACTATAGTCATTGACTTCTGAATCTCGTGTGCCTAATCTGTTCCATCGATCCACTCCTCTATTCCTCAGCCAGTACCAAGTAGTTTTGATGACTGCTGCTTTATAATTTTGTTATTGATATTGTCAGTTATGCTGATAGTTTTCCTAATACTGAACCAGTACTGCATTCCTGGTATAAATCCCAACTTGGTCATAGTGTGTTATCCTCATGATAAATTGCTGCAATCTTTTTGCTAGTATTTTATTTTAAAATTTTACATGAATATTTATTAGAGAAATTGGTCTATAATTTTCTTGCTCTATTTTGGCTTTTCCTGGTTTGGGTATCACACCATATTTGTGTTTTAAAAAGAATTTGTTAGGACTACTTTTCTTCCTATTTTCCCAAATAGTTGATATAGTATTGGGATTAATTGTTCTTTAAATGTTTGGCAGAATTCACTTGTGAATTTATCTGGTCTTGAGGATTTTTCCTTAGAAAATTCACTGATGACTTGTTTAATTTCTTTTGCTAAAATTGGGTTATTTAATTTTTAATCTATCTTTCTATTGTCCATTATTAGCTGTAATTTTTATTTTATTATAATCTGAAGATGATGTGTTTATTATTTTTGCTTTTCTGCATTTGGTTATGAGGTTTTTATGTCCTAATATATGGTCAGTTTTTGTCTAGGTGCCATGTACTCCTGAGAAAAATATATATTCCTTTGTATTTCCATTCAGCCTTCTCCAGAGATCTATCATATCTAACTCTTCCAGAATTTAATTAACATCCTTAACTTCTGTTGGCCAGCCGTGGAATAAGGCTTCATTACTGGTTAACAATGGGTCAAGGCCATGCTGATGGCTTGTGCTGGGAGTGGGGTCACTGGAGTGGGGTCTTTCTGTAATGCACAGACCACTGACTTGCCCAAGGTGCTGCTGGTTTGCAGGAGGGTGGGACCTTGCTGTTGGATACTCTCAGGCTTGCCCCCTGCTGTGAGAGTGGTTATTGATTCTGCTCTTGGATCTCACTGTTCCTCCCTTCCCACCCAGTGAGACAGACCTTTTCTGCCAGGGTGGTCACTCATCTAATGGTATCTATCCATCATTGCCCTCATTACCCATAACATAATACTTCCCTGATGAGAATCAAGATGGAGGCTCAACCTTCCATTTACATGCTCAATTTTTGGTAATGTGTAGGAAGTTGTGTTGCACAGTCCCTGTTGCCTGAAGACATCTCCATTAATTCTGACCTATTATGGTAGCAGAACCTCAAAAATGTCTTTCCTACTACGGGGCATCAGGGTCTATAGAGCTGCTAGCCAGGGGATATATTTGTTGCCTAGAGAATATTGAGGTTCTTTGCAGAGTTCCCACATATGCTAATCAGGTTGATGACTTTCCTAAAGCATGAGGAATTGGAGTTCTTCCCATTGTACTGTGAGCCCAGTAACTCCTGGGCCAGGAACACCTCTTGGCCACCAGTCCTCACCAGGCAGGCTTTTGGCATCTTGGTCTTTTATGAACCTTTTAAGTCAGTTAGTCATGAAAAACAGTACTAGCTCTGCATGATATTGAGAATATGCATTTGTCTTTATTCATTTTATATTGAAGTTATTTTACATAGACGTGCATGTTTTGTGACTTCTCTGATTAGATCTCCAATTTATCTTGCATCTTTCTTATTTGTACTTAGTTCTTTGCATGTTGTCTCTCCCATTAGAATGTAGTGCCTTGATGGTAAGCACTATTTTTGGCCTTTCTTCCATGCTTCAATGCTTGGCACAATGACTAATAAATACTTGATTGATTGTTGGCATAATGAAAAGGCCCCCAAATTTGCACACAGGGGATCTGGGTTCAAATCATGATTCTGCAGCTTACTTTCTGTGTGATCATGGCCAAATACCTTCATTTCCTTAAGCCTCAGTTTCCTTTTCTGTAAAAAGAGAATGTTGTACCAGATAGTATTTAAAATTCCTAGTAGGTCTAACATCTATGACTCTATGGTCATGTGTTCTCAATACAGGCATCAATTACACATAACTTTATGCTACAACATATGTGACAAGATATAAAGAGATTTTCATATCCTCACAAGATAGGCTGTGTGTCTCAGCAGTGGGACTAGGCACATGAGTAAGCCCATGGGCACTGCAGTTCCATCTTGGGAGATGGAGAGACTCAGTCATAAATAGACAGACAGACAGACAGACAGTAATAGATAAGTGCTAGTTGTTTGATTTATAGACTAATCTCATGGCAAAAGCAGAAACAGGAAGGACCAAGACTCAAGACGAGGAAGTGCTTTCTCCTTTGTCCATAGGCAGAACAGACTCCCTTATGGCCATAGAATTTCAGCACTCCCACTCACCATCTTTCCTGGGTGGCAAACATATATGGATTTGAATGCGAAATATCTGACTTCTGAAGAATTCCTCTATATGGAAAGGAGAAAGTACTTCAGATAGGTGAGTCTGGGCTGCTTCTGTTTCTGTTTCTGCCGTGAGATCTATCTATAATTCAAACAACAAGCATCTATCTCTGTCTCTCTATCTTTCTCTGTGTCTGTCTGTCTGTCTCTGTCTGCTGTCCATCTGTTTATAAGACTGAGTCTCTCCATCTCCCAGGATGGAAGTACAACCCACATAAGTTTGCTTATATTCACTAAATCCACTACTGGTGAACACAGCAGCTTTGACCTGCTCTGTTTCTAACCTGGGGCAGTTCACCCCTCCTCAAGCAGCCTGGCTGCCTGCCTGCCCCTGGGGTACTCACTAGAGTTTGATACAGAATTAATGCAGACACCCAATATGCATAGTTCACTGCAACTCAGAATTCTCACATTCAAGAAATCTACCAGGCTCTGCCTCCTGGTAATTGGGATTGCAGGATGCCCTGCCATATCTAGCTCAACAAACATTTGTTAAGCACCTACTATGTGTTAGGTACTGTGCTTAGCAATGGGGATCCAAAAAAAATGATACAATGCCTGCCCTTAAGAAACTTCTATTCTATATATGGGATGAAAGCATGCATAGCATATATCAAATAAATGTAAGTATAAAATATAAACAAAATAAATGTTGGGTAATTTAGAGGGGGAGTGCAGCTAGGTAGCACAGTAGGTGGAACACCAGGCCTGGAGTCAGGAAGATCTGAATTCAAATCTGATCTCAGACACTAACTGACTGTGTGACCCTGGGTAAGTCACTTAACCTGAAGAATTAAGTTGCAGGGTTCAAGTGCCTTCTGGCAACAGAAAGCAGGAAGGCCGGTATCTTTGCCAAGAAAACACCAAATGGCATCACAAAGAGTTGGACAAGACTGAAAAAACAACTGAACAACAATAAAATTTAAATAGGGAGGCATTAGCAAATAAGGGATCAGTAAAGGTCTCATGTTGGAGGTTTCATTTCACCTGAGCCTTAATGGAAACTTGAAATCTTAAGAGGCAGATGGAGTACATTCCAAACATTGGGGACAGGCTGGATGAAGGCACAGGAAAGTGGGATGGAGCTCCATTTGTAAGGAACGGCAACAACAGTTGGTCTGGACCAAAGAGTCTGTGACAGAGAAGAATGTACAAGAAGACTGGGAAGGTCAGTTTGAACCAGTTCATGAAGGTTTTTAACTTTCAATACAGGGAAATTCGTGTTTTATTCTAGAGGTAATAAGGAGCCTCTGGCGTTTATTGAGTAGTGAGAGGACAGTCAGACTTATGCTTTAGAAATATCAGGTTGACAGGAGGCTATCGCAATAGTCCAGGAAAGAAGTCATAAGGGCCTGTATTAAACCCACTGTGTCTGGCTCTAATGTAGCAGTTTCAAAGTGATCGGGCCTTAGTATTGCTTGAGAGATGGCTCCCTTGAAAGCCTCTGAACTTGGGTTTGCAATGCAAGGGATCTGCCCAAAAGGTCTACCAACTTGGAACATAGTGTGTATTCCAGTTCATTCTTCATTGATCTCAGAATTGCATTTGATTTGCCACAATCAACCAGATCTACCTCTTTCTTTTAATAATCAAAATTGAGGATTTCTATTAATATAAGAATGAAAGGCTATGTGACCTTGGTTAGGGGGCCAACCATGGAGACAGGAAGGCTTGGGTTCCAATATGACCCATTAGCTGTATGACCAAGGGCAAGTCACTTCGAGTTACTGTCAAAGCTAAATAGTAAATACAACTGTTCATTCTGCATCACTGGAATACATTTCTACAAGAAGAAATTGTTACACTGCTAAAATCATAGGTGTTGACCCAAAAAAGAATGAATCACAAGTAACGGACTACCAAGAAGCCATTTTGGGGAGTGATAGGGAAGCCTATAGACCCCTGTTCAGAATAATGTTTTTAAATTCAGAAAATAACATACATAGTATTGCAAAGTAAACCAATTACATTGATGTGTGTATGTGTATATATGTATGTGTTTATATGTATGTATTTATGTGTATGTATAAATATTGTATAAGGTAAATATATTTATATATATTATAGCATTATATATAATATACATATATAATATTTATATAATATATAAATACATGTTTAAAAGTTATGGACCCGAAATCAAGAAGCTCTGTTCAAGAGACTCTTTATTGCCTCTAGGATAAATTACAAAGTCCTCTGTTTGCCATTTGAAGCCCTTTGCAATCGGGTATTGGCCTTTTCAGGCTTTCTGGACATCACTTCATTTTCTAACCAAATTGGCCCATTTGCTCTTCCCTGGTTATCACATTCCATTTCCTGTCTTGGGGTCATTTCCTTCTTCCTCCTTTCCACCTCTTATGAACCCTGGCTCTCTTTAAAACTTCACTGAGGGGCAGCCAGGTAGCACAGTGAGTAAGAGCACCGGCTCCAGTGTCAGGACGACCTGGAGATCGAATCCGGGCTCAGACACTTAGCACCCACCCAGAAACACCTGGCCGTGTAACCTTGAGCAAGTTACTTAACCCCAATTGCTTAAAAAAAGAAAAACAACTTCATTGAAATGCTGCCTCCTACACAAAACTTTTCCTAATATCCTTTAGTTATTGGTACTCTCATAATTTCTTAAAATTACTTCCTATTGGTTTTATGTTTATTTATATTGTGCTATTTCCCTCCAAAAGAATGTAAACTTTTCATTTTGGTCTTTGTGTTCCTAGAGCCTAGTACAAGACCTGGCTAACAACGACAACAACAGTGATAACAATAACCTTTATATAGGGTTTCCTATGTGCCAGAGACTGTGCTAAGAGCTTTACAAATATCTTGTTTGTTCCTCACAAGAACATTCTATTATTATCTTCATTTTACAGATAAAGAAACTGAGGCAAACAGAAGTTAAGTGCCTTGAAGAAAATTACAAAACTAATAAATATTTGGGGTCAAATTTGAACTCAGATCTTTCTGTCTCAGAGCCCAGCATTCTATCCACCAAGCTGCCTGCTGTGCTCATAGTCATTGCTTAATAACTGCTTGTTGAATAAATTAATGATACTACATAGTAGGCACTTCATAATTTCTTGTTGAATTAACTAGGATATAATATCAGCATGGGCAAGGTGCTCTCAGAAATGGAATTCTGATGTCAAAAAGATTTCTGATAGGGAAGAAAAAGAGTAATTGTGTCTATATTGACAACTTGTCAACCAATTAACATTTTTAGCAACATGTATAACTTTCTGACTTTACTACCACCACTAGCCATACATCTCAAAGAGGTCAAATATAGAGGGAAATGTGCCTGTGAACAAAAATATTTATAGCTGCACCTTTTGTGGTAGCCAAAAATAGAAATCAATTCTCTTCACATCATCAGTTAGAGAGTGAGTGAATTAATTGTGGTAAACTAATGTAATGGAATGATATTGTACCATCAGAAATGATGAATTAGAAAAACTCAGAGAACAATATGAAGTCCCGTATGAATGGATGCAAAAAGAAGGAAGGAAAACCAAGAGATCAATTTAGACAATGACCACAGTAATGTAAAGGAAAACAACACTGTCCACATGAGGTTACTGATCAATATAATGACCTGTCTTGTCTAGAGAAGATGAATCATGCTTCCATTCCCTTCTCAAAGGAGTGGTAGACCACAGGTGCAGAATGAGATGTAGTGAGGTGTAGTTTGTCAGACGTAGCTATCATGTTGGTTTGTTTGGCTTAATTATGCTATCATTAAAAAGGAGGCCTAGCTGTGGAGTACTGGGAAGTGATGTTAAAAATGTTTAGAAAACATTGATGTTGAAAAATTATGTTTAAAATTAAATGAAACATTTATTTAAAAATATGTGTAAAATATGGAAGCAAGAATATTTTTTAATTTATTTTTTCAGTTTTTCTTTATTTATTTTAGTTTTCAACATTCATTCCACAAGGTTTTAAGTTCCAAATTTTCTCCCCATCTCTCCCCTACCCCCACTCCAAGATAGCAAGCATACTGATTAACCCTTCCCCCAGTCTTCACTCTCTTCTATTCCCCCATCCCTCCTTGTCCCCTTTCCCCTTACTTTCTTGTAGGGCAAGATGAATTTCTATACCCCATTGCCTGTATATCTTATTTCCCGGTTGCATGTAGAAACAATTTTTTTTAACATTTTTTAAAGTTCCAGATTCTCTCCCTTCCTTCCCTCCTCATCCACCCCCATTGAGAAGAAAAGCAATTCAATATAGGTTATAACATGTAGTTATGCAAAATATTTCCATAGTAGTCATATTGTGAAAGAATAACTAGATTTCCCTCCATCCTATCCCACCCTCCACTTATTCTATGTTCTCCTTTGACCCTGTCCTTTTTCTAAAGTGTTTTTTTCTGACTACCCCTCCCCCAATAAGCAAGGATATATTTTTATTGTTGTTGTTCAGTCATGTCTAACTCTAAATGACCCTGTTTAGAATATTCTTGGCAAAGATATTGGATTGGCTTTCCATTGCCTTCTACACCTCATTTTTACAGATGAGGAACTGAGGCAAACAGGGTTAAATGACTTGCCCAGGGTCACATAGCTAAAAAGTGCCTGAGGCCATATTTGAACTCACAAAGTTGAGTCTTCTTGACTTTAGGCCCAGCACTCCATCCACTGGTCCTAGTTACTCTATACAAAGTTGGTTGTTGTTGTTGAATCATTTCAGTCATGTCTGATTCTTCCAGACTCCTTTTGGGCTTTTCTTGGCAAGGGTACTGTACTGTTTTGGCATTTCCTTCTCCAGCCCATTTTACAGATGAGGACCTGAGGCAAACAGGGTAAAGTGACTTGCTCAGGGCTACACAGCTAGTAAGTGTCTGAGGCTGGATTTTAACTCATTAAGATGAATCTTCCTGATTCCAAGCCCAGTGCTTTATCTACTAAGCCACCCAGCTGCCTCCTACATCACCCAGGTGCCCCCTAGGACTTACTGATTAGAGTGATACAAAAAAGGGTTCTTGTAAAAATAAAATCAGTAGTGTTAATTCTCTGTGACCAAAGCTAGCCCTGTACTAAGGAAAGCAACAAAAAGAGTTTTGATTTTGTTTTACCTATGTTGGAGGCAAGAAGATAAAAAAGAGACAATATTGCTGCTCA
Source organism: Petaurus breviceps papuanus (assembly GCF_028583685.1). NCBI lineage: Eukaryota > Metazoa > Chordata > Mammalia > Diprotodontia > Petauridae > Petaurus > Petaurus breviceps. The sequence continues at coordinate 5,150,467 of NW_027185903.1, read as the reverse complement.
GCTTGCATGGGGTAAAAACTAACAGATGCTGGAAAAACAAGCATCGATACTCATCTCATTTAGCTTTTTATTTCTCTACGAGGGGAAATTATATTTGGAATCAAAAGAATAGAAAGAAATGACTAACAATGAATTGAAACCCAAGATAAGTAAGGAAAAAGAAAAAGAACACCCACCTGCCTTGAATGAATTTAATTATCAGTCGGAGATGAATTCTATTTCATCTACTGAACAGAACAAAACAAAACAAAACAGAACAGAACTTTGGTCCTGAAATGCCAGCTGCTTGCCGGTCACACCCACCAAGATGTCCTGTATTCATCTTGAGCTCAGCCTACTGAAAATAGTTCATATTTCATCCCAAGCACTCTCATTTCTGCTAAAGACCTTTCCAGTTACCTAATTTCACACACTTGTAATGGCTATAATTTTCCCTCTTTCTAACTGTAAGCTTTTCTGGCCATATCTGGTTAGTTACCACATTTTATCAATCCCACCTCTACCACATCTCTTGCATCTGTTCCCTTCTGTTGGGTTCAGGTCATATTAGATAGTTTGGTTCCACCTGTACAGAAATCTGGGAGGAAATGTGGCGGTGGTTCACCCTCTTGCCTACTTACTCTCTTTCGAATGCAGTCCAGCTTGTCAAAGACTATATGGTACTTAGACCTGAGCACAAGACTACAGGTGTGGCTTAACAAGGGCTGAGTACAGTGGGACTATCACATTCCTCTTTCTAGACACCATACTTGCTTTCAAACAGTTCAGTTTAAATTAGGAGAATTTATTAATGTTATGTGGATCATTGGTAAACACATCAGTTGCAAAATTTTTTTAAAAAGAGTTTGAATGCATTGTGCCCACTGTGAAAGTCAAATTTACTTTTTCCTAATTTAAATAGATTTTCTGAATAAGTTGGGTTTTGGTAGAAGTGATAATGTAGTCTCTTGTGGAAAAAAACACTGAACCAATTCAAGTAATTGTATTTTTGAATGGATTTGCACTTCCCCTTACTTTTTTCTTGACTCCAAATATATGCACTTCACCAGCAGCTTAGAGGGAAATTGTAAGGAGTCCAAAGACTTGGGACCTAATTAGTATATTCTGTCTAACAGTTGGCTGGTGCCAATCCAACTTGTGTAAACATATGTGTAGTGTTTCTAAATTCAACTGCCAAGCTGAACAGTTTGCTTTTGAAACTCAAGGGATTTATTCCTATTCTCATGATCCATTTTCTTTTTCTTTTTTGGAGGGGGAAGGCAAGGCAATTGGGGTTAAGAGACTTGCCCAAGGTCACACAGCTACTTTTTATGTTAAGTGTCTGAGGCCAGATTTGAACTCAGGTCCTTCTGACTCCAGGGCTGGGCCAGTGTTCTATCAACTGCATCACTTAGCTGCCCGCATGATCCATTTTCTGAATCTTCTTGTCTTTCCTCCTGGTTTTCTAAAATTCCCAAATTTCTAGGGTGATCTCTGTGAGGCTAGGTTGCAGTGTCATTTGATTGGGATACTATTTAAAAATAGCTCAAGCAGTTTGGTTGGGAGTCCTTCAGTCAGAGAGGAACTGGCAGACTGCAATAATTTAATTTTCTTCTCTTGAGAGAAAGGTTTCAATTGTCAGCTACAATCCATTAACTACACTAACCAGGGGAATGGTGACAGTTTCTTGGTAATGTGTTCTGCAAATACTAATCCATGGCCTGCAGATTATTTCTTCTCTGTTGAATTTACAAACTGTCATTGTTGCTTACTTTTCCTACTCAATGGACAAGGTTTATTGAACTGTTGTAAGCTATGTTCATGATATCTTATTAATAAAATGCTCATATGTTTCTGGAGTAACATCCTGGACCCTCTGCTTCTATTTCAAAATGTACTCTGTGGAATTAAAAAAAAAAAACTTCTAAATTCACATAAAAGCCTTCAATAAACATTCAGTTCTGTCTCAGATCCAGCAGTGAGTTTTGCATTTCTACCTGTCATTGAATTCTTTCAGCTAAGAAATTGTTTTTTAATTTCTTTTTTTTTTGGAGGGCACTTGGGGTTAAGTGACTTGCCCAAGGTCACATAGCTAGTAAGTGTTAAATGAGGCTGGATTTGAACCTCAGGTCTCTTAATTTCTTTATAGTCATTCCCAAGGTGGTACTTAATGGATTTTTTGTTAGTTTGTTTTGCATATAGCCATTCTTTCCTTCTTGCCCCCATTTCTTCCTTTTTCTTTTTCTTTCTTATTCACTTTAGATCTGGTTGAACACAAGAAAAAGCACATTCCCATAATTTTAAAAGCACAAGTAATTAAGACTTGTTATAGACTCTAAAAAGCAGTTTCCTTATTTCTCTTGGTCATCAAGATTTACCTGCCTTCTTCCTTTGGTCAGCTTATAGTTTAACATGATCTTGCCAACTGATACAAACAAAACAGTTCACAGAAAATTTCACCAGCTTGTGCATATTTTTTTTTTTTTGCTGAAGCACACAAGACTAAATTTCTATTCATCGGTGTCAGAGGTTATCAGTTGGTTCCACCCTGTCTCACTGACTTGATCTCCCTAACAGCCATGCTTATTATAGCTAGAAGAATGACTCACCATTTCCAGTCCATAGTCTTTTGCATTCTCATATCATGTGAGTGCGAAAAATCTTTTCATCAGTTTTGTTATCTGGAATAGGCTGGAATTTAGCCACTCAATCTTTAAAACTGCTCTACTAACACAGTCTCTCTCTTTCCCATGCATCTAGGAAGTTCTGTTCCTACACAGCTCGGTGCCATGACCTGACTGGGTGAGGGAGAAGAACTGTGCCCCACCCTCCTTGCCCCATGCCCTCTCCTTTAAATACCATGGTCTTGAGAAATGGGCTTCGGTGTTGTTTTTGTCTGTTCTGTTTGTTCTTTTAAGTTCTAGGCATGGATGGTGGAAACCCCAGATCAAGAATAAAACCATGACAATCTTGGAGGAACAATTCTAGGCTGGATGTTGTCGTCAACCCCAACAGAGAAGCCTTCAGAAGCCAGGTGCTTGAGATTTGAGCTCAAAGTGGGGCTTTGGGCTTAGAACTTGGTGGGACTGTGATACAAAGTAATTGAACTAAATTATAAATCTAACATCCTTCCCCTTCCCAGACACCTAGACTATACAAGGAAGATGATATGATGTCTCACCTCTGAGTTAGGGGGATGTATGTTTATTTTTGCTGTGGTTTTGGAGAAAATATTTCTTTATAAAAGCTAATCTGTTAGGGGGTTCAATGGAACCAGTGTGCAAGGGACCCATATACTTACAGGGATATAATCAGTAGGGGCTGTAGCTGATGATATAGAGACTAGAAACCCCCTACCTTGTGTGAGCACTGGAGAGCCTTGGGGGAAGGATGAACCATAATATCTCTGGCATACAGGAAATAAATGCCCCTATTATATTGTTATAGAGAATTTTGGTCTAAACCTCATTTTGCCAAAATACATTGCAGTTTCCCCAGCAATTTTTGTCCATTAGTGAGTCCTTACCCAAGTGATTGAGATTATTGTGTTTATCAAACCTAAGCTAACAGGCTTGTTTTCTTCTGCATGTTGTATACCTAATTTACTCTACCGAACAACCAATCTACCAAATTATTTTGATGATAACTGCTTTGTAGGATAATTTGAGATCTGAAACTGCTAGATCCTCTTCCTTCCTACTTTTTTCATCATTTCCCTTGAGAATCTTATCTTTTGTTGCTCTAGAGAAACTTCATTATTATTTATTCTACTTCGATAAAGTAATCTTTTAGTAGTTTGGTATGGTGCCAAATAAATATGTTGACTTAGATAGTATTGTTGTTTTTATTTTATTGCCTCGGTTTTCTGATGAGTAATTAATAATTCCTCCAAATATTAAGGTCTGTTTCCCAAAAAAGTTTCAAAATCTTTATACTTTTATTCCTATATTTTTATGTGTAAATATCCAATTATTATATATATTCCATACTTTTAAAAAATGGAATTACTTCTATCTCTTTTTTCTGTTTTTTTTTGTAATGTACAGAAATGCTCATGATTTATATGGCTTTAACTTACATTCCAAAACTTTGCTAAAGTTTTAATTGTTTCAATTAATTTTTGTTTGTCTATCTTGGATTCTTCAAGTAAACGATCCTATCTTTAGCAAAAACCAATAATTTTGCTTCTTCTCTATCCATACTTTTCCACTGAAGTTCTTTTTCTCTTGTTTCTACAGTTAGTACTTTAAAAGGCTCATATTAAATAAAAGTGGCAATAATGGACATCTTTGTTAGATCCCTAAGTATTTGGAAAGCCTGGCCATTCTCCATTATATATAAAATTATCTAGGTTTTAGATAAATACTAATTATATTAAGGAAAGACTGATTCATTCCTATGGTTTTTTTTTTGTTGTTGTTTTAAGAAGAAGTGGGCATCATATAATCATGTTGCCAAAAGTCCTTTTATGCATCTTTTTTTTAAGCAATTGAGGTTAAGTAACTTGCTCAAGGTTACATGGCCAGGTGTTTCCGGGTGGGTGCTAAGTGTCTGAGCCCAGGATTTGATCTCTAGGTCATCCCGACACTGGAGCCGGTGCTCTTACTCACTGTGCTACCTGGCCGCCCCCTTTTATTTATCTATTGATTTACAGTATATAATTTTTGCTTTCTTATTATTAAAATGGCCTATTTTGTTTATATTTTTCCTGATACTGATCCAATCTTGCATCTGTGGCATAAATCCTACGTGGTAATAGTATGTAATCTTTTTTTCCCTTTAAAAAATGTTTTTATTTTACTTTTCCCTCAATTATATGTAAAAACAATTTTAACATTGTTTTATTTTTATAATTTTGGGGTCCAAATTCTCTCCCTCCCTCCCCTCTTCTCTCTTTGAGAAGGCAAGCACTTTGATATGTTATATATGTGCAATCATACAAAACATTTCCACATTTGTTGTTGTTCAGTCATTTTTCAGTCATGTCAAATTCTTCATGACCCCATTTTGGATTTTCTTGACAAAGATACTGGAGTGATTTGCCATTTCCTTCTCCAGTTCACTTCACAGATGAGGCAAACACTGTTAAGTGACCTTCCCAGGATCACACAGCTAGATCTGAGGTCAGATTTGAACTCAGAAAGATTAGTCTTACTGACTCCAGGTCCAACATTCTATCCACTGTACCACCTAGTTTCTATTTCCATATCAACCATGTTGCAAAAGAACACAGAACAAAATGAAACAAAACAAGAGAAATAAAGAAAGGTTTTTTTTTTTTTTTAAATATGCTTCTATCTATGTTCAGATTCCATCAGTTCTTTCTCTGGAGGGGGATAGAATTTTTTTCATTATAAGTTCTTCAGAATTACCTTGTATCATCGAATTGTTGAGAATAGGTTAGTCATTCACAGTTGATCATCATACAACATTGCGGCTACTGTGCACAATGTTCTTCTGGTCTTGCTCATTTCACTTTGCATCAGTTCAGATATGTCTTCACAGGTTTTTCTGAAACCACCCTGCTCATCATTTCTTATGGCACAATAGTATTCCATTACCTTCATATACCTACAACTCCTTCAGCCATTCCCCAACTGATGGGCATCACCTCAATTTCCAATTCTTTGCCACCACTAAAAGATCTGCCATAAATATTTTTGTACATATAGGACCTTTTCCTTTTTCTCTGATGTCTTAAGGGGTTCACACCTAGTAATGATATTGCCTGTATGCAGGTTTTATAACTCTTTGGGCAAAGTTCCAAATTCCTCTCCAGAATGATTGAATCAGTTAACAACTATACCAACAATGCATTAATGTCCTAATTTTCCCAAATCCCTTCCAATATTTGTCTTTTTCCTTTTCTGTCATATTAGCCAATCTGATGGGTATGAATGAGGTAGTAGTACTTCAGAGTTGTTTTACTTAGCATTTATCTAATTTTTTCATTAGGCTACAGACAGCTTTCATTTTTTCTTCTTAAAACTATTCATATCCTTGGACCATTTATCAATTGAGGAATGACTCGTATTTTCATTAATTTGACTTACATCTCTACATATTTGAGAAATGAGATCTTATCAGAGAAACTTGTAAAAATTTTGCTGCAGTTTCTTACTTTCCTTCTAATCTTGACTGCATTGGTTTTCTTTTTGCAAAACTTTTTAATTTAATGCAATCAAAATTATCCATTTTTCATTCCATAATGATCTCTCTCTCTCTTTTTTCACCATAAATTCTTCTCTCATCAATAGATCTGACAGGTAAGTATTCCCCTAATTTGCTTATGATATCACCCTTTATGTCTAAATCATTTAGAGGTTATTTCCTTACCTTTTTACCTAAATTGCCCATTTAGAACTTATCTTGATATATATATGTATGTCTGTATACGTTGTGAGATGTTGATGTATACCTAGTTTCTGCTAAACTGATTTCCAGTTTTCCCAGAAATTTTTGTCAAATAGTGAATTCTTTCCCTTAAAGCCTGGATCTTTGGGCTTATCAAGCACTAGATCACTATGGCCATTTACTCCTGTGTATTGTGTGCCTAATTTATTCCAATGATCCATCACTTCATTTCTTGGGCAATATCAGATGGTTTTGATGATTACTGCTTTGTAATACAGTTTGTTATCTGGTATGGCTAGGCCACCTTCTTTCACATGTGTAAAATCTTTTTAATATATTGCTATATATCCTAACATTAAAAAGAATTGTCAATATTCATTAGGGATATCTGTCTTTGGATTTTTTCCCCTCTGTTTTGATTACCCTTAGTTTAGATATCATAATCATATTTACATTATAGAAGGAATTTGGTAGGATCTCCTTTTCCTATTTGTGCAAACAACTTCTGCCATATTGGAATCAATTGTTCTCTGAAAGTTTGATACAATTCTCTTGTAAATCAATTTGGTCCCTGAGTTTTTCCTTTGAGAGTTAGTTTATTTATTCATATTCACTTTGTATTTGTAGACTGGACTATTAAATTCTTTATTTGTTGTCCTATTATTCTTGTCTTTTTATGTTTCTGTAAATATTCCTCCATTTCATTTAAGTGCTCAATTTTATTTGCATGTAATTGAACAAAAATATTTCTAGTGATTTCCTTTTTTCTTATTTATTTGTTGTGATTTTTCCCCCCTTTTGATAATGGTAATTTCTTTTCTCTCCATTTTTAAAAAGTTTGTGTTCTAGGGTGGCTAGGTGGTGAAGTGAATAGAGCACTGGCCCCGGAGTCAGGAGAACCTGAGTTCAAAATCCGGCCTCAAACACTTAACACTAACCATATTAACTTGGGGCAAGTCACTTAACCCCAATTACCCTGCCTTTCTACCTCCAAAAAGAAAAAAAAAGTTTGTGTCCTAAAAAAGTTAAATTAGCTAGTTGCTTACCTATTTTACCATTCTATACAAAAAGGCTTAATTTTTTTTTATTAATTCAATTGTTTTTACTTTAAATTTTATGGGTTTTATTTTGATATTTCTATTTTGGTATTTCATTGGAATTTAGACATTTGTTGATTTTCTATGTTTTTTTAGTTACCTTAAATTAAATTACCTTAATTTGTTGATCTGTTCTTTTTTTCCTTTCTTGATGCAAATGTTTAGAGATATAACTTCCTCCCTAAGAAATGGTGTGGCTAAATCCCACAATTGTGCTATATTATCTCATTGTCACTTTCTTTAATGCAATTATTTGTTGTTTCTATGATTTATTTTTTGATGTGGAACTTTAATTGGGACTTTGTGTTGGAGTCATGATCAATGCACTTCTGGGGGGAATTTCCAGTCCTTTGCTGTCCCTATTTTGTATTCACTAGGTGAATACTGTTGTTTTCTCCAAGTACTGAATGCTGTGTTCTTCAAAGATCTCAGGAGCCACCTCAGGTCAATGATCTTCAAGCTAAAGTCACTAGGACAATATCTGACCACTGCTATCCAGGTGACAAAAGTAGTTTTGCTCCAGGTTAGACCTCTATTAGACTACTGCTACTATTCCTACATGGGAAAATGATATTTAAAATTCCTAAAAACTTTCTCATTATTAAGACAGTTAGAAGGAGACATAAATAGAAAGCATAGATGTGAGTCAAAAGAGATGGTATGATTATCTAAAAAAAATTAAATTAAGAGATGAGAATAAAAGAGTGCACTTGGAGAAGGGGAAAGGGCAAGCTAGAATGGAATAAACTATTTTACATAAAAGAGGCTTGAAAGAGATTTTACAATGGATGGGAAAATGGGGAAAGCATGGAAGGGAGCACATGAACCTTACTCCCATGGGAACTGTCTCAAAGACAGAATAATACACACACTCCTTTGGGTGTAGAAATCTGTCTTACCATACAGGAAACTAAGAAGAGAAGGGATGGGGAGGGGGGAGGTGATAGAAGGGAGGGCAGTTTTGCAGAGGTAAAAGTCAGAAATAATAATACAACAGAATAAGAAAATAACAAATGTATGGGAAAAATAAAACACTAATGTACTATTAGTGAAGTCGTGTATTGATTCAACCATTCTGGAGAGCAATTTGGAATTATGCCCAGAAGGCTATAAACTATATACCATTTGAACTAGCAATACCACTCACTACTAGGTCTGTATCCCAAAGAGACAAAAACGGGGAAAGGAACTATATATACAAAAATATTTATAAAAGTTCTTTTAGTGGTGGCAAAGAATTGGAGATTGAGGGGATTTCCATCAATTGGGGAATGGCTAAACAAGTTGTATATTGGAATGCTATTGTGCTTTAAAAAATGATGAGTAGGATACTGTCAGAAAAACATGAAAAGACTTACATGAACTGATGCAAAGTGAAATGAGCAAAATCAGGAGAACATTGTACCCAGTAAAAGCAGTATTGCATGATGGTCTACTGTGAATAGCTTAGCTATTCTCAGTGATACAATAAACCAAGAAAATTTTGTTAGACTTATGATGAAAGGTGTTGTCCATCTTCAGAGAAAAAAACTGGTAGAGCCTAAATGCTGATCAAAGATGCTTTTCCTTCTCTTTGTTTCTCTCTCTCTCTCTCTCTCTCTCTCTCTCTCTTTGTGCATCTGTGTTTTACATAATGACTTACATGGAAATGTATTTTGCATGACTACACATGTATAACCTATATCAAATTGCTTGCCTTCTCAGTGTTGGAGGAGAGTATTTGGAATTCAGAATTTGAAAAAAAGAATGTTAAAATTGTCTTAACATGTATTTGGGGAAAATGAAATATTAAATAAGATTGAAAAAGAAAAAATAAATAGGGAAAGGGGATAAGAGAAAGGGGCAGAGGATGATAAAAGAGAGGGCTGATTAAGGGAAGCAGTGATCAGAAGCAAAACAGACTTTTGAGGAGGGACAGGAAAGAGACAGGGAGGGAGGATGGAAGGGAGAGAAAGAGAGAAAGGAAGGGGGTGAAGAAAAGAGGGGGAGAGAGAGAAAGACAGAGAGAGAGGAAGAAACAAAAGAAAATGAAAATGAAGGGAAATACACAGTAATCACAACTGTGAATGTGAATAGGATAAGTTCACCCATAAAATAGGAGAAGATTGCAGAATGGGTTGGAAACCAAAATCCAACAATGTATCTTTTTACAAGAGACACACTTGAAGCAGAAAGACACAGAATTACAATAAAGGGGTGGAACATAATCTAATATTTTTGTTGTTGTTTATCCTCCTTCTTGAAGGGGACATTAGAAGGGTGATGTCTTGACTTGCAAGTGAATTGGATTTAAGTGAGGCAGAGTTGGGCAAAGTCATCAGCCTCACTTTCTTTTCTAGGGTCATCTGAGTCCAGTGGCAGACATAGATCAGGATGACTAGAGATGACCCCAGATTCAGTGGGAGACCTTGTTCTTTTTAAGCTAAAGTCTTTCCCAAGTTTCAGTTTGTCTGAGGCAACAACTATTCAGTGATTTAAGCAGAGGTAAAATATGAGGCAAAAGATGGCCTAGTTTGCCCAGTAGAAAAAAAAAAATCAAACAGGGAGAAGACCCTTAGGGTTTCTGGTTGGAACAGAAACAATTGCTATTTACATTCACTCAGAATCATCAAAACCCAAACAATGTCCAAGTGAGGCTTGGACTGAACCCTATTATTGGCCAATCAGTGAGAGCCAGAGTGATTTGGGTTTAAGGCATGATCAAGTAGCTCCATTTGAATCCCAATGGTCTTTATCAAAGCCTGGTTTTCTAATGCTGTTTTTCAGGATACCATAAATGAAGCTACATGTGACAAAAGAGTTAATTAATTTAACAGTTTAAAATATATATGCTATACGCACACATACTTTATATGTATGTATGTATGGTATCACAATGATATGGGAGACATAATATTCTTCCTTTAGAGTTGGATGAATTTAAGAGGAAGCTAAGGAAGGAGATAAGCCTAAAACTGAACATCTTTATGGAAAATAGGTCCAAAAGACTTGCTGATTTCCAAATGGGAATACTCATATAAACTGTGGGACATGAATATAATGGAATATTATTGTTTTTAAAGAAATTACAAAAGAGACAATTACAGAGAATCTTGGGAAGTAAGAACTGATACTGATTGAAGTGAACTGAAACAAGAGAATTATACAAAGATTATAACATTGTAAAGTAAAATGATTTTAGAATATTTAGGAATTTTGATCAAAGTTTAATGAGGACTGGTCAATGAGTATGCTGATGCAATTCTCTATGTGGAGGAGGCTGAAAAACCTGTTTAAAGGAGCCATGATGAAGAATAATGGAAATGCCTTGGGAAAGATTAGTGGCACTCCTGGACATTCTTTAACTAGTTCTGGTCTGCTAAATGCATAGTGGTGCTTTATTGATTGGCTGCAGTTATAGAACCAAAGTTGAGGGTACCTTCAAAAGACGTTATTTAACCACTCCCTCTTTCCCTATCTTAGTGAATCTTTGATCTTAGTTTGACTTCCTCACTCATGGCATCTGTTGCAGTATGGTGCTACAAGGGTAGAAGCCTTAGCTTCTCTCTCTCTGATGCTCACTGACATGTGGTCTTGTGCATGCAGGCCTCAGTTTTTTGGTTTTGTATTCTTCATTTGTCTGTTTTCCATTTAGGTAGAGGAATGAAAGGCCCCAACCTTGGGAGTGTTATGAGAGTGATTAATTCAGGAATCTAGGCACCTGGGAATCTCAGTCCAGGAATAGAGTCCATATTGAGTTTTTTAGCCAGACCAGTATTTATGATCCCAGGATCAAGGACCAAGCTAAGCAATATCTTAGATGAAAATTCATCCAGTAGTCAACATTGAATCTGAGTGTAGAAACCATATTAAATTTAAGATCACTCTACTCATAGATCTAGAGAGGAGAGAGTACCCAGATGATGTTGGCAGGAAATACTTATGCTTCTGTTATTGCTATGTCTTCAAAGTTAAAGTTCCTTTATAAAAGTTATTTAATGTTATGTGGTTAAACTGAACTTGGGTGCTAATCACTGGCACATAACAATTGAAAAACACAGTTAATGTGGACTCTTTAAGCTGATAACAGAGAAGAGATACTGCAATCTCTCAGGGTATCCCTGAAGCCCTGAGGAAAAGATGTAATAACCAGCCTGACTCCAGGATAGTTGGGCCCAGAGAAACATTTGCTGCAAAAGCAATGAACAATCAGATTTCCAGAGGACCTTTGCTGAAACATGTTGTCCACTTCCTGACAGAGAAGTTGTAGAAAGGAACAAATGATGTAGAAAAAAAAGATTTATTTTGCTAGCAAGATAGTTTTGAAAATAACAGGTTGAATTTATTATATACTTTTAAAAAAGTAAACTGTGTAGGAAGAAAATTCACAGTGTGATATAAAATCCTGACTTTATGTTTTACTTAGAATATGAAAATGTGAGGCAGCTAGCTGGCACAGTGAATAAAGCAGCAGCCCTGCAGTCAGGAAGACCTGAGTTCAAATCCAGCCTCAGACACTTAACACTTACTAGCCATGTGATCTTAGGCAAGTCACTTAACCCCAATTGCCCTACTTTCCCCCTCCACAAAAAGCAAAAAAAAAAGAATGTGAAAATGCTCGTGTATTTTTTGATTATTTATTAAGTTCAGAATGAAATAATTTTTTAAAGACAGAGAAGGAAGAATAAAGTAATTTTTAAAGAGAGGGAAATAAAGTATGCATAAACATATCATAAATGATGAAAAATAGACATACTGAATATATACCCAATTGCTTAACATAAATTAATAAAGAAAAAGTTAACAGAAGTGCCAAAAGTCATGGGTAGTGACACCATAATTATAGGATATTAATACTCCTCTCTCAGAGCTGGATAATCTAACAGAAAGTTGGACAAAGAAGAAAATTTAGAAGTCAACAAACTCTTGGGGAAAAATAGAACTTATGGTATGAATGGTAACATTAAACAATATACATATTTTTAGAAATTCATAGTAGGTACCTTTACAAAAATAGACCATGTACTTGGGTATAAACAAAAAAGCAGGATACTAAACACATCTTTTATAGATTAACACAATAAAAGTGATAATTAATTTATGGAATATAAGCAAAAGATAATGAACTAAATGTAGACTTAACAATTACATCCTTAATAATGCATGTCAAACTTTTGTACTTTGTGATTAAATTAAGGATTTTGCAATTGACTAAATGAATGTACTTTGTTTAAAACTATGTGACCACTTTGGTGAAAACTATGTGACCATTTTAGTGATAAGTTGTTGAGTTGTGACATGGTGAATGCTGTATTTTGATTTTCTGTGATAAGTTATAACACTGTGAATGCAGTACCTTGATTTTCTGTAATGTTTTGCTCTGATTGTTATTGAATGAATAGAGAGTTCGCTATGCTATATAATCAGAACCTTGAAAGCTGTTCACAGTAGCAGTCCTCTGGAAAGCTGCTCATGCTTGGCTTTACACCTCCCCAAACTCAGCATTTCAATTGACTTTACAGTTAAAATAGTTAACAACTTGTCACCTGCTGTTACATCCATGTACTCAGCTGCCTCTCCTGAGTGTATATAAACCCTGTTTAACTTCCCTCTTTGGGCACCCCTGCCCCAAATTACAATTCCTTGACTCTTAATAAATGTCTCATTTTATTTGTTGAAAAAAAATAATGCATGTCAAAGAATAAATGGAGGAATAATTATTAACTATGTGACATTAATTTAGAAAGTGATAATGAGGCCATATGTCAAATTTCTTTGATGGAGCTAAAGAACTCCTTAGAATAAAAAGTGTAACTCTGAATACAGACATTAACAAAATAGAAAACGATAGGGTTAAGAAACTGTGTGCAATTTTAGACAAATTTGAAAGTCAATAAATAAACCCAAAATAAGCAAACATGAGGAAATCTTAGAAATTAGAAACAGACAAAATAGAAAAGAAAAAAAAGCTCTTCACAGATGGTAAACAGAACTAAGAGTTTTGAAAAACACCAACAAAATTAACAAAACTTTAATTTACTTTATTTTAAAAAGATTGAAAAAGCAAGTTCCAAAAAGGAAGAATAGAATTTTGAGTAGTCTATACTATTCAATAAGGAAAAAAAAATGAAACCAACCATTCATAGTTTTACATGGCACTAAATAGAATTTTAAAACTCTCAATTATAAAAATATTTCCCTGGACAAGCTCCCGTTTGTAATGCAGCCCACCCTAGACCAGTGGTATAAGCCAATTTGCCTGTCTCTCTTTATTGTTGTTGTTGGTCTTTTATTTTAGAAGAGAGCCATGACATCAGGAAGGAGAGGTCATGACTTGCAGGTAAATTAGGTTTAAGTGAGGGAGGACTGTGCAAAGTCACCCACCTCACTCTCTCCTCCAGAGCCATCTGGTCCAGTGGCAAAATATAGATCAGTACAACTGGAGATGGCCCTGAATGCAATGGAAGGACCTTGGCCTTTTTGAGCTAAGATCTTTCCCAGGTATCATTTTGTCTGAGGCAATGCCCATTCAGTAATTAAGGGTAGGTAAAAATGAAACAAAGAATGGCCTCTTTTACCTAGTCAAAAAAGTAATAATAATAATTTTGGAGTGGAAGACCCTCAGGGTTTCTGGTCAAAACAGAAACAATTGCTATTTATACTCACTCTGAGATATCAGAATCCAGACAATGACCAAGTGAGGCTTGAGCTGGGACTCCTTGTTGGTCAGTCAATGAGAGCCAGAGTGATTTAGGTTTAAGGCGTAATCCATTAAAAAAATTGTTAAGATCTCTGGGAGGTGGATGATAACTACCACCTGTATCAGTAATTCTTGGGTTTCCTGCCTGTAACATAGGGTTGTGTGTTTATATCTCCACCAGATTGCTTAGGTCTTTGGCCCTGCTCACTAGCAGCTCCCATTTATTATGTCATTGTCTTTGTGCCTTTATTGATTCCCCCAGGTTCATTAATTTAGAAGCCTTTTATTCAGAATAGAGGAAGGGATATTAAATCAGAAGCACTCAATGTAGCATAGTTATAGATCACATATGTCCTCCCAAAGTCAGAAACTTTTTTTCACATTAAGTTCATGTCCCTAGCTGCTGCTGCCTTTGTTGAGCCCTGTCAAGGTATGGTAGGGATATAGTTCCTATTTCCAGTCGAGGGGAAGTGGGACACAGGGTTAATTCACAATTGGTTTGGAGCATTGTACAAATGGGCTGTCTTGGTTGCAGAACAGATGCAGATGCTGCAAGGCCCCACAGTACTGTCATATCTTACCTTTACTTCAGATTGCATTTTGACCTATATATCTGTTCTATATTAATAATAAGAACTAGAATTTATATAGCACTTGTAGGATATCTAGGTGGCACAGTGGGTAGAGTGCCTAGCGCCTGGAGTCAAGAAGATTAATATCAACGAATTAAAATCTGGTTCAGACACTTAGTAGCTTTGTTACCCTGGACAAGTCACTTAACCCAGTTTGCCCCAGAATTCTTTCTCACTGTCTCATGCTACCTTTCCAACATTTGTGGTGGGGAGCTATGACATAGGGCAAAGTGTCTGACCCTTCCTAAATGTCAGTGTTTATCATTACAGACGAGACCTCAGAAACTCTGATGCACACTCATTAGGAATCAGGTTTTTAATTGTCATCACACCCTTTTAACAACCTGATTCCTTTCCAGCCGGTCAAAATTTTTTCTTTCCTTTTTCCTTCAAACTAATATAAAATGACAGATTTGTACAAGAGAACAGTCATCAAACAGACTGAACTTCTATACTTACAGCGGAGAGAGCACTGGACAACCTTTGACCCACCAAAGGAGCATAAAACCCAGGATGAAGCCTATGTTCACACAAATGAAAAGCTGGACAGGGAATCCCCAGACATGGTACTTGCAGGGGAATGTCTCATTCAGTTCCCAGACTCAGAGCAAATAAGAAAACTGTCCAAAGGGTACGTAGAACACTCCGCCCAGGGCATCAGAATGAGGATCCTGGATCCTAATAATTGCCAGGGAAGATTTGCATCTCCTGCCAACTTTTATTCCCTGACAAGTAATTGGTTTTCATGGAAGGGAGGCAGTGAATGAAGGATTGGCAATGTTAGAGAAGATTGCTATGCCTGCTCGTGCAGCCTCCTGGGCCCCTTAGTTCTTCAGGTTGCCTAGTTACATCTTGCCTTACACTCTAGGTGCACACCTTCATTTACGTTCTTCCTTCTCCCTCTGCTCCTCCTTGATCTCCTTCTACTTAGACTACTGCTCTGAAGAAGAATTGTCTTCGACATTCTTGACAATTCAGAAGAGCTGGGAGAGGAATGATCTTGGACAAGAGCACTCAGAAATCATGCCTGCCAGCTTGTTCTTTTTGCATTCTATGTCATTTTTAGGCATCCAACCTTTGTTAGTTCTGTATGTAAACAATGACTGGTGATCATTTTGACAACTTGTAGCCACATGAGTAGAATCCTGCTTTCTCTTGTCTCCTTCTTCACTTTTTTTTCTGCCTGATATTTCCCTGTTCTGTCATGTCTCAGATTTTTCAGGGTCTTCATCAGTCAACCTAATGAACTGGAAAATAAGAAAATGTATAGGCATTGCACATTTATATATGCAATTTATGCAAGTATTATATGCAAGTATATGTAGTGGGGTCCCAGAAATGATAAAGGGAGTTAATCAGCGTGACTATCCCCTATATCTACCCATTTTCCTGGTTGGCTGACATATCAGTCAGGGTCAGATTATCTAATGACATTACAGAATTATCCTGTAACTGGGTGTCCTAATGCTGACTGGCAGCTCAACCAAATAATGACAGCAGATGTTGGAAAATGGTCCGCCTGTTTTCCCTGCTGATGCAACACTTGGGGCAACAGACTTGGGATCACAGACTTAAAGCTTGAGGAGACTTGACAAAATATCTAGTCTATTCTCTTCCTATTGCAGATAAGGAAAGTGAGACCTAGAGATGTGAAAGGAATCATCCAAGGTCACAAGTGGTAGAAAGGAATCTGAGGGTCTGGGGTTTAATCTTGCCTCTGACACTCCTCTGTTTGACTTTGGGCAAATCACTTAACCCCTCAGGGCCTTAGTTTTCTCCTCAGCAAAATGAGGCCATTGGACTAGATGGCCCAGCTCTGGGTCTTCAATCCTGTGAGAAGTAGCAGGGCCAGAATTCAAGCAAGGTTTCACTGATTCCACAGTATTTTCACTATGTTGTGGTCTGTCTATTGAGATACAAAGAGTTTTTTGCTTCATAGAAAGTGCAACAGCAATGGACACAATGACTTAGTATCTCCCTTGACAAATGAATCACTGAACCTCTTTCTGTCATTCAATTATTTATTCATCCCACCATGAAGTATTGATTAGGTGCCTCCAATCTATAAGATATGGAAGATAAAAAGGAAAGTTCCTGCTTTCCTTGCAATCTGAGGACTCCTTCCACAAATCTAATCATAAGAGATTGGTCCCAGAAAAAAAGACACAAAGTGACTTTATTATCTATCATTATAGAGATGACTCTTTATTAGTCATTCGAAATGGGTCAGTGAAGGACCCAGGCATGTACTTTGATGGACTTTTTTCTTTAAAATTTCACAGAGCCCATTTAGATGTTCTATATAAGTAAGTACCATTTAGGTCTCTCATACTGAGAAGTTTTTAGGAGATGCCATGCAATAATAAGCCAGCCTTTAGATGCTATTTTAAAAATTAGAAAATTTCCCCAAAGTTCTATAACCCAAATTCAAGGGCCAAGCCTTGAATAACTACAAGTCTCTTTTGCCTTTATGTAAGAGGCATTAAAGTAAACTTGGTAAAAGGCGGGGTTTAGGGCTCAGGCTGTAAGAATTCCTTATGAATAGACCTAAGGCTTTTCCTTTCTAATTTTTTCCTTTTTATTCTGAAAAAGAGCATTTTCATAGACACAATGAAATGCAAAAAGACTATTCAATATGAAACTGAATCTCCATTTCATACCACTTTTAAAAAATATTTAGGGGGGGCGGAGTCAAGATGGCGGAGTAGAAGTACTACCTCTGAGCAGCTCCAGCTTTCACCTTCCCCAATCAATATAAAAAGGGGACTCTGAACAAACTTTGGAGCTGCAGAACCCACAAAGTGACACAGAGAAGCTAACCTCCCAATGAGGACAGCGCAACAGGCTGGAAGCACAGAGCCAAACTCAGGCCCACCTTGAGCTGGTTGTTTTAGCCTCAGGGCAAGTCTGACCAGCCGCCAGGAGGAAGGACACTAGATCAGCAGCAGCTGTGGCCATTTCCAGAATTATCAACACAAGGATGGAAAGGACAAAGTGAGACGTCAGTGCAGTCTGGACTTTGGGACCCAGTAAGTGAGAGTACATGGGCTTTTGCCCCCGGGGCAAGACTCCGGCACAGCCAGCTAGCACCACATGGCAGCTTCAGCTCCTGGCCTTCAGAGTGTAGGGGGACCAAGCAACCAGTCTGAGGGGTAATAACTCTTGCTTTAACCTGCTTGGATCTGGATTGCAGTCTAGGATGGATGTCCTGGGGAGTGTGTCCAGCTTGCCAAAGTGTGTGGAGGCCTCAGAGAGGGCACCCATCTAATACCACCAGCAGCTGAGAAAACCCCAGCGTTTAGGACAAAAGCTCCCTTGTCTGGTGGCAGAGTCCCACTGTGGCAAAAAGCTCAGGGTTCAAGTGACTGAGGGGTGACATGACCAGCCAAAGGAAACAAAGCAGACAGAAGATTCCAACATTAGACTCCTATTTGGGGGACAAAAAGGAGCAAAGCATGGAACAGGAGGAAGACAGTGAAGTCAGAACTCCTGTACCAAAAGCTTCAAAGGAACATACCAGCTGGTTATAGGCCATAGAGGACCTTAAGAAGCACATAAGAGAAGTGGAGGAAATATTGGGAAGAGAAATGAGAACGATGAAAGAAAATTACAAAATGAGAGTGAACAGCCTGAATGAGGAAAATAACACCTTAAAAAACAGACTAACTCAATGGCAAAAGAGGCTCAAAAAGGCAATGAGGAAAAGAATGCCTTAAAAAGCCACATTTGCCAGATGGAAAAAGAATCTCAAAAGCTCACTGAGGAGAATCATTGCTTCAGAATTAGATTGGAGCAAATGGAAGCTAATGACTTTATGAGAAATCAAGATGCTGTTAAACAGATCCAGACAAATGAAAGAATAGAAGGCAATATGAAATATCTCATGGGAAAAACCACTGACCTAGAAAATAGATCCAGGAGAGATAATTTAAAAATTATTGGAATACTTGAAAGCCATGATCAAAGTAAGAACCTAGAAATCATCCTCCAGGAAGTTCTCAAAGAAAACTGCCTTGATTTTTAGAACCACAGGGCGAAACAGAGGTTGAAAGAATCCACCAACCTCCTGAAAAAGATCCCAAAAAGAAAACTCCTAGGAATATTATAGCCAGGTTTGGAAATTCCCAGATTAAGGAGAGAATATTACAAGCAGCCAGGAAGAAACAATTTGAATATTGTGGAAATACAATCAGGATAACCCAGGATCTGGCAGCTTCTACACTGAGGGATCGAAGGGCTTGGAATATGATATTCCGGAGGTCAAAGGAGATGGGATTAAAACCAAGAATCACATACCCAGCAAAACTGAGTATCATATTTCAGGGGAAAATATGGTCATTCAGTGGAATAAAGGACTTTAAAGCATTTTTGCTGAAAAAAAACCACAGTTGAATAGAAAATCTGACATTCAGATACAAGAAGCATGAGAAGTTAAACAGGGAAAAGAAATCATAACAAAGTTATCAAAGTCTAACGATCAACATTCCTACATGGAAAAACAATAATTGTAACTGATGAAACTTTTCTCAGTATGAAAATAGTTGAAGGGAATATATATATATATATGAGGGTATATGGGCATATGATTACATATGTGAATGTGTGTATATATGTTTACAGGTATACATAGATAGAGGACACAGGACCAATTTAACAGGAAGGGATGATACTTAAAAGGTGAAATTAGGAGGTGAGAGAGGAATATAATGAGAGGAGATGAGGAGAGACAGAATGGGGTAAACTATCTCATATAGAAGAGGCAAGGGAAAATGGTTACAATGGAGGGGAAAAATAGGAAGGCAAAAGGGAATGGGTCAACCCTATTCCCATTGAATTTGGCTTGGGAAGGGAATGAAATACACACTAACTAGGATATCTCATCCTACAGGAGAGTAGTGGCAAAGGGGAAAAGAGGGAAGGCAGGCAGCGGGGGGAGGGAAGTTGGAAGCACCTACTTTTGAAAAGGGACAGGATCAAAGTAGAGAATAGAACAAGTGGGAGGTGGGATAGGAGGGAGGGAAATATAGTCAATCTTTTACAATATATCTACTATGATTGTTTTGCATTAGCCACACATGTACAATCTATACTGAACTGCTTATCTTCCCAGTAAGGGCGGGTGACAAGGGAGGAAGAGAATGAATCTGGAATTCAGTTTTAAAATCAAATGTTTAAATATATATATTCTATTATTAATTCTATTTTACACGTAATTGGGAAATAAGACATACAGGCACTAGGGCATAGAGATCCACCATGCCCTACTGGAAAAATTGAAAGGGGTATGGGAGAAAATATCGGAGAGAGCAGATTGGAGGAGGGGATATCCTGTGGGATTGCTATTTGGGGGCAGTGGGTAGGGGAAAAACGGGGAGAAAATTTGTAACTCAAAGTCTGGCACAAATAAATGATGTAAATCAGAAGTTAATAAGGCATTTGAAAAATGGAAAAAAGGAATAGTTTTAAATTTGTAAATAAGGAATAAACCACATATATCTAGAAAAAAAGAGAGAAAAAGAAAAAATATTTATGTATATATACATATATATGTATACTTTTCTGCCTATCTGTGCTTTCTTCTGAACTTCTTTCTGTTCTTTTAATTGCATTTTAAGAAATACATTTTTATCACTATTGCTAAAACTTTCTCCCCTAATCCCCCAATTAAAAATTGAGAAACAAAGAAATTGTAATAAATAAATATGGTAAAGCAAACTTAGTCCATACAGTGGACATGTCTAAAAATGCTTGCCTTGTCCCACACATTATGTATATTGCCTCTGTCAGCATTTAACATAAGACATGTTAAACTATTAAAAATGCTTGTTGATTGGGGCAGCCAGGTGGCTCTGCATGTAACAGCACCGGCCCCAGTGTTGGGATGACCTGGGGATCAAATCCGGGTTCAGATACTTAGCACCACACCCAGAAATAACTGACCATGTAACCTTGAGCAAGTTACTTAATCTCGATTGCTTTAAAAAAGAAAAAAAAATGCTTGGTGATTTTGCCTTGTCGGGAATAGAGTAATATACATCACTATAGGTCTTCTGGATACATGGCTGGTCATTGTTCTTGAGTCATTGGTGATCAGAGTTCTTAAGTCTTTCAAAGTTGTTTTTCCTGACATTGTTACTGTCTTTGTATAAATTGTTCTCCTGGGTCTGATTACTTCTCTGAAATCATCTGTTTCATAATTTCTTAAAGTGCAATAATATTCCATTGCATTCTTGTATTGTAATTTGTTCAACCATTTCCCATTTGTCTAAGAAGACCTAGAATTTACTTAACCAGACAATGGATTTAAAGTTGGAAGAGACCCCAAAATTAGTTTAGTTCCCCTCATTTTACAGATAAGGAAACTAAGACTCATAAAACTTAAATTCTTGTCTGAAGTACTCCTATAAGTACCAAAGTTGTGATTTGAACTTAGGCTCTCTATCTCCAAAACCTCTAGTCTTTCCCTTGTATCACTCTTCTTTGGAGTGAGAATAACTCATCTATTTTCATTCACAGATATAGTGATACTTAAAGTGGCTTTGTTTTAGCACTCTGAAGTATGTCCACTGACATTCCCATTACAGTCAACCTTTGTTAGCAGATAAATCATTCAGTGGATAAAATGACTCCATTATTGGAAAGCTTTCACTGTATGATGTTTCAAGAATCCCCATTGCTTCCAAAACCAACATGTTAATGCATGAAGATAAACTATCCTCTCTCACCTGTCACAGGCGTCTTTCATTCCTTTTAATAATCTAAAGGTAGCCTCGTTTCCAAATACTAAAAATATAATAGGATAGTAAAAATAAAATTACCTTACTAGAAAACTAGTGTCAAGAGAATATTTAAATTCTATAAAATAGAGAATAGACCACTAAAGATGGCCCTATCCTTAGATAACAAAACCCAATTCAGTTCTGAAAAGTGAGATTTCTTTGGTTCAGTGAAAACCCCTACTTTTTAGAAGTAAGATTCAGAAGCTATGACTGTATGATTTATTTTATTTCATTAAGCATATTTAAACTGTATTCCTACATAGTTTGTTTTAAATATATATACATATGAATTATGTAATGTTAGTATAAAAATTATTCTTCTTGCCTGGTTTGCATTGTTTGCTGTCCCTGTGTTGGCTTGGATCCTTAAAAATCTAAGGGGCTAACAAAAAACAGGTCCCAATTACTGATTTTTCTGCCCTCCAGGCTCCAAATTCATGTTAGAATAACTGCTGAGACTCCCCCCAGTCTGTTGATGGTATTCAGATTCTGACTTACCAACTCAGTCCATCTAAATCCTCATGAAAGGATGAGCTCAGCAGAGCTCTAGGGCAATGTGGACACATGCTGGCTGGAAAGTCCATGTATAGAGCCTTAGCAGCTCTTCACTGATAACTTAAGAGTCTCTTAGTACAAAACAACCTATAGCATGGTATCAAAGGCTCCTCCTCTTCTCCAACTCATCCCCCACTTATTTGGTGACTTGTTTATTTGTGCTACTTTGGAGAAGAAATACAAGTTTTCCAAACAATTGAGAGGAGAGAGACTGAGCTTTAAAGGATGGGTTTGGAATGGCTCAATTTCAGCAAATTGGAAAAAGAAGCTATTTAGGACTCTTTAATTTAAACAGCTCCTATTTCTTGCCCACCAGCCCATTTTATAAGAGCTGAGTAGATCTGTGACTAACAGGTTTTCCCAGAGATAGTGTTATCCCATTAGTTCATTAGCAATGGAATTTACTGTCAGAATATAACCAAGATGAGTAGGGATGATGGCAATGGTTAGAATCTCAAGACTCAAAACTGCATGGATCAGGATGATCTTTGAGGTCCCTTCTGGCTCTAGACCTATGATCCCCTAGTGCAAGATTCATCACTTTCCTTTTTTTACTAACTTTGGCAATTTCATGATGGTGGGGAAATAGTTCAGAGTTGTTTTAATTTCTCTAATTATCGGTAATTTGGAAGATTTATTCCAGTCCCTCCAATCTTCTAACGTAGAAGCTGCAAGGTCCTGTGTGATACTGACAGTAGTTCCATATTTGTTTTTTTCTGGCTGCTTGCAGTATTTTCTCTTTGACCTGTTAATTCTGGAATTTGGGTACAATATGCCTTGGAAGTTTCAATTTGGGATCTCTTTCTGGAGGTGGATAGTGGATTCTTTCAATGACTTATCCTCTGATTCTAGGATCTCAGGGCAGTTTTCCTTGATGATTTCTTGGAAGATATTGTCCAGGCTCTTTTTTTCATCATGCCTTTCTGGTAGACTAATAATTCTTAGATTCTCTCTACTGGATCAATTTCCCAGGTCACTTGTTTTTCCAGTGAGATATTTTACATTTTCATCATTTTAAAAAAAATTTTGAGATTTTGTTTGACTGATTCTTGATGCCTGTAAGGCCAAGCACAAACAGCTTTCCAGAGGACTGCTGCTGTGAACAGCTTTAAGTTTCTGATTACATAACATAGTGAACTCTATTTATTCAGCAGTAAATGAAAGCAAAACATTCACAGAAATAAAAGTACAGCATTCACAATGTTATAACATAACAAATTATCACTAAAGTGGCCACATAGTTTTCACCAAAGTGGCCACATAGTTTTAAACAAAAGATATCATTCAGTAAGTCCTTAACTCAATCATCCTGAAGGAGCAAGCCCCCTTAGGGACACAAAGTACAAAGGTCAAAGTTCTTCACCCCTAGGTCATAGTATAATTCTTCCTGCCTAGCAACTTAGTATCTTCTAAGCAGTGGGTAATAGGATGTTTGGTAGTCTGAGTCAATATGTATAGACATTTTCCTGAAGTGAAGAGAAAGATATAAGCAAAATACTTTCAAAAATATCTAGCTTCATACCAGCATAGAAATCCATCAAAACGACTTCTATAAATTAAGAATTTGTTTTAACAGTTACCAAGAAGTCATATAAAGCATACAAGAACACTTGCAAAGAGGATGGAACTAAATTATTCAGTGTCCTAGGTACGATTGAACTTTTCACATAATCACTATAGAAAAGCTGGAAAATGGTGGAAGGCCATTGACTCCTGATTTTCTGTTTGCCATGAAAAGATCCAAGAGAAGAGGCAGCAGACTTAAATACATATTTAAGCTGTCCACAACTTTATGTACATTTACCTTATGAACATTTATAGTCACATTTTTAATTGCTAGAGATTATTTGACCTCCTCCCAATTATACTTTGGTGACTGGATACAATTCTATACCTTCTGCTTCCAAAGTCAGTGAAAGTTTATCCCTTTTCATGGCACTAATCGATTTTAAATCAAGAAGGTCCAAAACTATTAGCAGCAGAAAGTTAACCTCTCCAATCCAGTCACAGGATCCATTGGGTTGCACTATCTTGAGGCCCCTTTTTGTAGCTGAAGTTAAATTGGAAGAAAGCAAAAGTTCCAAGTAGCTAGAAGAAATTCAGTGTCATTTGAAGATTAACATATTGCCAAGACTGGATGAGTAGGAGTCCTAACAACATTGAAGAGAGAAATATGAAATAAAACCATAAAGGCAAAAGTAGATTCAGATGATGCGGGAAGGGTGAATTGAATGGAGTTAAGGGAGTTTGAATTTTTTCCCACAAGAAAATAGTGCATCATTCAAAATTCTTGAGAAGTGAAATGTTTAAATCTAGGCATAAGAAAAATATTTCTATCAGTTATAATGATAATGGGAATTTGAAGTTCTCCCCTGTCCCTTAATAGGCTGAATGTAATCACATGGAGCCTGTGGTGGGAGGAGTTTACTGAACAGGTAGAGAAGGAAGGGGTGGAGCAGGAAATGAGTCAGAGTAGTTAGAACAGAGGAAGGAGAAGACTCAGGCAAAGAGAGAGCTAGGATTTCGAGTGTTTATTTGTGGAAAGGCCTGAGCAGGTGGAAATCTTTGGGATGGTGTTGTTTCCTGCAATGATAATGTTCATTAACTTCTTTCTTGCTATGATGGATTTGGTTTTCTGATGTTGGGATTTGACTTTTCTGGTGTTGGAATTTGGCTTTCTGGTATCTGAATAAAAGTTTTGCTTCTGTCTTCTATATGGAGAATCTGTTATATTTTGTGATTCAGAATTATGCCAGTCTGTTTACAGTCTCTGTCAGTGCTGTGAATATTGCCTTGGCGATACAATTGTACAGAGGAAATGAGAAAGAGTAGAAGTGTGATGACTGGAGCAGCTAGGTGGCACAGTGAATAGAGCACCAGCCCTGGAGTCAGGAAGACCTGAGTTCAAATCCGGCCTCAGACACTTAACACAAAAACTAGCAGTGTGACCCTGGGCAAGTCACTTAACCTCAATTGCCCTCCAAAAAGCAAAAAAAGAAAAGAAGTGTAATTATTTATTAGGAAAATTTTGCAACAATCCAGGTAGGACTGATAACCTGGGGAAGAACAAATGGGCAAAAGGTTTGAAGGTCATGGTGAGGAGGAAGAAGGAATTAAATTTAAATCTTCCTTACTCCAAATCCAATACTCTATGCACTGTGCCTTGTAGCACCACCATTTTAAAAAAAAAAACTATTTTTTTTTGCAGGAAAGCAGAATATCAAAGAAAGATTTAGAACCACTGCTCACTGTGAATAGAATATCAAGAGCAGATGACAGAGAAAATGAAAAAATTATGTAGGTAGCTAGGTTTTGCAATGGGTAGAGCACCAGCCCTAAAGTCAGGAGGACCTGAGTTCAAATCCAGCCCCAGATACTGGCTAGCTATGTGACCCTGGGCAAATAACTTAACCCCAGATTGCTTAAAACAAAAACAAAAGCAAAACCACCTAATGATCCCTTATTTTGTTGGAATTTTCCTAATCACTCTTTCTTTGCCCTTGCCGTGGAGTTTGTCTAGTTGGAGATCAAGTGGAAGAGTGTTTTCCTAGAGAAAGCAAGGTCCTCCTGATACCCTTGTGACATAATGCTAATTTCTTCAAGTCCTAGAACTATGGAGCCTTATAAATGAAGGCTGTAATGAGGCTAAAGCACCTGTTCTTAACTTTTTTTGTGCTGTGGACCCTTCTATAGCAGTATAGTGAAGCCTATGGATCCTTCTCCAAATCATGTTTTTAAGTATATAGATTAAGATAACTGAATCAAATTTATAAAAATACAAGTCATTCCCCAGTTGATAAGTGGTCAAAGAATATGAACAGGCAGTTTTCAGGTGAAGAAATAAAAGTTCTCTATAGTCATATGACAAAATTCTTTCAATATCTATGGATTAGAGAAATAAAATTAAAACAACTCTTAGTCCCACCTCATACTTATCAGATTGGCTAATAGGACAGAAAAAGAAAATGATAAATGTTAGAAAGAATGTGGGAAAATTGGCACACTAATGCACTGTTGGTATAGGTGTGAACTGATCCAAACATTTGTAGAACACTTTGAACTTTGCCCAAAGGGCTATAAAACTGTGCATACCCTTTGATCCAGCAATATCACTGCTGGGTCTGTTTCCCAAAGATATTTTTTAAAAGGTGGGGGTGGGGGTGGGGAGGATCTATTTGTTAAAAAATATTTAGAGCAGCTTTTTTGTGGTGGTAAAGAATTGGAATTTGAGGGGATGTTCATCAATTGCAGAATGGGTGAACAAGTTGTATATAATTATAATGGAATACTATTGTGCTATAAAAAAAATTATAAATAAGATGATTTCAGAAAAACCTGGAAAGAACTTACATGAACTGATGCTGAGTGAAGTAAGCAGAGCCTAGAGAACATTGTACACAATAACATCAATATTGTATGATAATCAATTTTGAATGACTTAGATATTTTCAGCAATATAATGATTCAAAAAAATTCCAAATGACTCATGATGAAAAATGCTATTCACCTCCAGAGGGGGGGAAAATTTGATAGAGTCTGAATACATAGTGAAGTATACTAAATTTAATTTCTATTTTCGTGGATTTTAGCAGGGGGTCTGTGTTTTCTTTCACAAGGTGACTAATATGTAAATGTGTTTTATATGTTTGTACATGTATAACATATCAAATTGCTTATGTCAGGGAAGGGGGAGAGAATTTGAAACTCAAAATTATAAAAAATGTATGTTAAAATTATCTTTACATGCAATTGTAAAAAATAAATCAATAAAATATATTAGATTACAAAGAAAATCAGTTATAATTGAAATAGTCATCAAAATATTTTTTAATTTAATCAAATGCTTTATTAAGTTCTAGTTCACATAATTCATTTCTTTTTTTTTACTTTTGGATGGCAATTGGGGTTAAGCAACTTGACAAGGTTACATGGCTGGTTTTTTTGTGTGGGTGTTAAGTGTCTGAGGTGGAACCAAACTCAGGTCCTCTTGACTCCAGGGCCGGTGCTTTACTCACTGCACCACTTAGCCGCCCCGACATCATTCATTTCTGCAAGCTTTTGAGTTACAAATTTTCTCCCCGTTTTTCCCCTACCCACCACCCCAAAATAGCGATCCCACTGGATATCCCCTCCTCCAATCTGCTCTCTCCAATATCTTCTCCCATACCCTCTCTGACTTTCCAGTAGGGCATGGTGGATCTCTATGCCCCAGTGCCTGTATATCTTATTTCCCAGTCACATGTAAAATGATATTAAACATTTGATTTTAAAACTATGCATTCCAGATTCATTCCCTTCCTCCACTGTCACCCACCCTTACTGGGAAGAAAAGCAATTCAGTATAGGTTGTGCATGTCTAGCTAATGCAAAACATTTCCATAGTGGATATATTGTAAAAGACTGACAATATTTCCCTCCCTCCTATCCCACCTCCCACTTGTTCTATTCTCTACTTTGATCCTGTCCCTTTTCAAAAGTGGGTTCTTCCAACTTCCCTCCCCCCTAGCCTGTACTCCCTTCCATCATCCCCCCCTCTCATCTCCTTCCCCCTGCACTCCTGTAGGGTGAGATGCCCTATTTAGTGTGTATGTCATTACTTCCCTAAGCCAAATTCAATGAGAATAAGGTTGACTCATTCCCTTTTGCCTTCCTGTTCTTCCCTTCCATTGTAACCACTTTCCCTTGCATCATCTATATGAGATAGTTTACCCCATTCTGTCTCTCCCCATCTCCTCTCATTATATTCCTCTCTCACCTCTTAATTTCACCTTTTAAGTGTCGTCCCTTCCTATTATATTGGTCCTGTGTCCTCTATGTATACCTGTACACATATATACATACATTCACATATGTATTCATATGCCCATATACCCTCCTATATAGACATATATATGTATATATGTATGTGTGTGTATATATATGTATGTGTATATATATACATATACATTTCTATTCCCTTCAACTATTCTTATACCGAGAAAAGTTTCATCAGTTACAATTGTCATTTTTCCATGTTGGTATGTAAATAGTTCAACTTTGATAAGTTCCTTATGATTTCTTTTCCCTGTTTACCCTCTCATGCTTCTCTTGCTTCTTGTATCTGAATGTCAGATTTTCTATTCAACTCTGGTTTTTTCAGCAAGAATGCTTGAAAGTCCTCTATTCCACTGACTGCTCATATTTTCCCCTGAAACATGATACTCAGTTTTGCTGGGTAGCTGATTCTTGGTTTTAATCCCAGCTCCTTTGACCTCTGGATTATCATATTCAAAGCCCTTCGATCCCTCAGTGTGGAAGCTGCCAGATCCTGTGTTATCCTAACTGTGTTTCCACAATATTCAAATTGTTTCTTCCTGGCTGCCTGTAATATTTTCTCCTTGATCTGGGAACTCTGGAACCTGGCTATAATATTCCTAGGAGTTTTCTTTTGGGGATCTTTTTCAGGAGGTGATGGGTGGATTCTTTCAACCTCTACTTTGCCCTCTGGTTCTAAAACATCAGGGCAATTTTCCTGGAGAATTTATTGAAGGATGATTTCTAGGTTCTTATTTTGTTCATGGCTTTCAGGTAGTCCAATAATTTTTAAATAATCTCTTCTGGATCTACTTTCCAGGTCAGTGGTTTTCCCAATGAGATATTTCACATTGCCTTCTATTTTTTTCATTTATTTGGATTTGTTTTATAGTATCTTGATTTATCATAAAGTCACTAGCTTTCATTTGCTCCAATCTAATTCTGAAGGAATGATTCTCTTCAGTGAGCTTTTGAGATTCTTTTTCCATCTGGCAAATGTGGCTTTTTAAGGCATTGTACTCCTCATTGTCTTTTTGAGTCTCTTTTGCCATTTGAGTTAGTCTCTTTTTTAAGGTGTTATTTTCTTCAGTCATGTTGTTGATTCTCATTTCATAAATTTCTTGCATTGTTTTCATTTATCTTCCCAATTTTCCTCTACTTCTCTTAGTTGGTTTTCAAAATCCTTCTTAAGGTCCTCTATGGGCTGTAACAAGCTTGTATTTTTCTTGGAAGATTTTGGTGCAGGAGTTCTGACCACTGTCTTCCTCTTGTTCCATGCTTTGATCCTTTTTGACCCCAAAATAGGAATTTAGAATTGGATTGTTCTGCTTGGTTTGCTTCTTTGCCTGCTCATGTTTCCACTCAATTACTTGACTTTTGAGCTTTTTGCCACAGTAGGACTCTGCTACCAGACAGGGGAGCTTTGTCCCAAATAGTTGGAGTTTGTCACCTGCTGAAGGTATTATTTGGGTGCCCTCTTTGAAGCCTCCACATGCTCTGGCAAGCTGGTTGCACATCCAAGGGCCTCCACCCTAGACAGCAATCCCAATGCAAGCAGGTTAAAGTAAGAGTGATTATCCCTCAGACTGATTACTTGGTCCCCCTACAATCTGCAGGCCAGGAGCTAAAGCAGCCATGTGTCAGTGGCTGCAGGGCTGCTGCATCTCAGCCGCTTCTTGCCTTGGGGGCAAAAGCCAACTGCACTCCCAAACTACTCTATCACAAAGTCCACACGGCACTGACCTCTCACTTTGTCCTTAGCATCTATGTGTTGATCATTCTGGAAACTGCACAGCTGCTGGTGATCTGAAGTCCCTTCAGCCTGGTGGCTGGTCAGGACTGCCCTAAGGCTAAAACCTCTGGCTTGAGCGGGGCTAGGCTCTGCTCCCAGAGCACTGTACTAGCCGCTTCCTGCTGGGCTGTCTTCAGCAGGAGGTTAGCTTCTCTGTGTCATTTTGTGGTTTCTGTAGCTCCAAAGTTTCTTCA
Organism: Petaurus breviceps papuanus; assembly: GCF_028583685.1. Lineage (NCBI taxonomy): Eukaryota > Metazoa > Chordata > Mammalia > Diprotodontia > Petauridae > Petaurus > Petaurus breviceps. Next base: position 5,120,613 of record NW_027185903.1, on the reverse strand, counting down.
GAGTCACCTTTTACATGAATTGGAGGAAGTGGAAGCCAGAGCCCTGCGGAAATCCTGTTACCCATGTTTCCCCAATAATAAGGAATTTTTATTATTTTTTTTTGGAAAGAAAAACACCAGAGGGCTTATTTTCAGGGGAGGGCTTATGTTGTCCTGCCTCAGCTCTCCTCCACGGCACTGCTCTCAATGGCGCCAGCAAGCAAATCACTGGGGAAGAACAGGATGACATGCTCACTGTTGCAGCTCTGATTGGATGCAGCTCGGAGCGCGGTGTGCGTTTCACCCGGGGAGGGGGCGGTGCATACAGAGGGTACCGTAATGTAGCGTGTAGCGCGGGGGATCACCTTCACTACAGTAGCAATCTCAATAGGGCTTATTTTCGGGGGAGGGCTTATTTTAGAGGAATCTTACACAGTAAGGAGAGGACTTATTTTCGGGATAGGTCTTATTATCGGGGAAACACGGTACTACTCTACCATCTTGACTCCGCCCCTCAAAATATTTTTTTAATAAGTCTGCAGACACTAGGTTAAAAACTCCTGCTCTGAAGAGTTTAGCCTTACAATTAACACAGGTGAAATGAATTACTGAAGAATGCCTATTCTCTAGACTATGAAGTGCAGTTGGGTGGATAAATGATACTCCTGTTCCATCAATACATTTATCTTGGATAGACACCACTGCTGGATAATGTCCTGGTCTCAGAATTTTAAAAGGAACAAGACTTTGAACTGGGTTGTATTGTTGCCCACAAAAGGTCAAAGGACTCAGTGACGGTACCCTGCATGTTGTGATGAACTCCCATTAAGGCTTTACAGAATGACATGGATGAGAGTCACAGAGGATTAGAATCAAGACGTGACTACAAATTGCAACATAGGGAAAAGTGCCCACGTGGAAAAAATCACAGATCCAGTGAAATACTCAAGAACTATTTCTCTACCATGGAGACTGATCTTCGGACTAGGGGTGGGGGATGGGGGGGTATTGTGAACAAGAAATGAAATCTTCAGGAAAATAAGGAAATTGTAAGAGATCCTCTAGTTATGCTCATTGAGTTTGGGTCACCAGTCCCAAGTAAACACCATCTTTTTTTTTCTTTTTTTAAATTTTTTTTTAAGCAATTGGAGTTAAGTAACTTGCTCAAGGTTACATGGCCAGTTATTTCGGTGTGGTGCTGAGTGTCTGAGCCTGGGATTTGATCTTCAGGTCATCCCCAAACTGGAGCCGGTGCTCTTACTAGCTGAGCCACCTGGCCATCCCAAGTAAACACCATCTTGAAAAATCAAGTAACACTTAAGAGGGATTGGTGAACATTGACAGATTTTAATTGGATTGGAAGAATTGGAAGAAATTCCCTAGGGAGGATGATATAGCACCATTACCAACAATCCGCACCACCATGAGCACAGCAACAACAAAAAAGTCATATGTTTCCGAGTGGAGGCAAAAAAGGCTCCTTTTAAAATTCTGAGACCAGGACATTATCCAGCAGTGGTGTTTATCCAAGATAAATGTATTGATGGAACAAGTGTATCATGTTTTTCATGAATGATTTTATTTTAGGCTCACAACATGACTGTGATATTGGCATGTCATTTATTATTACCTTCATTTACATGAGTAAACCTGAGGCTCAGTGAGATTAAAATATTGGTCCATGGTAACACAGCTGGTATGTATCAAAGCCTGTATTTGAGCTCTTAAGACTCTGAATCCCATAGTCTCTCTATTGGGTTATACAATCACCCTTAATATGCTAATGTCCTGATTTTCAAAAAAAGGCAAGAAGATCGGTTTTTCATACTGTTGGCTTGTGAGACATAAGCTACATGTATGAAGTATTTTTACTCTTTGCATATACTTCAATAAAAGGAAAGGGCCAAAATTTCATATAGACTATAACACACATCTGTAACCAATGACATTCTGGACTCAGTCACTGATACCTCTGCAGTTGTGGTCTGGGTTATCTCAGTGTTATTTGGGTATTTTGTAGCCTAAACATGGTGTTGTTCCATTTAATAGCCTAACATTGGCAAGGATGTTTAATAGTTTCTCACCTACTGATTGGCTCAACACTCATGGAATTGAACTAAAGGGCAGGTCTTGTTAAGGAAAATTTCCCATCAAAAAACCATTCTATTCCTTTCCCTCTGATCTTGAAAATCATGGCATCTTGTTTTTGACTGCTATATCTCAGCATACATAGCTCCACTCCTACAGGCCCTTGACTTTCTCCCCCATCCCATTGTTTGGTTCTTTTACTCTGGTTTCAGCTTTCTGAAGGGAGGTTCTAGCCTTTCAGATGGTTAGAACCTGTGCAACAAGACGTTGATTTTGAAAATAACCAGAAATTAAAAAGGCAAGAGAATGAAATAATTGAAACCTTCTCCATTTTTTTCATTAGCCCCTCTTCTGAGTAAGACTGGGTCAATGAAGGCTGTGTGGGAAGAGTTGTTAGTGTAAGGGCCATATAGCTCCAAGGACAAACTGTTACCCAAGGCATTTACATTAGGCTTTCAGTTAATGGTCAGCTTAACAGCTCTAGTGCTGAAACTGTATGCATGGAAAACAGATGGAAGGCATCAAAGTTAGGGAGGAAGGAATGATAGAATAACAGAGCATCTCAGAAAATAAGTTATCTCTCTCTTTTTAATTTGATGCTTCCACAAGTTACAGGGATCACCTTCTCTCCCTCTAAGTTTGCTTTTCCTTCCATTATCTTTGCCCCTCCTTAGAAAGGGACAAAGAAATGCAAAAGGATCAAACCTCCTTGAAGGCATTAACCTGTGCTCTCTTCTTGTGGATACATTTTTGACAGGCTTACTCATTCTGCTTCCTGTAGTGTCCTCATTTCACATAACTTCCAGGAACTAATAATGGTCACTGCTATAGTAGTAAATAACCTCTAGCAAGTGGTGATTGACTTTACTGTGGTATTCAGGCCCAGGCTATTAAAGCAGCCTTCTCCCCCGCCCCACCCCCATCCCTATATCCATCTCTTGTCTATCTCACTTTGAAGGGCTTCATCACTCCCAGACACCATTGCCTCCACTCAGAAACATATTATCAAGGCTTGGAGAAGTAAGGTTAGTATGATTTGGACTGGCAGACAAACCTCTGCTTCTCAGAATTGTTTGGAAGAAGGATTTACTGAACAGCCAGTTCATACACACCCCCTACTTGGAGAGAGAGAGAACTTTAAAACAAAAGAAACAAGCTTGTGGGCTTTATTTCCATGCCTTTCAGTTCTGTGAAAAGGGACCCCCCACTAACAATTCAGTAGGCTCACCTGTTTCTTAGTAGATGTAAAACTATGGGAGCTGATTTTGTTTTCAGAGTACATTAGAATGCTCAGACACTAATAACTCCTTTATGCAATTTATTTAAAATGTATTATGAATATAATTTGGCCAGATGGTCAGTAAAATGGCAGTCATGCTGTGTATTTGTATAGTGACATTTCTCTAAGAAACTTAAAGTCCTTTGCAAAAATAATTATCAGATCTAACCTACATAATAGACTCTTGTAGTTAGAAGACTTCAGAAGTCATCTACTCCAGCCACTACTGGAAACATGATCCCTCCTTCAGTGTTTCCAACAAGTAGCCACCCAGCCTTTTACTTGAAGATCTGCTATGATAAAGAATGTTCATCCTCATAGAAAGCCTTTTCCTTTTTCAGATGGTTCAGATGGGGAGTTTTCTTTCTTTTATATTGAACCAAAATATCTGTCTCCCTAAAATTTCCATTCCTTCACATCATTCTGCCCTCTGAGGCAAAACAAAATGGATCCCTCAATTCATCCCTTCCTTCTTCCTCTTCTTTACCTTCTTCTCCCTCCTTCCCATTTATGACAAAACTTTTTTTCTCCTTTTTCCATACAGTCCCGAAGACAGATGCATGATAAAAACTTGAATTGTTTTCTAATGGAGAACCTTATTAGGGAAAAGCACTTAGCTATCTTTAAAAAATTCCAAAAGTCCATGTACTACAACAACAATAGCTAATGTGTGTATAGCACTTACTATGTACCAAGAATTGTGTCAAGTACTTATGATTATTAGCTTATTTGGTCCTCACAATAATCCTGGGAGGTAGGTACTGTTATTATCCTCATTTTATAGATGAGAAACTGAGGCAAGTAAGGGTTAAATGACTTCCCCAGAGTCATACAACTAGTAAGTGTCTGAGACTAAATTTAAAATTGACTCTGGGCTTGGTGATCTATCCACCGCACTACAGGGATTATTAAACCCATTTTTTTTTTTTGCAAGGTACTGTAAGGTGCCCTGAAAGTGTCATGAAGAAACTAGAAAGGAAATATCTCTTCTTAAGAGATTTTGATTTCCATGGGGATAGCACATGGGGAGGAAGATAGATATGAGTATGTACATATATGTGTTTATAAGTAACAAACATGGGTACATATGTATATAAGTAACACATGCATGTGTATATGCATATATGCATGCACATACATATACATATATACATATCTGTAAATCAAATATTAACAAATGTAATAGTAGACATAATGAGATGGAGTTTAATGGGGATGAGTATATTGAGCCTTATACTGAGTTTCAGAAAGTCACCTCAAAAATATAAAATTATATAGCTGTGATTAAATAACAATTTATCTTAAAAAAAAAAAGATCGAAGGCTTTTAATGGGCTGCAATCTCAATATGATTCAAATTTGACATGGTAACTTAAGAAACAAATATGATCCTGGGCTGCATCGGAAGGCACGCTGCTATGGATTAGGCAAGTGATTACTCCACTGGATGCTACTGTGTTTAGGCCATATCCAGAATTTTGTTTTTGGTTCTGGGTGCCAACATTTAGAAAGAACCCTGATAAACTGGAGAGTGTCTAGAAGAGGGTTATCAGGATGGGGAATGGCTTTTCAATCATGCCATGTGTCAGTCAGTTGAAGAAACTGGAGAAGAGAAGATTGGTGGTGGTGGTGGTGAGAAGGCCATGTTTGGTAGTCTTCTAGTATTTGAAGAGTTGTTATGCGCAATTAGAATCAGACCTTTTTTGCATAATCCTATAGGGTAGAAGCAGGACCAGTGGTGGGAAGCTGGAGAGAGACAGATTTAGGCTGGAGGTACTGGAAAGTTTCCTAACAATTAGAGCTACTCAGAAGTGGAATAAGCTTTCTCAAAAAGTCCCTGCTCAGTAGAAGGAAAGATTGGTGACCACTCACTATAGACTTCTTTCTCAGGTATAGGTTAGATTAGATGATCTCTGACTTCCCTTCCTGAGTCTCTGTAAATCAGAATAGTACATATAGTCTGATAATGACTGAGGCAGTGGCAAGTCAATCAGTGAACATTTATGAAATGCCTGCTGTGGGCCAGGCATGGTGCTAACTGCCTGGGATTCGGAGAAAGGCAGGAAAACAGTCTCTGCTCTCAAAGAGTTCATCATCGATGAAGTAGGAATAGAGCAAATAAAGAAAGGATAAATAGAGAAAGTGAGGCAGGGAAACTACTCATTTCAGCAGGCTTTAAATACTGCAGATTGAAGGATTTAACTTTCCTGTGAAAAGATTTGCCAGCACTAAGGTTGTTTCTGGGATTTTACCCAAATAGGTCCTAGAAGGATGGGTAGGGGGAGGTAGGGGGAGGTAGGGGGAGGTAGGGAACGTCAGAGAGAAGAAGGGGATATGGGAAAGAGTATATCTTCAGTGACTGTGACTTATTCTTATGCTATCAGGTAGTTACTAGCTGGGTGATTTTAGGCAAGTCACTTTCTTCTATCTGCCTCAGTTCCCTTAACTGTAAAGTGGGGATCAAAATAACCCTATCTTGCAAAATTGCTTTGAGGATCAAATGAGATAATATATTTTTTAATTTTTAAAATTTTATTTAGTATTTTATTTTTCCCTTATTACATGTAAAAAGCAATTTTTAACATTTATTTTTAAAACTCTGAGTTCAAATTCCCCCCTCCCATCAAAAAGGCAAGCACTTTGATATAGGTTATACATGTGTAGTCATGCAAAACATTTCCATAATAGTCATGTTGTGAAAGAAAAAAAAACTCAATAAAAATTAAGAAAGTTTTAAAAAGTATGCTTCAATCTATATTCAGACATCATCAGTTCTTTGTCTGGGAATGGACAGCATTTTTTCATCATAAATCCTTCAGAGTTGTCCTGTGTCATTGTATTACTGAGAATAGCTAAGTCATTCACAGCTGTTCATCTTACACAATACGCTTCACTTTGCATCAGCCCATGTAAGTCTTTCCAGGTTTTTCTAAAAGCATGCTGTTATCATTTCTTATAGTACCATAGTATTCAAGCATACTCCCATGCCACAGTTTGTCCAGGCATTCCCCAATTGATGGGCATCCCCTCAATTTTTAATTCTTTGACTCCAGAAAAGAACTGCTTATAAACATTTTTTTTGTACGTATAGGTTCTTTTCCTTTTAGTTTTTTAAAATCTTTTTTGGGGTACAGACCTAGTAGTGGTATTGCTGCATAAATGGTTTCATAGCCCTTTGGGCATAGTTCCAAATTGCTCTACAGAACAGTTTAGTCAGTTCACAACTCCAACAGTGCATTAAAGTCTCATTTTTCCAAAGTCCCCTCCAATATTTTTCCTTTACCTTTCCTGTCCTATTAGCCAGTCTAATAGGTGTGAGACAGTACTTCAGAATTGTCTTAATTTGCATGTCTCCAATCAAGTGAGTTTGAGTGTTTTTTTTTTCCTTTGGCTATAGAGAGCTTTGATTACTTCATCTGAAAACTGATCATGTCTTTTGATAATTTATCAATGGCTCTTATTTTTACAAATTTGAGTCAGTTATCTATATTTTGAAAAATGAGGCCTTTACCAGAGAAACTTGTTTCAAATTTTTTTTCACAAGTTACTATTGCTATTTCCCTTCATCCTGGCCCTCCCTGGTCCTCCTCTTCTCTAAATGAGATATTTCAGGATCAAAAGTGCTTAGCACAGTGCTCAGAACATAGTAGGTACTCTATAATTGCTTATCTTTCCCCTTCCTTTTTTTTTTTTGTCTACTACATTCATCTTTTTCTTCATTCTCACCACCAAAATCACCATGAACAAAGGTTGCTTGACCTTTTAATCATTGACAGTTTCTAGAACATTCTGCCTTTTTGCCTTTGAGAGGGGTTTGTGTTGGTGTCCGGAAAGATTCAGTTTGTCTCAGATTCTATAATTAGAGAGAAAACAAAATTAGGTCCCACAACCTTGATGTCCAGTGTAAAACCTAAGTTTGATTTCTAAGCCCTGGAGTGTAAGATTCTACCCCTGTCTTGGCCCATGTTCTATTGATATTTGGAAATTCCCAATTCATTCATTTTCCTTGGTACTTTCCAGTCTTCTTTTCTACTATACCTTATTTACCAACCTCTTTGTCCTCTTCTTCACTTCTCAAATTTCTGAAAGTACCAGATCCAGACCTAATGTCAGACAAATATGTCAGGCATTGTTTCTCCTTACTATAACATCTAAAGATCCTTTTTGACTGTACTTTCTACCATGAACCACTTAAAAACATTTTCCCCCCACAACGACTCTTTCATTTGTTCACATGGCTGCCTCATTCTGATTCAAAATCTTTATAACAAGCCTTGAAACACTGTCAATAGCAAATGAAGCCTTGATACAGAAAGGGGAAAAGTTAATTAAGACATAAATCCTTAATTAAATAGATTTAGCTGTATGCCAGAGAAACTTGAGACATTATGTTCAAATAAATGCTTAAGGTACATGCAATTATGAAACATCATTAAGATTGTGTTTAATTTCCATGGTACTGAGATTGGAACAGTTAGAGGGTTTTGTCAGGTTGGATAGCTTTGTAAGCATATACTTATTACAATAAGAAAAAAAAACCCGACAGTTGGCTCTAGCTTCTGTAAGCTCCAAGAGAAGAAAGGCTGTCTTGTTGGAGGAGTTGTCAGAAAAGGAATAACCAGAGTCATCTTTGCTTACGCAAAGGAACAGTTGAAGCAAGAAATATATTCTCTAATAACAATTCACAATACTCTAGCATTTTAAGGTTTACAGAGCATTTCCCTAATTACAAGCTGTATGCTAATTCCTATTTTACAGATGAAGAGACTGAGGCTGATGGAGGCAAGGAGTAAGTGACTTGTTAGAGCTTACATTTGAATGCTGTGCCCAGAGACACAAATCTACCCTTTCCCCCATGTATCAGTCCCTCAGTGCTATCCTGTTCTGTTGGGAAGGAAAAGGGAATGACAATATAGAACCCTAACACTAGAAATGATAATTATGGATATTAGTTCACCATGATAAGTGGGCAATCTGTTGAACTCAGAATTTCAAGAAGTACTATAAGTGAAGAATTAATTGGAATTCTTGAATAGTAGATACATGTTAGATTATTTAAGAGAAATTACCAATGGTTTAAAGTATTTCCCTAGCCTTTTGATAGCAACATCACTGGGAGGCAACCATGTGCTCCTAAAAAAAAAGAATCCTTTGATGCCACATTCTCAACAGAGAGAAGATGAGATTGTTCAGACTTGTGCCATTTCTCATATTTCTAGGCTATATCTAGTTGCAGAAGGGAAGGATCCTGTTGTTGAGAAGTTGTTATTGTTGTATAGTCACTTTTCAATCATGTCTGACATTCTATGACCCCATTTGGAGTTTCCTTGGCAGACATACTAGAGTAGTTGGCCATTTCCTTCTACAGCACATTTTATACTTGAGGAACAGAGGTAGCCAGGGTTAATTGACCTGCTCAGGGTCATAGAGATAGGGCATGTATGAGGCCAGATTTTAACTCTAGAAGATGAGTCTTCCAAACTCCAGGCTCATCTGCCGAGCCACCTTGTTGAGCTGCCCTTTGTGGAGCAGAGCCTGATGTAAAGAAATTTCAAATGGAGCAAGGGACTAGTAACAACCAGAGAAGCCCCCCTCAAATTTCCCTTTATCTCCACTCCTCTTTGTGCATCTCACCCCAAAGAAAAGCTAACATGTAACCATTGTAATTCCACTTTGATTTGGTAGATTTAACTGGCAGTTCTGCTTACCATCTCAGCCTATATCACATAGATTTCTTAAGTTCCTTTAGAAAGATAAAACTATTCTGTTTTCATAATGCTTAATTAACTCTTTTGTGAAGCAAGTTTTAAATTAATCTCTCCTTTCTTTTTCCACTTGCTTTGAATACTAAAAAAAATTCAAGTGGATTTCAAAGTGAATGTGCTTTAAAAGAAAAAAAAGAGAGAAGTTGAGAATTTATTTTCTTTGCATTATAGGCATGTGAAATCTTTTGGTCATAATTGAGTTTGGGGTGTCTGACATGTTGGATCTTTATCATTCATCAAAGACATTAAGGCAAAAAGTCAGCCTAATAATATGGGCAGCTAAGTGGCATAGAAGATAGAGTGCCAGGCTTGGAGTGAGTAGGACCTGAATTCAAATGTGGCCTCAGACACTTATTAGATGTGTGACCCTGGGCAAGTCACTTCACCCTGTTTTCCTCAGTTTCCTCATCTGTAAAATGAGCTAGAGAAGGAAATAGCAAACCAATCTAGAATCTTTGCCAAGAAAACCTCAAATGGGGTCACAAAGAGTTGGACATGACTGAAATGATTCAACAACAACAACAAAAATATGGGTTAGTAAAATAGCATAGTAGACTCATTCAACCTCCCCCTCCTAAACCTTACCACACACACAAGGTTTCTGAATTTGGAGGGAATAAAGGGATTTATTCTTGGAAAATTATTGCTGCCATTTCTAAAAATAATTTTAAAGGGATTGGAAACAAACTGAAGAAGACTTAATTCTTACACAATTTTTTGATGTGTTAGCTGAAAATGATCAAAAACATATGTATGAAGGACTCCATCGATTGTACTTGGGTTTAAATATTAAAAGAAAAAATATGTTGCCACAAAGTACATTTAGAACTTTTATTGGACTAAAATATATCTGTGAATTAACTGAAATCATTTGAAAAAGCATCTCTGCAGACTTTTGAAAGACCTTTTTGTTAACATCTATGGACATAATTTTGTAAGCTCAATAATGGCCTTTTAAATGATCTGCATGCAGAAAACACACCTCTTTTGTCAGGGGAAGAATCCTCCCTCCCCCCCAAAAAAATAAAAATCAAACAAAAAAGGACTGTACAAGAAAAAAAATATCAGAGAATTTTAGAGTGAAGGGGACCTTGGGGTGCATCTAATCCAACCACATTATTTTCTAGATGACGAAACAGTCAGAGAAATGAAGTGATTTACTGAAGGTTACACAGCTAATCAGAACCCAAGTCTGATCCTAATCCCATGTTCCTTCCTTCCTACTTGACTCAGTTGTTTGAGACACAAAAATATCCCAAATTGATACAGAATCATAGATACGGAGCAGGAAGAGACCTCGGAGGTCATAGCATCCAGTTCCCTCATCCTCTCATTTTAAACCTGAGGACTATGAATTCCAGAGAGGTTGAATGGCTTGCTTACTAAGCAACTTATCAGATCATAATTTAGGAAATGCGTGTTGTTCTTTGGGGTTACATTTCTTTGTATACCAGTAAACCAGGATTTTCAGAATTCACAATCAATTGAAGACTTGTGGCCAAACAAAATTCTTCTATTTGAGTAAAACAATTGCATGATGAAAACAAGAACCTTTATGTTGATTTTGTTCTGAAATCTCTGAGTATTTTGTATTTTAGAACACAATGTTGTATCCAAGATGCCAGAGAAAACTTGTGTTATTTTTGTGTATACACCAAAAAGGTAAATTGTGCTTTGAAAATAAGGACAAAAGATGTATATGATGAGAGAATAAAAACCAGGCAGTCATGGGGTGGCTAGGTGGTGGAGTGAATAGAGCACTGGCCCTGGAGTCAGGAGGACCTGGGTTCAGATCTCGCCTCAGATGCTTAACACACACCAGACACACACACACACACACACACACACACACACAAACCTAGCTGTGTGACCTTGGGCAAGTCACTTAACCCCAATTGCCCTCCAAAAAGCAAAAAACAAAAACAAAAAAAGCAAAACACCAGGCAGTCGTGAAAAGCCACAGGAGCTATACAAGTCACTTGCATTTCTTGAATTTTAGCTCCCATATCTGGAAAGGGACAAGGCTCTGTAAAGAGCTAATGCTAATTCTGCCTACCTTCCAGGATGGTTGTGATGATCAGAAGAGACCACAGAGGTGAAAACACTTTTCAAATGTTCATATAAAGGAGATTGATGGCTGGCTGGACCTTGACAAGCCTTGTTATCAAATCCAATCTTAGTGACTCATTAGCTATATGATCCTGGCTATGTCAGACTTCTGTCTGCCTCAGATTCCTCAGCTGTAAAAGGGGAATGATAATAGCACCTACCCTCCAAAGCTGTTGTGAGGATTAAACGAGATAATATATATAATATAATAAATAATAAATGAGAGAATAATTGTTCAGCACTTACAGCGCCTGGCCAATAGTATTAACCACCTGGCAGGTACTTAATAAATGTTTGTTTCCTTCCTTCCTTCCTTTTTTGAATATACTGAGACTCAGGAGGTTAAGGATTTTTGCCCAGGGCCCCACAGCTACTGTGTGCTCTGAATGGGAAGAATCAGTTTTTTGCATCTTTTGTATTTTGTCCCCATTAGACTGTGAACACCTTAAGAGCAAATACTTTCTTTCTTGTTTCTTTGTCTAGTTTTTGTCTTTATTTATATTTTCCAGGGCTTCTCACTGTGCCTGGTACATAGTGGGAGTTCTTTCTGTGGCACCACATGCTACTCATCCTAAAGTTTCTGGCATCATATGATATAGAAGAATAAAAGAAATATGGGACCTAGACAAGGGTAAGGGATAAATTAAATGACCAAAAAAAAGAGAGAAAAGACTCAGAGGTGAAAATTGTATATGATTAGAAAAATATCTTTTAAAAATGAATTTATTTTGAACTTAGATACTAAAACTTAAATACACAATAACAAAAGAAAAAGAAACATTATAAACTTAAATTTTGGAAAAATATCTTTTTGAAATAATCTGATTTGATTTCTTCTTTTGTTAATTTTCCTTCTGATTATTTCCTGCTCTCTCAGCAGGGTGATGCAAAGGAAAGAGTGCTAATGGTATCAGGAGACAGCTAGATTTAAATCCTGCTGATGGCATTTATTAGCTCTTTGATCATGAACAAGTCACTTAATGTCTCTAAAGCCTCAATCTCCTCATCTATAAAATAGGGATAATAATACCTGAAGGATTAGCTTCTCTAGGTTGTAGTGAGGATCAAATGAGAGAATGAAAGCAAAGAACTTTGCAAATGCTCCAGAGGGTGGCGAAAAAGTCTTGACAGTTTTAAATTATTAGAAGTTAGATTTTTAGATCAACTATTAGAAATAATTTATCATTATTTCAGTTTTTTTCCTTTTCTCCACTTTTTTTCTATAACTCAATTCTTTAAGAAAAACATGCTCTCACAGAAATGGTCTCCCTCGCCCCCAGTCCTCTCAGGTTCCTTATAAGTCCATAATGAGCTGGGTTTTGTTTTCTCTCTCTCTCACGGGATCTCGTATAATCCAGTCCTTCTTTAACTGAGATAATGCATTCTCTGGAGACGTCATTAATGATGCTCAGTCCCTGAACTGTGCTTCAGGATTTTGGTACAGTCGGTTATCTAATTGGGAACTTTTCCTCCAAAGCTCCAATTATGGATTCCTCTATGAACAAAAATTTGCCAGAGTCAAACAATCTCTCTCTTTCTTTCTTTTTTTCTCTCTCTCTGTCTTTCTCTATGTCTCTTTCTATGTTATGGTTTCTTTGGTTTATAGGCCATTTACAATGTCTCTCCTTGAGCATTTAAACTTGGAGGTAACAAAGGAGATTTTGTATTTGTTATTTTTCTCCATCCGGGGGAGTTGTATCAGCTTAGTAATCAAACACAGGCAAAAGAATCCACTTGTAAAAGGTAAACACACTTAGCATTAAAATAAATTAAAAGTAACACATTTATTATCTCTTCTGTTATTTAATATGTACTTTGCACTTTACATCTGTGAAATATTCTAGGTTTTTTTGTTACCTCATTAGATTATCTTAATGCTATTTTCCCCACACAAATCTTCATTAGTAAATATGTTGACAATTTTTTTACCCATCATGTTCTTCTCCATTGCCCTATGTATAACCTTAAATTTTAATTCTTAGTTGACAGAGGCATTGAATGACTTGTAAGGCACCACTGGAAGAATATTGATATGATAAAAGTGGACTTTTATTTTAGGGAGAAACTTGGAGTCGTTAAAAGTTTGGAGCAATTTCCCAAAGACAATCCATTCCACTTTGCCTGAAGTCAATCTCTCACTAGTCCACAGTCACTCTTCAGTGATCATGGACCAGCTCTACAGATGGTCCATACAAATGTGTATCATTTGGACAATAGAAACTCTTCATCTCCTTATTATTGGAGATGCTGCTGCTATTATTATTGGCATTGGTTTTGTTGTCTCTGTATGGATAATTAGGCCAAACTATTTGAGTCATTATTAGCACATAAGCTCCTTTCAAGTAAGGTTTGTTTTTTTTCAAATTCTTTATTAACTTCTGATTTATATCATTCATTTTTGCCAGATTTTGAGTTACAAATTTTCTACCCGTTTTTCCCCTACCCACTGCCCCAAAATAGCAATCCCACAGGATATTCTCTCCTCCAATCTGCTCTCTCCCATATTTTCTCCCATACCCCTTTCGACTTTTCCAGTGGATCTCTATGCCCCAGTGCCTATATATCTTATTTCCCAATTACATGTAAAATAGTATTAATAATAGTATATGCATGAATATTTGATTTTAAAACTTTGAATTCCAGATTCATTCCCTTCCTCCCTTGACACCCACCCTTACTGGGAAGATAAGCAGTTCAGTATAGGTTGTACATGTGTGGCTAATGCAAAACAATAACATAGTAGATATATTATAAAAGACTGACTATATTTCCCTCCCTCCTATCCCACCTCCCACTTATTCTATTCTCTACTTTGATCCTGTCCCTTTTCAAAAGTGGGTGCTTCCAACTTCCGTCCCCCTCAGCCTGCCCTCCCTTCCTTCATCACCCCTCTCATCCCCTTTCCCCCTACTCTCCTGGAGGGTGATATATCTGATTTAGTATGTATTTCATTCCCTCCTCAAGCCAAATTCAATGGGAATAAGTTTGACCCATTCCCTTTTGCCTTCCTATTCTTCCCCTCCATTGTAACCATTTTCCCTTGCCTCTTCTATATGAGATAGTTCTGTCTCTCACCATCTCCTCTCATTATATTCCTCTCTGAACTCTTAATTTCACCTTTTAAGTATCATCCCTTCCTCTTAAATTGGTCATGTGCCTTCTATCTATGTATACCTGTAAACATACATACACAATTCACATATGTATTCATATGCCCATATACCCTCATATGTAGACATATATAATTCTATTCCCTTGAACTACTGAGAAAAGTTTCATAAGTTACAATTATTGTTTTTCCATGTAGGAATGTTAATCATTCAATTTTGATAAGTTCCTTATGATTTCTTTTCCCTGTTTACCTTCTCATGCTTCTCTTGCTTCTTGTATCTGAATGTCAGATTTTCTATTCAACTCTGGTTTTTTCGAAAAGAATGCTTGAAGATCCTCTATTTCACTGAATGACCATATTTTCCCCTGAAACATGATACTCAGTTTTGCTGGGTAGGTGACTCTTGGTTTTAATCCCATCTCCTTTGACCTCCGGAATATCATATTCCAAGCCCTTTGATCCCTCAGTGTAGAAGCTGCCAGATCCTGGGTTATCCTGATTGTGTTTCCACAATATTCAAATTGCTTCTTCCTGGCTGCTTGTAATATTCTCTCCTTAATCTGGGAATTCTGGAACCTGGCTATAATATTCCTAGGAGTTTTCTTTTTGGGATCTTTTTCAGGAGGTGATTGGTGGATTCTTTCAACCTCTGTTTTGCCTTCTTCCAAAACATCAGGGCAGTTTTCTTTGAGTAATTTCTGGAGGATGATTTCTAGGTTCTTACTTTGATCATGGCTTTCAGGTAGTCCAATAATTTTTAAATTATCTCTCCTGGATCTATTTTCCAGGTCAGTGGTTTTTCCCATGAGATATTTCACATTGCCTTCTATTCTTTCATCTGTTTGGATCTGTTTTCTTGATTTCTCATAAAGTTATTAGCTTCCATTTGCTCCAGTCTAATTCTTAAGCAATGATTCTCCTCATTGAGCTTTTGAGATTCTTTTTCCATCTGGCAAATACGGCTTTTTAAGGCATTCTTCTCCTCATTACCTTTTTGAGGCTCTTTTGCCATTTGAGTTAGTCTATTTTTCAAGGTGTTATTTTCCTCAGTCAGGCTGTTGACTCTCATTTCATAATTTTCTTGCATTGTTCTCATTTCTCTTCCCAATTTTTCCTCCACTTCTCTTATCTGCTTCTTAAGGTCCTCTATGGCCTGCAACCAGCTCGTATTTTCCTTTGGTGCTGAAATTGTGACTTCACTGTCTTCCTCCTCTTCTGTGCTTTGCTCCTTTCTGTCCCCACAATAGGAATCTAATGTTGGAATCTTCTGTCTACTTTGTTTCCTTTGGCTGGTCGTGTTACCCCTCAGTCACTTGACCCCTGGGCTTTTTGCCACAGTAGGACTCTGCCAGGGGAACTTTTGTCCCAAACACTGGGGTTTTCTCAGCTGCTGGAGGTTTTAGATGTGTGCCCTCTCAAAGGTCTCCACATGCTCTGGCAAGCTGGACACACACCCTAGGACCTCCACCCTAGACTGCAATCCAAATTCAAGAAGGTTAAAGCAAGAGCGATTGCCCCTCAGACTGTTGCTTGGTCCCCCTACACTCTGCAGGACAGGAGCTGAAGCTGCCACATGGCTCTGGCTGGCTGTGCTGGAGTCTCAGCAGCTTCTCACCCGGGGGCAAAAGCCACACACTCCCTCTTACTGGGTCCCAAAGTCTAGACTGCACTGACCTCTCACTCTGTCCTTCGCATGTATGTGTTGCTAAATCTGGAAACAGCCCCAGCTCCTGCTGATCTGGAGTCCCTCTGGAGTACCCCGCCCTGGGGGTAAAGCCTTTGCGTGGGGCTGGGCTCAGCTCCCAGAGCACTGCACTGGCCAATTCCTGCTGGCCTGCCGGGCTGTCCTCAGTGGGAGGTGATCTTCTCTGTATCATTTTGTGGGTTCTGCAGCTCTAAAGTTTGTTTAGAGTCTGCTTTTTACATGGATTGGGGAAGGTGGAAGCCAGAGCCACGGGGAGGTCGTGTTTCTACTCTGCCATCTTGACTCCGCCCTGTAAGGTTGATTTTTATTCTTTGTACTGGTATCCCCAGTACCTAGCACAGTGCATTAATTAATTCATTTATTCAATAAACACTTATTAAGCTCCTACTAGAGGCTAGCCTCAGGGTTGAGGAATCTGTGGTCTCAAGTGCAGCCCTTTGACTGAATCACTGAATCCAAACTTCCCCTTAATAAAAGCAATTGTTCTGTGAAGTTTGGATTCAGTCAATGACCCATACTTGAGGACCTAGAGGGCCACATGTGGCCTTGAGGCTGCAGGTTCCCCACCCCGGGCTAGGCACTGTGCTAAGCTCATTCAATTCCCACCTGAAATTCCACCTTCTGAAAGAAGCTTTTCCCATTTCATACCCTAATGCTAGTGCCTTCCCTCTGTGATCATCCCCAATTTTTATCTTATGAATATCTTATTTGTACATAGTAGATAATATATTGTCTTCAATATTAGATTATAAGCTCCTTGAAGGTAGGGACTATCTTTTGCATCTTTTATATATTGTTTCCTCCGTTCAATTGTGAACTCCTTGAGGATAGATACCTTCTTTCTTGTTTACTTTTACGGTTTTTTTTTTTTTTGACATTATTTGTATTCACAGGCCTTAGCATAGCACCTGATACTTAATAAATGCTTATTGACTGATTAACTGACAGCCTCTGTCATAGTTATTACGTTCTATTCATACAGCTTCATTCATCACCTCTTACCTACATTGTTGCAATGACATCCATATTGGTCCCCCTGCTTCATCTCTCTCAACTCCAATCTATTCTCCACATAACTGTCCAAGTGAAATTCCTCATACACTTTGATATTCTCCAAGTGTTGTCTGTGAACCCATGGAGATCCCTGAAACCCTTTTAAGGAATCTGTGAGGAAGAAATTATTTTCATAATAAAATTAAGATGTTATTTGCCTATTAAATTATCCTCCCTTTTCCAGCTGCATATCTGTGTGATGCCAGATTTCTTGATATACTCCAACAAAAACAGCATATTGAAACAGATTGAATGCAAAAACAGATATGAGGATCCAGCTGTCTTCTTCCATTAAGTTAGACATTAAAGAGATTTTCAAAAATATCTAAAACAATACCAATCTTCCTATTATTTTTCTTTTTCTGGAAAATGTATTTATTTTTTCATAAAAATATATTACTTATATTAACATATAATAGTTTTACTTCTGTCATTTTTAAATTAGCAAAAGTGTTTTTGATATTATAACATATAATAGTTTTACTTCTGTCATTTTTAAATTAGCAAAAGTGTTTTTGATATTATCAGTTTTAATTTCTAACATGGTAAATATTGATAAATATAATTCACATAAACAACATTTTTTATGGTATTCATGATTTTTAATAGTATAAAAAGTGTCCTGAAAAATGTTGTCCACATCCAGAGAAAGAACTATGGAGTCTGAATGTCAATCGAAGCATACTATTTTCTCTTTTTTTTTCTTTCTTGTGGTTTTTCTTTTTTGTTCTGATTCTTCTTTCATACCATGACTAATGTGGAAATATGTTTAATATAATTGTACATGTATTACCTATATCAGATTGCTGTCTTGTTGGGGGAGGATGGAACGAGGGTGGAAGAAAAAAAACTAGGACTCAAAATCTTATAAAAGTGAATGTTGGAAAGTAAAAAATAAAATAAACTTAAAAAACAAACAAACAAAACAAAATGGTCCTGAGACCAAAATGTTTGAGAATCGTTGTCCTAAAGCAATGGACTGATGATGCCATTGCTTTGCTCGCAAAACTGCAGTGCATCCCTATTGTCTATATAGGGTAAAAGAACAATAGGCCTTAGAGTTCAAAGCCCTGGTTCCAAACTATCACCCCTCCATGAACTCAAAGCAACCTACTTGCTGTTATTCATGTACAATGTTCCATCCCTTATCTCCCTGTCTTTTTATAGACTCTCTCCTCAGTGGAATCTGCTCCCTCCTCATTCTCTTCTCTAAGAAGTCACAACTTCCTTCAAAGTTCAATTCAAGGGCTGCCTTCTACATGAGGCCTTTCCAACCTCTTCACTACATTACCCCCATGCCTGTCAATGTTTGTATTTACCTGTATATATTTTGTATATACTCTGTATTGACCTAGATGCATCTGTTGCTTTTCCCCATTAAAAAAAAAAAGCTCCTTGAAGGTAAGAGTTGTTCTATTTTTATCCTCTAGCACCTGATATGATGTCTGCCATGCAAAAAGTGCTTACTAAATGCTTATTGATTGATTTCTTCCACTACATTCCAAGTTCTATAGTGAGGCTGAACTTTTCAGTGACTATGGATTGGCCTCATTTAGCAGGGAATACAGTGTTCTCGGGCTTGATGTAACCAGCACAATGTCATCTGCAGTCCAGAAAATCTTGAGGACCTCACTATCTCTAGAGGATATTGTAGAAAGAGATGAAAGTGATAATAATGGATAGAAAATCAGAACAAACATTTAAACTGAAATATCTTTTCTTTATTACCAGCTTACCTTATTATATTTAGAAATGGTATCCCAAAGCAGTATGGAAGCAAATGTTATTTGGGTTCCTGAAAAACAACTAAAATTGAAGTGAAGGGAGCCATTTTATGCTAAAGGGAAATGGAGAATAGATAAAGATATTGTGACTATGCCTGGATAATAGTGGATATTAAAAGCCTAAATAACCTGAGAAAGTTAATATAGATTAAATGTGATTTACTTGTGTAAGGAATTGTCCCTTTAGACTTTAACAAAGTTGCGTATCATAAGAAATAAAGATGGACACAATGATGACCTTTCATAGTAAATGAAGAGTATTCCACCTAGTCCTGGGCCTCAGGTCCACTTTTACAAATACCATGTCATTTTATTCTTGCCAAAACTTTTTGAGGTAAATGCTGTTATTATCCCCATTTTATATATGAGGAAACTGAGGCAGGTAGAGTCTAAGTGCTTTGTCAAGGGTCACACAGCTAGTATGTGTCTGAAGCCAGATTTTAAAAATACTGTTTGTTATATGGCATGGCTCTCTGGGAAAAGGAGGGGAAGGGATACTGGTAGGAAACTATGGACATGTAAAAAAACAAAAATCATCATTAAAAACTTACTATTTTTTTAAAAAGAAAAGACCAACAGGAAAAGTGGAGTTGATCTCAGGGCACAACATGCCTCAATTCAGATTTTCTTCAGTCATTCATTTGCATGGACCTAACTGCAATTTAGTTCTAGGATATCAGGGCAGTTTTATTTAATAAATTTTTTAAATGTGCTGTCGAGGCTCTTTTTCTTTTGTTTTTAAAGCAATTGGGGTTAAGTAACTTGCTCAAGGTTACACGGCAGTTATTTTGTGTAGGTGTTAAGTATCTGAGGCCGGAACCAATCCCAGGTCTCCAGACTCTGGGGCTGGTGCTCTTACTCACTATGCCACCTGGCCGCCCCTCTAGGCTCTTTTTTATCATGGCTTTCAAGTAGTCCAATAATTGTGGAATTATCTCAACTAAATATATTTTCCAGGTAAGTTCTTTTTCTGATGATATATTTCATGTTTTCCTCTACTTTTTCATTTTGATTTGATTGTATTGTTTCTTGATGTCTCATGAAGTCATTAGTCTCCATTTGCCCAGTTCTAATTTTGAGGAATTATTCTTCAGGGACCATTTGTACCTTCTTTGCTATTTGTCCAGTTCTACTTTTGAAGGAGTTCTTTTCCTCAGTGAATTTTCATGCCTCTTTTACCAGTAAGGCAATTCTGGTTTTGTAAGTTGTTTCCTTCACTTTTCATGACTCTTTTATCAATCTTTTAATTCCTTTCATAATTTTCTTGCAGCACTCTCATTTATTTTCCCAGTTTTTCCTCTACCACTCATCTAGAATTGAGTACAATTAATATTTTCCCTCAAGGCTTTGCTTAAAGCTGTTTTGACATCATTGTCTCCTTCTGAGTTTATGTCTTGGTCTGCCACCACAGTAGATTTTTATGATTAAGTCCTTTGTGGTTTTTTTTGCTCATATTCAGCTTTTTTTCTTGACTTTGAACTTTCTGTTGGGCTCTGCTCCCCTGGGAGTGGGGAGAGACTATCCTAAGCTTAGGGCTTTTTCACATGACTGTTTTTAGAGCTAGTTCTGGAGGTCTAAAAACTTTCAGCATTTCTACTATGGTATGATCTAAGGAAAGACATGGTCACTTTCCTGATGTACCCTCTGGTTTTTACTCAAGAAGACTCCTGGGTCCACTGTACCCACAGGCACCTCTTGACCCTGGGACTGTACTGGTGCTCTTCTCTGCCTTGGAACTGTGACCCAGCATTATGTATGAGCAATAGAATTTCCAATCAGCCCTAGGTGTACCAGCAAAGGATCTCTTTCTGACTAGTTTACTGAATTCCTCACCATCTCTGAGCTGAGAGCTCCTGAAATTGCTTCTGTTGCTGCCACTCACAGCTGCCTTCAAGGCCTGATGCCAATGTTGCCATGGCATGGGCTGTGGGCAAGCCCCTACCCAGGTGTAAAGATCTTTCCTGCCAATTGTCTTCAGCTAGAAAAAAATGTGTCCCTCTGACCTTTTGTTGATTCTGCTGCTTTAAAAGTTGATTTAAGGCATTATTTTAGTGATTTGGAGGGGAATGTTGGGAGAGTTCAGCTGCGTTGCTTCCTGTGCTCCACCATTTTGACAACCATTTTGCCTCTTTGACAACCTTTGAAGACACAAATACTGAAGAAGAGAAGGGAGAATTTCCCAAAGAGATGACTATCCCCAAACAGTGAGATATATATATATATATGTATATATATATATACATATACATATATGTATATGTGTGTGTATATATATTATACATATATATATTTCTAAAGATGGCTATAGAAGATGGAGAAAAGTCAAGTAAGGCATACATCAACTGTAATATGCCTTGCCTCTTGCCTGTATCTTGTCTGCATCACTGTCTTCATAGTTAACAGTATTTGAAGAGTAATATTTAAATAAATTGAGGTTAGGAATGAATGTTCAAGATGACAAAAAGGATGTGTATAAATATCATCTCATTTTATCCTCACTAAAACTCTGTGAGACAGGTGCTATTGTTATCTCCACTTTACAGATGATGAAACTGAGGCAGGCTGTGTTTCAAAGGCAAATGCCTAGGGTCAGAGTGCTAAACTCAGGAAAATGAGTGCTCCTGACTCCAAGCCCAGTGCTCTAGCTGTACCAGGGGACCTTAGAGGCTGCTTATTCCAACCCCTTTATTTTATAGATGAGGAAAGTGAGGCCCAGAGACACCAGTGTAGTGACTTGCACAAGGTAATGCAGGCAATAAATGGCAGAGCTAGGATCTGAACCCAGTACTCTTTTTAGTACATGGAGATTCTACTTCTAAATTCTAACTTTAAGCTCTCTGACTTTTATGTAAGGAGAATGTAAGAAATATCAATTCATTTCAGTAGGCATTTATTACATACCTACTCTGTGCCAACCACTGAAAAGGTACTGGGATACAAAGCCATGAATGAAATAGTCTGTGCCCTTAAAAGACTTAGAATCTATTGGCAAAAACATTTACAAAAATCAGTGAGTCTAAAATATATGCCAAGTAAAGACAAAATGTGGCCACTAGGTGGTACAGTGGATACAGTACTGGGGCCTTGAGTCAGGAAGACATGAATTCAAATCCAGCCTCAGACACTTACTAGCTGTATGACTGTGGGCAAGTCACTTAACCCTGTTTGCCTCAGTTTCCTCATCTGCAAAATAAGCTGGAGAAGGAAATAGAAAATTACCTTAATATCTTTGCCAAGAAAACCCCAAGTGGGGTCATGAAGTGTTGGACACAACTGAAAGAATCAAACAACAATGAAAGACAAAATGACTTCAGAAGATGGAGAAATGCTAAACACTTGGAGGGAGATTAGAGGGAGTTGGGAGAACTGTCTTCAGGCACCTGAAAGATTGTCATGAGAAAGAAGGATGAGGCTTTTTTCTGAGCTCCTGGGGGCATAGATTTAGATCTGGAAGAGACCTTTGAGGCCATCAAGTCCAACCCCCCCTATTTCACAGTTCCTTCCAATTGTAGTCTCATTTATTCATTCCCTGTGTGCTACCTGTCCTGGAGTCCTTGCATCTGACCAGTCCAGAGACTCACCACCAAAATAAGACCTAGAGAAAATGCTTCACCTCCCACTTGTTCCTTCCTTCTAAGACAATGGAGAGTAACCAGATGACCACGGATATGGGGCTGACAGGGAGGTCTGATGCCATCCAGTTCACCTTTTTTTTTTTTTTCAAGATGAGGAAACTGAGACACACAGATGTTTAGACAGGAAGTCAGAGTCACAAAAGTAGTAACTGTCAGAGATAGGATTTGAACCCAAGGCTTCTGTGGCCTCCTCCTTTCTTCTCATCAGGGTGTTGTCTACCATGGTGATTATCATGGAATCTTCCTTAGCTTTGTGAGAAGCATGAAAGGTTCCATCATCCTCAGAAGGTGTCCGAAGAGAAGACTCTCCTATGGCCATTGGATGGCTTAGTGGGTAGAGCACTGGACCTAAAGTCAAGAAGACCAATTTAAAACTTATGGAAGTGAATGTTGTAAATTAAAAACACCTAATTTAATTTTTAAAAATCAGCACAAGGAGAAAAAAGTGAAAAGAACCCAGAAAAAAAAAGACTAAAGGGCAAACATTACCAGTTCCTTTTGACTCTTCTAGAATTGCTAAATCAATCTCCAGGGTAATTTGCATGACATTTGGTACTAGAAAGGAATTTACATACTCAGTTGTAAATATTAAGCAGGCTGGATGGGGTTTGTACCAACTGAGGGGAATAATGTTGTTAAAGATAAAAAAAAAATAAAGTCAAGAAGACCTGAGTTCAAATCCAGTCTTAGGTACTTATACTTACTTGCTGTGTGACCCTCAGCAAGTCACTTAATCGCTACCTGCCTCAGTTCCCTGTGCTGTAAAATGGCGATAATGGTACCTACTTCCCAGGGGTTGTGAGTCTCAAATGAAGCATTATTTGTAAAAGTACTTAACATTATTCCTGGCACATAGGAGGTACTTTACAGATGTGTGTTCCCTCCTTTTCTTTCCACATACTAGAGAGCTGGAACCACTTGGAAAATCTTCCACTCTTCCTTCTCCATACCACATTTTTGTACTTGCAACTTTCTAGCTTCACAGGAAAATCTATGGATTTTGCTCACCAGCTCCCTCACCAGCTCTCATTCATCGTCTTCTACTCTCCTGGGAACTTTTCTATTTATATTAAAATGTGACTTTTTCCTTTGCTAAAAGATTTATTTTTTCATCCTGGAGAAATCTTTTAAAATAACTAGGTGGTAGTTTTATTGACTATAAAGTACTCAATTGTGTACATGCTAATCATCACCTTTCATGGAACATTGAAAAGAGGAAAAAAACATGAGGATAAAGAGTAGCTCATGAAAGGGGGTATAGAAGTTGAAAGTATAACTTTGTAGAGAAACCATCTTGTATTTTTACTTCTTAAAACAGTTCTTCTTGAAATGTTCTTAAAATATTCTTTGATGTAAAAATGTTCCTTTTTCTAGTTCTAGATATGCCCATTTTGACAAAGCCTTAGATTTCATTGGTGTAGGGGATTTATGGAGCAAAAACTCCCTGCTCAGATGAAGATTATAGATCTGAAGCTAGAAAGGACCTTAGTAATGCTAAAGTCCAGCATCTTTGTTTTAGAAGAGAACAAAGTCCAAGGAGGTTATATGACTTGTCCAAGGTCACACAAATGACAAATGTTACAGTTTGGATTTTAATCCATGTACTCTGAATCTGGAACCACTGTCCTTTCCATTGTGTGACATCGGCTCTTCTTATCAGTAAGTCATCTGTAACTCAGAAGCTTTTAGTGTCACCTTGGGGACTGAGAGGTTGTCTTTTTCTCTTTGTCACACACATACTATATGTTACAGGTTGGATTTGAATGCAGGTCTTTGTGACCTCAACCCCGATCTGCCATCCATTTCAGAAATATGACTAACCTCCATTAAAATTGAAAAATGTAGTCTAACTTCTTTAAAAAAAATAGTTCTCTATCTCCCTCCCTCCCATGCTGAACTCAATGTGACAAACCTTTTCATGTGGGTGCAATCATTTGGGATTTTTTATCAGCAATGGCATTATGTGTGAACTTGAATTCCCAAAGGGCGTGCCAGTGTTGTTCAAGCACCAAGAGGTTTCTAAAGAACGGAAAAGATTTTAAATATGGGCCACACATTAGACCCAGTATGCTTCCTGAGGACCAGCCCCGCTAAATATGGAGAAGTTCATCACTAATCGTTCAACCCCTTGGTGACCTAGCTTCTTTGGCTATGGTGATCAGCGAAACAAAGAAAAACAATAAAAAATGGTCTTCATTCTCTGGTGGCCTCCATCACTCATTTTAAGAACACCTAAAAATTAAACTTGACTACTGATATTAAAAATGCGAGGCCCTTGCAAGGGTGCATTGCAGCCACATCAACATGGCCCATGAGAAGCAATTGTTAAATTTTCAGTGTCAGTGTTACACCTCAGAAATTGGCAAAGACTACAAATCAAGGCTTAATTTAAGAAAGGCTTAAGAAAGTGTAATGGTAGGGGAATTTGAAGACCTTCCCTGCTTTGAAAATAAACTCTGCCCCCTAATAGGCTGAATGTGGTCACATGGAGCCTGTGGCCTATATCTTGTTACTTTGTGATTGGGCAGTGGGTCATGAGGGTTATGATGTTCTCTGACCCAGGAGAAGGCTATATATACCTCTGAGGTGAGGTTTTGACTTGGGACTCCCTTTGGGAAGCGTTGTGTGATTTGGCCAGATGAGAATCTGGGCAGCCCCTGGCTTTGAAAACCCAGATATTGGCGTTTCTCTTGTTGGTAACTAACTGTATGGATGTGATGGTCAGACAACTAGAAGCCCTGTCTGTTGGTCTGCTGAATTGTGTTATTTTCTCTGTCTATATTTTTGTCAGCTTATAACTTCTGTTTGTATTTTCTCTGAACTTCATAGTGCTGAATTTTCCCCCTGAACTAGGTAAATTATATACATACATACATATATATGTGTGTGTGTATATATATATATTTCAATTAAAGTAAGATTGTTAACCCCTTTTGAGTTGTTTTCCTTTAGAAAAGAAGATAAAAGAACCTGTGCTATCAGCCATCCTGGGTATGCTAGGGTGCTTGCTACTACAGAAAGTAATAGAGAAAATGTTAATAATGCAGGTTAAACCAAAAAGTATGTTGTGTGTACATTTTTTTCCCTAGAGAGCCATTTATTAGACATTTACCAGTACATCCCTGGTCCCTTATCCAATGATTGATGGGTAAATATGCTGCAATTAGGGACTCAAATACTATAAATCTTGACATTTTGCCACAAATGAAACCAGAATAAAGGAGTCACAGCTAAATGGAATCATATCGTCATAAGTACCCTTCAAACAGGAAAAGAAAGGAGTTAGTAGCATAAATCCCAAAGCAGAAAGACACATTATTTCATGAGATATTTGCTAAACTGATATTGCAATAAAGATCAGTATTTACAAAAAGATCACTAAAAATAATTTCAGATCATCATTCAGAAAGCATTTCTTTATCAAGTACCTAATATCTACCAGGCACCGAGAACAAACAGGTTGCTGAGGTTGTAGAGACAGAGAAATTCCATAATCACTCAATAAAATATTGCCTTCTGTATAATTCACATATATTTTTACACTTCAGTATAAATGTGGGAATAGATGAGAGTGGCAAAAATTTGTTGGGAAATTCAGATTAGGAATAATGAATAGCTGAGGCCAAAGAGTTGTGTATCACACTATGACTTTATACCGAGACGTCATGAAAACTGTCTTCAGAAAAAGAAATGGACAGTGCTGGAGGAGGTAAGCACTAAATAAGATAGGAGAAGAAAAGGACTTTATTTTAACAGGCAGGAAAGGAACATAACATTCCTTATGTTGAAGTTGTTCCTGAATCAGCTATCTGTACAATAACATTCACTGATTTAGTAGAACATAGAACAAAATCAACATAAAGCCCAGAGAAAGAATAAAAATGATAAAATGTTATGAGATATACTTAAGACACCTGTAATGCAATATGGCATGTATAACATACTTTACAATATTTTATGTAGTATGAACTTGACAACTAATAGGACCTCTTCCAGTAAGAGAGTGTTCAGCTCCATTGCTGATCGCAGGGGTTTAAGTACTAGCAATTAGGGTCCAGAGCCTCAGCATTTGCCACAGTCTAAAGGTGGGACTATGGAGCTTTGGTCTTCCATCTCCTACAAGAAAAAGTATTGCTTCTTCATATAGATTGTGAGTTGCTTATATTTTTTACCTTGTCCAAGATCTGTGTGTCAGATGCCAAACTTAGCAGTGCTTGAGACTGGATATGTGAAAACATGTTCCTGTATTCCCGGGTTCAGGATGAAAGGGGGACCTCTAGTTAGGTGCCTAATTTATGAATGTAGAGGTTATATTAAGGAGCAGGTGGGCAAAGAAGTAGGGGAAGAGAAGATGGAATCCTGAAATTCGATGGTAATCATTAACAAAGACCTACAGATACATACCAAATTTTAAAAAATAAGACAAACAAAAATAAGAATATATGAAATATATACAGATTCCTCAATCTAATGTATTTCTCTCTAATATAAATCACATAGATAATAAAGCATATGTGTTCAGAAAGTATCCTGGTACAATATCAGGAAACTCATTTATTTATTTATTTGCTTTTTGGATGGTGGAAGGTAGGGCAATTTGGGGTTAAATGACTTGCCCAAGGTCATATGGCTAATTTTGTGTTAAGTGTCTGAGGCCAGATTTGAACTTACGTCCTCCTGACTATAGGGCCAGTGCTCTATTCACTGCATCACCTAGCTGCCCCAAGTAAACTAATTTACTTCTAAGTAGCTCCAAGTAAACAAGTATTTTGAATTTAGACTCTCTCTAACTTCAGGCAAAACATCTTATAAGCAACAAAATAGGCAGTCACAGGGATTTTTAGACATTTTCTCTGACTTGGTCAGAGGAGAGAGGAGTATTGCTTGCTGGTGCTTCCCTCAGAACAATGAAAGGTATCTCTTCCTTAAAAATCAAAATCCAAGAATGCACAGATACAACACATACAGGAGGACTATTGACTAGAAAATGGAGTTCTGGCCTGGGCAAACAAAGGCATTGAGAGTAGAGCCATATTGCATTACAGTGTCATTTCTTCATTGGCAATGTTTCCCAGAGGGAGTGGTGTTAAGTGTGTGTGGGGGCGGTGAGGAGGAGGTTGTGGTGTCATAGCCTGAGAAGGCAGAGGGAGTTTAAGGGAGGAGGGAAAATGTAAGGGGGTGGAGTTTTCATGTGGCAGTGAGGATGTTAAGATGCCCACACTAGGTAGGTCCTGGTGCCTTGATGAATGACTCAGTGAGCATAAAGAACAGAAATGATGTCACTACTTAATGCCTAACTTGAAACAGATAGTAGCAGAGACTCTCATATTCCAAAAATTGTGCCTGGAATAGGTAGAATAGCAGTGGGGAACCGGCAACCTTGAAGACACACAAGAGCACCTAGGCTCTTGGTTGTGGTCTTGTGACTGAGTCCAAGTTTCACATAACAAATCCTTTTATTAAGGGGATTTGTTCTGTGAAGTTTAGATTCATTCAACATGCTGCACTTGAGGACCTAGAGGGCCACACATGGCCTTGAGGCTGCAGGTTCCCCACCCCTGATCTAGAATCACAACCTAAAAATCTAGAAGGATGAATGATTTCTGAGTAGCACATTTTAATTTCTAGGGAAAGAAGACTACAACTTTCTTGGTAAATTCTGATCTCTATTCTAATCTCTTTTAACAAGGCATTAAAGAGATGACCATGAAATGTCAAAAATCAGGCAGTGTTCTGGTGACTGTCCTATAATTCAATATTCATCAATATTAAGAAGACTAAAGGGATTCTCCTACCTTTGAACATTATCTTCCAGTACCAAGGCCATCCTCTGAAATGCTTTTCTCTCTTAGGCATATAAATAACACTCCTAAATGTGGATCTACCAATACTGTGCAGTTTGGGGCTTGCTTTGAATCTGAGAGAACAGACCTATCTCAGGTTGGATGTTAGATGTTTGTTATAGCCAGATATTTTAGGCCATCTCCATCCCATGACTCAAAATCCCTCTTAACTTTCTTTCCAATAGAACGAATACATTTCCTGTATAAAAAAAAAAGAGTTCAACCTAATAGCCAAAATGTTAGGTAGGTTGAATAAATCATGGAGGGGTGGGTATGGAGGGATATGGAGTCTGAGTTGATGCAAGGCTAAAAATTTTGGTTTTAATAAGCAATAGTGATAAAAATGAATGTTATTGAGATACTAAGAGAACTTGGCAGTGATCGAAAGGATAGAATATTGATAGAAGCAAGGGACAAGGTTGTTGTTGTCCACTCATTTCAGTTGTGTCTGACTCTTCGTGACTCCATTTGGAGTTTTCTCCAGCTCACTTTATAGATGAGGAAACTGAGGCAAACAGGGTTAAGTGACTTGCCCAGGGTCACCTAGCTAATAAGTATCTGAGGCGGGATTTGAACTCAGAAAGAGTCTTCCTGACTCCAGGTCTAGCATTGTATCCACTGAGCTGCCTAGCTGCCTTTCTTTCCTTCTATCCCACCCTTAAAAATTGGGAGTGAAGACACCCAGAAATAACTGGCCATGTAACCTTGAGCAAGTTACTTAACCCCAATTGCTTTAAAAAAAAATTGGGAGTGAAGGAGACAGATAGCTACCTAAGGGAAAGAGAGGAGGATGGCTGAAGTGGTAATGCAGAGGATGGTCAAAGAACTAGAACTGTAAGGGAAGCTAGAGGCTAGATGATCCAGCCCTTTAAATGTACAACTGAAAACAATGATCCCCGGGGAGGTTGAGGAACACAAAGGTGATAAGAATTAGAGGCAGAATTTTCATCCAGATCATCTGAATCCAGAGGCAATGCTCTTTCCATGGTATCATGCTACCTATTATTGGGGGTTTTCAGAGGGATTTCAGAGGGAGAATTCATAGGACCTTTGCTCATTAATTCAACAACAGCTCTTTAGCCCCAGTTATGCATAGATACAACATTTACCTCCCTGGGGGAGATAAAAAGATACTTAAGATATTGTCCTGTCCCCACAGAACATAGAATTTAGCATGGGGAACATGAAACCATGCAAATATATATTATATCAACCCTATTCTGCAGACTAAGGAGTCCTTGGGAGGAATGGAGTCAGAAACAGCAACAGCAACAACCACTTACTTCTAAAGACTTTACTTTTCATGTCCTTCTCATCACCAACACTGTCTTCTGTTAACCCAAATGCAATAAAACCCCATGGATGCACCCTCACAGCAAACATTGATATTTAATAGACTATGTCATTGTAAGAAGAAAAAACAGACAGACGTGAGAGTGGCAAAGGTGATGTGTGGCAAAGAGTGCTAGACCAATCATAGGCCTGTCCTCTGCCAAGCTCAACATTAAGCATTCAACAAAACTGATAGCCCTGGGGCGGCCAGGTGGCTCAGCGAGTAAGAGCACCAGCTCCAGTGTCAGGATGACCTGGGGATCAAATCTGGGCTCAGATACTTAGCACCACACCCAGAAATAACTGAGTGTAACCTTGAGCAAGTTATTTAACCCCGATTGCTTAAATAAAAAAAAAATTTTTTTAAACTGATAGACCTAAGGCTAGACAGCTATCAGAAGAATTATTGTCAACAGATTAGAGCCTTCTTTGTTTGTGAACAGTTTGTTGCTAAATTGGAGAGAAAATTGAGCCAAAACACAATTGGCAACAGTGGAGCAGAAAAGGAGAGGGCAGCTTTCAGAGATTTGAGGCCCAGCACTATGTTTGCTGATCTGGGCCAGAACTCTTGCAAGCAACAAGATCAGTTTGGTGAAAACGATGGAGAAATTCAGAAGCTGCTAAACAAAACAAACAAACAAACAAAAAAGGCAACTCCACAGAGTTTACTAAAAGATAGTTCATCTGTTTCTAAAAAGGCAGTGTTTAACTCCATCAAAAGTCAAGTTCAAGTGAAGCCTAGAGAGATGCAGGATTCTTGGCTCAGTAAGATGGCAGATGAATCCAGTTTTATCCTGTTAGTAACAATCCAAAGTGCTTTTATGGTGCCCTGAAGGTTATTTATGGGCCAAAGATCTATGGTGCAACTACTCAGTGCTGATGGAGCCACAATGATTAGTGAGGACACAGTCCTAGAGAGATGGAGTGCATACTTCCATAGTGTTCTCAAAAGACCATCATTAACCAATGCTGAAGCCATTGACCATATACTTCACGTTGAAGTCAGTACCTCTCTAGCCAAACTTCCAACAGAAGAAGTTTTGAATGTTGTTAGGCTCCTCTAAGCACTTGGTGCTGATTCTATTCCAGCTAAGATTTACGAGTAGGGGTTTCACTTTTGATACATAAGCTGATAGAAATTTTCTGGATTATATGATGAGAGGAGGTTATCCCCCTATAATTCAAGGGCTCCTCCACTGTCCATCTCCATAAAAGTAAAGGAAGTAGATTGTCCTGTGAAAATCATGGGGTGGGGGTGTCTCTCTCTCTCTCTCTCTCTCTCTCTTAGTCTTTGCCAGCAAGATTCATGCCAGAGTCCTTCTTAGACTGATCTTTCATCTGGAAGATAGTCATCTACTGAGATCCAGTGTGGGTTCAGAAGGGGCTGAGGAATGGCTGATATGATGCTTGCTGTCTGGCATCTCCAGGAGAAAAGCCAGGAGCAAAACAGAGGTTTATATACAACATTTGTCAATCTGATCAAGGCCTTTGATACTATCAATCATGAGGGCTTATGAATGATCATAGCAAAATTTGGTTACCCATAGAAGCTCTTCAGTAGTATACATCAGTTACATGACAACATGCTTACATGGCTTCTGGATAATGAATGATGCTCTCGTGCTTTCCTGGTCACCAGTGGAGTGAAACGAATGTGTGCTTGCTCCCATGCTTTTTAGCATGAAGTTTTCGGTGATGTTGTTGGATGCCTTCAACAAGCACAAAATTGGCATAAAGATCAACTACTCCACTTACGGTAAATTATTTAATTTAAAAAGGCTACAAGCCAAGACTAAAGTGGAGGGTGAGTTGGTGCACATCTTTTTGTTCACAGATAATTGTGCACTCAGTGTGACCTCTGAGGCTGAGATGCAACAGAGTATGGATTGGTTTTCTACCACATGTGTTAATTTTGGCTTCACACCTAATATCAAGAAAACAGAGGTTCTCCACCAGCCAACACTATACTATCCAGTGGCTACAGTAAATGGAGAACTTTTTAATTCTGTGGGTAAGTTCACTTACCTTGGCAGTATTCTTCCCAGGGATGTCCATGTAGATGATGTGGGTATGATAGAAAGTGTGGGAGAGAAATATTGAACTGACTACTAAATAAAAGGTCTACAGAGCCATTGTGCTGACCTGATTATTGTATGCCTATGAAACCTAGACAATTTACCAGCACCATGCCAGGAAACTACACAACTTCCATTTGAATTCTTAGGAACATACTGACAATCACCTGGCAAGATAAGGTACTAGACACTGAGGTCTTTTCTCAAGCCAAATTGCCAGGTTTTCAAACTCTGCTGTAAAGAGTGCAACTCCAATGGGCTGGCCACATTGTTCAAATGCCAGACATATATTTGCCCAAAAGACTGTCTTATGGAAGACTTACACAAGGCAAAGATTCATATGGAGGTCAGAAGAAGCAATACAAGAACACTCTCAAGGTCTCACTGAAGAACTTTGGAATCGATTGTGAGACATGGGAGGCCATGAAGACATTCCTAAGGAGATCAGACTTGTTGCATTCCTTTAATAGGCAAACTGAATATTAAGCATAACCTTAACAAGGTAGCATATCTAAAACAATGAATGGATACAAAAATTCTAAGATTCTCTGTTTGCAGGAAATTAAAATGTTTTATCCCTGCACCAGAGATGCAGATGAGGCCCTCATCTCTCACAAATGGAATCTTAATAAAGACATCCTGAATATGAATAACTCAAAGAAGATAATATAGGAACAATCATTCTGTGAAAGATTATGCTAATGTACCAAAAATTTCTGGGATGCATCTAAAGCAGATGTTAGAGTAAAAATCATAATCCTGAGAACTTACATGAACAAAATTGAAAAAGAGAGAATTAATGAACTATATATATATAATTTAAAATGTAAAAAAAAGCACATTCAATAGAAATACACAATAGGAAATCTTGAAAATCAGAGAAGAAATCAGTGCATTGGAAAATAGACTTTGGAATTGATAAAAAGTACTAACAAAATTGATAAATCTGAAAGAGGCAGAAAATCAAATAAACCAAATAGAAAACAATTATATGAAATTACAGCAAAACCAAAGAAATTAAAGGAATTATCAGAAAATACTACATTCAGTTAGAAATAGAGTATTATATACAAATATATATAAATTGCCCAAGAGGATGTTAAATGGGAATCACAAAAAATTCAGTTTCAGGAAATGGAAATGTTAAATACCTGTAAGGTAAATAGAGTGAGGAACCCTATTCCAGATGTGTTTAGAGGAGGTTTCTATCAAATTTTAATACCTCTTCTTCAAAGCTATTCACAGAAATTGGAAGAAAAAAACATTCTATATTATTCCTTTTGTGAAACAAATGGTTTGCAGCCTGCAGATCGTAAAGGAACCAAGTGACCATTCAGAGGGTAATGACTCTTCCTTTGACCTGCTTGGATCTGGGTTGCTGTCTTGGGCAGTGGTCCTCAGGTGAGAAATTCCAGTCTGCCAGAGCTTGTGGTGGCTATAGAGAGGACGCCCTCCTCAGACCTCTGATAACATTTGCGAAAACTCCAGCAATTTGGGACAAAGCTCTCTCCACTGTGGAAGCTGAGTTCTGTCATGGCAAAGAGCTCAAAAGTCGAGTAATTGACTAGCAAGATGAGCAAGCAGAGGAAGCACAATCAGACCACGGAATCCTTTTTTTGGGGACAAAAAGGATCAAAAGATGGAACCAGAAGAAGTCAACAAAGACAAAACTCCTGCACAAAAAGCTTCCAAGGAAAATATGAACTGGTGACAGGCCATGGAGAAGCTCAAGAAGGATTTTGAAAATCAAGTAAGAGAAGTGGAGGATAAATTGGGAAGAGAAATGAGAATGATGCAAGAAAATCATGAAAAACAAGTCAACAGCCTCCTAAAGGAGAACCCCCCCCCAAAAAAAATACTGAAGAAAATAACACCTAAAAAATAGAATAACTCAAACGTCAAAATAGGCCCAAAAAGTCAATGAGAAGAATGCCTTAAAAAATCAAATTGCCCAGATGGAAAAGGAATTTCAAAAACTCATTGAAAAGAATAATTCCTTCAAAATTAGATTTGAGCAAATACAAACTAATGACTTTATAAGAAATCAAGATACTATAAAACAGATACAAACAAATGAAAAAAAATAGAAAGCAATGTGAAATATCCCATTAAAAAAACACTGAAGGGCCAGACAGGTGGTGCAGTGAGTAAGAGTGCCGGCCCCAGTATCGGGGGACCTGGTATCGGTTCTGACCTCAGATACTTGGCACCCACACAAAAATATCTGGCTGTGTAACCTTGAGCAAGTTAACCCCGATTGCTTTAAAAAAAAAAAAAAGAAAAGAAAAAAAAACACTGACCTGGAAAATACATTGAGGAGAAATAATTTAAAAAAATTATTGGACTACCTGAAAGCCATGATTAAAAAAAAGAACCTAGAAATCATCCTTCAAGAAATTCTCTAGGAAAATTGACCTGATATTCTAGAACCAGAGGGCAAAATAGGAATGGAAAGAATTCACTGATCACCTCTTGAAAAAGATCCCCAAAAGAAAACTCCAAGGAATATTATAGCCAAATTCCAGAGTTCCCAGGTCAAGGAGAAAATATTACAAGCTGCCAGGAAGAAATTTTGAGTATTGTGGAAACAAAATCAGGATAATGCAGAATCTAGCAGCTTCTACATTAAGGGATTGAAAGGCTTGGAATATGATATTCCAGAGATAAGAGGAGCTAGGATTAAAACCAAGTATCACCTACCCAGCAAAACTGAATATAATACAACAGGGTAATTCATGGTCATTCAGTGAAGTATTCTTGATAAAAAAAAAAAACAGAGCTGAACAGAAAATTTGACTTTGAAATACAAGAAGCAAGCGGAGGTAAAACAGAAAAAGAAATCATAAGGAACTTATTGAAGTTGAACTATTTACACTCCTACATGGAAAAATGATAATTGTAACTCATGAGACTTTTCTCAGGAGGATACTTGAAGGGAATATATACATACATATATATACATACATATATGTATGTATAGGAGGGTGTATGTGTGTATAAATACATATGTGAGTGTGTGTATATGTGTGTACAGGTATACATAGACAGAGGGCACAGGTTCAGTTGAATATGAAGGGATGATTTCTAAAAATAAAATTAAGAGGTGAGAGAGGAATATAATGAAAGGAGAAAGGGAGAGATAAAATAAAGTAAATTTATCATATAAAAAAGGCAAGATAAAACTGTTACAATGGAGGGGAAGAACAGGATTGTGAAAGTGAATGGGTCAACCTTACCCTCGTTGAATTTGGCTTAAGGAGGGGATAACATACTCACTCAATTGGGTATTTTACCCTATAGGAAAGTAGGGGGGAAGGGGATAAGAGGGGGAATGATAGGAGGGAGGGAAGATTGGGTGAGAGGGTAGTTAGAAGCAAACACTTTTGGAAAGGGGCAGGGTCAAAGTAGAAAATAGAATAAAATGGGGCAGGATAGAATTGAGGGAAATATAATTACTCTTTCACAGTATAACTACTATGGAAACTTTTTGTGTAATTACACATGTACAACCTATATTGGATTGCTTATCTTCCCAGTGGGGGTGGGTGAGGAGGGAAGAAGGGAAAGAATCTGGAAATCAAAGTTTTAAAATCAAGTGTTGGGGCGGCCAGGTGGCTCAGCGAGTAAGAGCACTGGCTCCAGTGTTGGGATGACCTGGGATCAAATCTGGGCTCAGATACTTAGCACCACACCCAGAAATAACTTTAACCCTGATTGCTTTAAAAAAAAGTGTTAAAAAAATTTTTACATGCACCTAGGAAATAAGATATACAGGCACTGGGGTATAGAAATCCATCTTGCCCTACTAGAAAGTTAGAGGGGATATGGGGGAGGATATAAGACAGAGCAAATTGGGGGAAGGGGTATTCAGTAGGCTCACTATTTTGGGGTGGGGGTAGGGGAAAGATGGGGAAAAATGTTTAGCTCAAAATCTTGTGGAAATGAATGTTGAAAACTTAAAGTAAACAAATAAAAAAGGAAAAAAAGAATATTTTAAAAATATAGCCCTAAATGAGGGAAGGACATAATAAAGAAGTGAAGCAATCAACCAACATCATTAACAAATTTTTGTTAAAAATTTTAAATAAAATCCCAGCAAAAACTTTAGACACATATTCAAAATATTCCTTACTATGATAAATTTGAATTTGTAACAAAGATGCAAGGATGTTTCAACTAGGAAATGATGTGATTAATTATATTAAAAAACAAAACTATACTAACCCACATAATTATATCAGTATATGAAGAAAATGCTTTTGACAAATTACAATACTCATTTTTGTTTAAAATCATTTAAAATATAGCAAGGCTTATTAAAATGACTAAATATATATGCATACACCCATATAATGCAAAATTATGTTATATGTAATAAAGACCAAAAATTATCTCAATAAATATAGAAGCAAAGCAAGAAAAAACACCCCCCCACCCATGCATGACTTTCCCTGCTTTTATTTTACATAGTTCTAAAAATTCTAGTAATACTAAGTTAAGAAATTTAAATTGAAAGCATAAAGACAGCAAGGCAGTATTTGTAGGACATCTCTTTCAGAACTAGAAAAGCTCAACAGAAAGGTAAGTAAGAAGGAAGTTATGAGGTTGAATAGAATGTGGACAAAACTACAATTGTTAAAAATTAATAGAGGAATTTGATTTTAATAA
This sequence comes from Petaurus breviceps papuanus, assembly GCF_028583685.1. Lineage (NCBI taxonomy): Eukaryota > Metazoa > Chordata > Mammalia > Diprotodontia > Petauridae > Petaurus > Petaurus breviceps. The sequence goes on along the minus strand of NW_027185903.1, from coordinate 5,084,187 downwards.
TTAAATTTTTTCACTGAAATGCCCCAGATTTTATAAAAACTGATCTTACCCCAGGATGAAAAAAAACTAATAAACAAATGTGAAAAGATAGAAATCTTAAATCACTTTTTCTATGAGCACAATAATGACAATGAGAAATAAAGGAAATGTGAGTAAAAGAAATAAAACTAAGTGGACACTAAATAATAAATGGATCATTGGACAAATCATAGGGACAAATATATATCAAAGATAATTAAAATAAAAATAAAAATTACCAAAATTTATTGTATGCAAATAAAATACTTCTCAGAGGCAATTATTTTTTCATCCCTGATTGCACAAATTAGCAAAAGAAGACCAATGTATGTAACATAGTTTAAAAAAATAGCAAACTTACAAATTAAAAAAGTATAAATAGGAAATTAAACTCAATGGTAAAATAAATAGAATGAACGCCAAAAAATTAAATGAAAAAAGCTCTTTTAAATGATTAATAAAATTGGTAAGGCATTGGTCAATTTATTTTTTTTTAAGGAGAATAAAGACAACCAAAATTTTTAAAAATCAGAGGCAAGAAAAGTACGAATGAAGAGAAAAACAAAAACAAAAACATTTTCAATAGTTATATAGCACAAAACTGAAAATTTATATAAAATTAATGGAGCTGCAAAAACATAAAAATACCACGAACGAGAAAGCATAAAATGTTACTGTAAGTAACTCAGTTTCAGAAAGAAAGAGTAAAGAGGCTCTAAATGAAATTCCATTTGATAAAGCACCAGGAACAGAGAGGTTCATAAGTGAATTCTAGTAATAATTTAATGAATTAATGTTTCCCATGTTATATAAACTTTTCAAAAAAAGAGTAGGAAAATGCTCTACACAATTCTTTCTACATAACAAATGTGGTTCTGATTACAGAGCCAGGGAAGGATAAGGCAGGTACAAGGAAATCTAATCAGTTTTCATTAATGAACACTGATATGTGCACCTATATCTATATTATATCTATAGACATATAGACCTACATTTTATCTATTCAAATTGAGTGTATATATACATATATGTATGTATATATGGTAGATAGATATAGGTATAGAGATATAGATAGATATTTAATTAGAGTCAAGTAGGTTATAGAAATATATTCAAAAAATTGTTCGTTGTGACCAAATTGGATTCATTCCAAGGAATACAAGTGCATTTCAATACAAAAAAGACTGCTAGCACATGAATAATAAAAACTTTGCATGATTATATGAGTAGATGCAGGAAAAACCTTTGGAAAAAATATAACATTCAATGTTTTTTAAATAAAAACCAAAAATCATAAGAATATAATGATTTTTCCTTAACACGGTAAATAACAATTATTTGTATCCAAGATCCAACATTATTTGTAATGTAGCAACCATAGACACTTCACCACGGAGGAGAAATAAAGATGCTCATTATCACAATATTATTTAACATTGCTACAGAAATACTAGCCATAGCAATACAAGAAAAGAAAATATAAAGAATGAATGTCTCTGTTGCTTCATTTGTCAAATGGGACATTTAGATGGCTACATGGATTCCATCTCTATCTAAATCTTCAATGCATGATATTAAATACTGACAAAGAAGAGGCTAAGTTATTCTCTTAGGAAAGCTACTTGCCCAGTAGAGAGCACCCCATCTGTAAGTTTGAGAGTTAATCAGTTTGAGAGATTTCCATGCCTAGTTGAGAGAGAATATCCACACTTTCCAGTCAGAAACAGTCAGATAGGCAATCATTTAAGGGAGGAAGCAATTACCCTAAGTGTGATCTCTGGTAGCATAAGAGAGCTAACTATGAATCTGAAGGAGAACTAGTTTGGATATCAAGAGGGAAGCAACATGGGGACTCCATCAGGAGAAAAGCATTATTAAAGCCCTGCATTTCTGAAAACATGAGATGCTTTGGTCACATATGTTCCCTAAATGTAGACCATACACTGTGTTTGTGTCTTTTCCTGTATCTTCCAAGGGGCACTGTATTTGTGGAGGAGAATGCTCTAAGTTTATTGGTGAAATGTTTGTAGCTACTATTTTACTAAGATATCTTAGTAAGTAACTTTGGTATGACTTACTTGGCTGACTGTTACTGGTAGGTGTACTACTGATGGCTTTTGAATTATGATTTTAGAAGTATTGGCTATCAGAATCATGAATAATGCAAGAGAAGTCACTGCACCTCTCATCCTCCAGGGAACTAACCACCACATTTCTGAATGCCGAGTTCCCACAGGAGGCTTTATACCAAGAAAAGATGATAGAAACAGAAACATCAATACAGATAAAGTAGATTCCTGGTAACTAATCTACCAAGCTACAGCATTCATAGAAAAACAACTACTAATATAAGGAAAAATTCCAATATACTCAATATTATTTATTATCCAACATTATTATACATAATACTATTCAAATTAATCTACACATTTAATACTCCATAGAGTTAGAAACATAATGTTTCATAAAGAATAAAAAGCTTAGTAGAAGTAAACCCCTCTTGAGGGCAGGGACTGTTATTGTTCTTTCTGATGTTTTATTGTTCCTTTGTATCCCCAGAATCCTACACAGTACTTAGCACTTCATAGATACTTAATATTTATTATTTATTGAACTAAATAAAAAACATCAATGGAAATAATGAAAAAAGTGGAAGGGAAATGATAAAAACAGAAGATTATGATATGATATGATATGATATGATATGATATGATATGATATGATATG
>NW_027185903.1:5015606-5081432 GCF_028583685.1 Petaurus breviceps papuanus | reverse complement strand
TGATATGATATGATATGATATGATATGATATGATATGATATGATATGTATGGTATGACATGACATGACATGGCATGGAATAATGCAATAATTTTTTATGTTTTCAACCCCAAACTTTCACTGGTAAGCAAAAGGCAGGCAGAGTTGTCACAGAATAATGAATTAGAGAATCTCAGCTTTTCAGAGTTGATAAGGAGCTCAGAAGGGCAGGTAGGTGGCTCAGTGAATACTTCTGGGTCTAGAGTCAGGGCTCATCTTCTTGACTTCAAATTTGAGCCTTAGACACTTACTAGATATGTGATCCTGGGCAAGTACCTTTACCTTGTTTTCTTCAGTTTCCTCATCTGTAAAATGAACTGGAGAAAGAAATAGTGAACCACTCCAGTATCTTTGCCAAGAAAACTCCAAATATGGTCTCAAGGAATCATATATGACTGAAACAATTGAACAACAACAAAGACTTCAGAAATCATCTAGTCAATTTTAGACATGAAGTATAAAGCTCTCCTGAGGACTGTGGCTGTGAATAACTTTAAGGATCTAATAGCATAGTATAATGAACTCTCTATTCAGCAATAAACTAAAGCAAAACATTCAAGAAACTAAAGCACAACATTCACAATATAACATAACAATATATTACTAAGGTGGCCACATAATCTTAAATAAAACATAGCATTCAGGAAGCCACAATCTCCTCAATCAATATAGAGTACCCAAGTAAAGTCTTATTTCATCTTAACTAGAGGCTGGCTTCCAATAATCCTTAAACCAATCATCTTTAAGGGGCAGCAGAAAGTACAAACACCATCCACCCCTAGGTCACAATAAGTCACAATCTCATAAGTCAATGCAGAATATACAAGTAAAGTCCTCTTTCATCTTAACTCAGGGTTTATTTCCAAATCCCATGGCTCCTCTTCCATGGGCTTACTATTTCTAGATCTTGCCTGGATTTACTTGACTCTTGCCGGGATTCACATGCAGGCAGCTCTCTGCTCTGGTTCTGTATCTCAGCCCATGGGGAGTAGTCCACTCCAATCCCTTTGCAGTTTCTGTTTCTAGGAACACAAAGCTTAAAAGAGCCACAACGATATTTACACACATTATGCTTAACAGAGTTACAATAATATTTACACACATTGCTGGCATTATTGTCTCAATTCACTTTCTGTCTGACAAAGTAACACAAACCAACAGACAAAGCTTCTGTCTGAGAAATCAAACAGAAATCAACAGTAAAGCCCTCTTTCAGGGATTCTGTATCAGCAGGAAAGTTCTCTTTCAACAGACAGAATCCTTCATTCTGACAAAGTAACATCAACACAGATGGAAGAGACAGACAGTGCTGAAATCACAAACATTTTCCCTCTCAGTTCTGCTTGGTCCCAGCTCATGCTTGAGCTTTTATCTCCTTTACTCCTTCCTGTTCCACCCTTTCTGTTCTGCTCTTTTGGCAAGCTCCTCTCACCATGCTCTACATGTTATGACATTAGGCCTGTTAAGGGAAGGGAAGGTTTCAAGACTCCCTTAGGTCTATTAAGAGCAACACAAATGTATACCATTTCCAACAAAGACGCGACATAATCAAAGGTGAGGCTCAAAGGCATTGGAATATCTGAAACACTCAGCAAAGTACCATTACATAAGGAAACCCCTATAACATATAAGTGATCATTCAATATCTGTTTGAAGAATTCTGAATAAGAGAACAACAGCTTTTTCTATTCCACTTTGGGATAGTTCTAATTGCAAGGTGGTCATTTCTAATGATATTTAAGGGAACAAAGTATGAATTTTTTCTGTCAATCATCCCTGAGCTTGAGGTTTTGACTATGCATCTTGATTATGCATTGAACTTCCCTAGCAGTTCATTCTCTTCTGGAGCATAGCTTTCCTTTCCCCAAAATTCATTTCTACTCTGTTCTGGGGGGCATAGTTTTCTTTTCAAGCTTATTGAGTCTCCATTCTGCCTTCCAGAAAATAAAAAAGAGAGAGAGAGGAAAATTAATGCCTGCTGATATATATTCCCTCACTTTTTTTTTTTTGCTTTTTGGAGGGGGAAGGGCAGGGAAGTTGGGGTTAAGTGACTTGTCCAAGGTCACACAGCTAGTAATTTGAATTTGAACTCAGGTCCTCCTGACTCCAGGACCTGTGCTCTATTCACTGCACAACCCAGCCACCCCTAGATTCCTTCACTTTTGAGTTTTACTAGCTTGGGTTTATCAAGAGTACTTAGTCCTGATCATTCCTCTTTCTTTCTTTTGAGTAAACTTTTGTTACTATTAATGATATGATTCTGATAGGGGTGGCCAGGTGGCTCAGCAAGCAAGAGCACTGGCCCCAGAGTCGGAATGACCTGAGGATTGAATCCGTGTTCAGACACTTAGCATCACACCCAGAAATAACTGGCTGTATAACCTTGAGCAAGTTACTTAACCTCAATTGCTTTAAAAAATATATATATACATATACATATATATATACATACACACACACACACACACACACACATATATATATATATATATATATATATATATGATCCTGAGCTATGAGAAAGTTTGCACTGAAAAAAATCAAATTATATCTATAAAACAATGAAAACATTAGATCACTTCCTCTCTGGAATTACCTTCCCTTTGCAATTTATCCACTTTCATTAATTAAGTAGGGCTGGCACAGAATTCATTATCTCTCTTTAGTGTTGTCTTAAATGCATGGGAAAACCTCAAAATACTACTTAAAGCAATAATAGAATTAATATGGTTTGTTAATGGAAGCGGTGTTCTTTCTTCTTACCCTGTTCTCTTTTAAGACAGGCAAATCAAGAAGGAGATGAAGGTAGAAAAAAGGTAGAAAAAAAGTCTTTGCTTTCTTCCAGGAAAATCCCCAGCTAGTCTCATCAAATAAATAATTGTTGCTTCCTGTCCTATGGACCTTAGCAGTCTCTGAACTATCCTTTTTCTGCATCACAAAGTCTAGGGATTCTCCTGGCCATAGTCAAAGACAATATGAATGCTTAGCCTGCAGATTGACCTCATGCTAAAAATGTTCAGCATAAGGACATCTGCTAGGGACTGCTTGAGGACACCCTGCCCCCCCCCCCACACCCAACCAGGTAATCCTTCATTGCTTCCATTTCCCACCATCTTGAAGGTGAAAGTCACTCTTTCTTCCATGCAAGAACTTTGTCATACTTCCCCCAAACCAGTGGGAACTGGAACACCTCCAAATGAAAAATCACCACATAGAATTCTACCCAGTTCCTAGGCCTCTAATTTCCACTGGTTTCTGAGATAAGCACTCCACAAAACTATCAGGTATTGAATTAAAAAGAAAAGAAAAACATCAGTGAAAAAGATAAATAAGCAAGAGTCAAATTCATAGAGCAGTTTGGTGCTTGATAAATCCAAGAATATAATTAATGGTAAGGACCACATTATTCATAAAACATAAGAAAAGTTGATATAGGTTTTGTAGAAAATAGTATTAGATTAATACCACAGTATAATAATCAGAGAATAAAAAGCTTGATCTTATTTACATCTACAGATAAGGAAACAATTCTTAACCAGGCCTGATACACATATAGACAAAGGAGATTATTTTGATTATTTAAAAATATGAAGTGTTTGTATAAATACAATGATTTCAGAACAGGGACTAGATCTATGAGAACAGAGGGAATTCCTTAATGAGGCAACTTTTTCTACAGATGCAAGTTGGCATCTTCTATGCAATTTACACTCTCAGAGAGTTGCTTAGAGTTCTAAGAAGTTTCATGAATTTACTGGTGTTACATAGCTAGTTATGTCAGAAGCAGAGCTTGAAATTAGACCTTTTTATTTTCAAGGCCAGTTTTCAGAGATTCACATGCTTCTTCCTAAATGTTTCCAGAATAAATAGGGGAGGAAAAAGCAAATACGTACATACATATAGTTAGAGAGGGGAAGCACACACACATATATATATATATATATATATACACATATATATATATGTTGGAAGGGGGAAGTGTGCATTAAGCATGGCTCATAAAAGCCTAACATCCCAAATCTCTAAGAAATTGACAAAAAACCACATAAGAATAAGTACCATTCTCCAACAAATTATTAGTCAAAGGACATTAGAAGGCATTTCTCAATAAGAGGGATTCTATATAACAAAAAAAAAAATTTGTAAAAAAAAAGACATTTCAAATGACTAATAAAGGAATGAATTTTTTGCTAAAAATGTCTCTCATACTGCATTATTGGCATCAAATTCATTTGAAGTCAGCTCAACTCAACAAAGTTATTAAGCTACTTGGTGCAAGGCACAGTGCTAGGCATTATTTAGATAGAGATAAAACTAAAACAGCCTCCACTTTCAAGGGTATTATATTCTACTTGGGCAGAGATAGTAAAAGATGACAAAAACCAATACTGTTAGAGAAATAGGAACAGTAATTCATTGCCAATGAAGTGTGAATTGGTTCACTCATTTTGAAAAGAAACATGTCTAAAAGTTACAAAAATGTTCCTGCCCTTTTACTTATAAATCTCATTCTTAGAGTACTACCTTAAGGGTTAGTGACGAGAAGAAAAGACCCATCCATACAAAAAAAAATTCTGAAAGCATGATGATTAGTAAAATTCTGGGGCAGGGTTGGGAAAACTATGTGTCCAATGATTGGGTAATGACTAAATTGAATGTGGGACATAAATGTAATACAATATTATTGGGTTATAAGGAATGATGAATAAAATATACAAAGAATTAGATAAAGTAATGCAAGGTTAAAAAAGAGTCAAAAGTACAAAATAAAACACTGATTTTAACTATTGAAAAGATGATAATATTAAACAGCACCAAAGCTCAGGACAGCGTAGGAGAAGTTTTACAATCTTAATTTCTCTTTTTACTCACTAAAACAAGGGTGTAATTGCATTAACAATTATTCCCAACTGTCTTTTTCAATTATTTTGCTTAACTTAAAGGGATTTGGGTGAGTTTCTTATTTTGTTTTTGATCATTCTATGATTTCTGTTTAGGAGTTAGGTATCTTGTTTCTTGTATATTTGTTTAAGATTTTGTTAAAACTGTCTCATATATGAGAACATGTGAATCTTCCTAAGTTAAAATTTGTAATTTTTAAAAAATGTACAATTCACTTCCTCACTTATTTTGTTTATTAAAAGTGGGATGAGGGGCTTGTAATGTGGAACAATGAATGTGATGTTTTAATTCTTCAATGTACAAATCAGTTTTGCTGAATTTTTCCTTCTGTTTCTCATTTAAATATTTTTTTAAAAGAATGGTCATCTAGGAGGGGTGGTGGTGGAAATCACAGGGAAATTTAGACAATTTAAAACAAAATACATAAATAAAAAATCTATTTTTATGAAAAAAAGTTGTTAATGAGTATGAAAACTGAAAAAAAAAATAGGCCATCAGATTTGGTGATGGGGGGACAGGGAGCCATGCTGTTCATTAGAGGCCTTTAAAACCAAGGTTGCAAGATAACGAAGAATGAAATAATGAAAGGAAATGGTGCCAACAACCACACACTATTTTGAAGAAGTTTGTCAGTGATGGGAATGAGAAATCTGGGATAACTTGGCAGTGGTGGAGAAGAAGAGTAACAGGGTCGAGGTATGGTTTGTTTTGTAGGGTAAAGAACATGAGTATGTTTCTAAGTAATGGAAGAAGTATGTACCAGTGGAGAAGGGCAGATTAAAGGCAAAACTGATGAAGCCAACTGTCAATATAAGTGATAATGATGATATTTAAGAGTAAAAATATAGAACTTAGTCATTCAAAAAAGGAGGTTTAGTTCTTTCAAAAGAAGAATTTCCTGGTTCTTACTGTCCTGAATAAGAGTTACACCCCAATTAAATACTTTAACTGAACCTCATATAAAATGGTGTTTCTGATTCTATTTATTTAATTCTATTATTTATTTATTTAATTCTAATTGAATTATCATGTTTATTATTTAAAAATAAAAATAATTTAAAATGCCACCCCACAGAGTGTTATTCTGGTCAAGAGCCCTCAAACCTAATATTTTTGCCCCAGAAAATTGTGAATATTTTAAATTATGAACAACACTGTGAAGTCCTAAGTTCCCTGAGGCCTTTTCTTGTGGCTTTCTTAGGCATCCCTCCAACCTTCATTGTTTTTTCTTGTGCCCTTGCCTCCAGAGGCCTTTCAAATGCTCTGTATTTGCATGTGTTTGTTTTGTGCCAGCCCCACCAGCACCTTTCTTCTCAGAGCACTGGAGGCATTCATGTTCTCTTCATTAACTTTAGTTGAACATATCATAGTTGAATATAATCCTGGACTTTATATGTATACAGACTTTCTATTCATGTTCCTAGCATTACTTTCAGCTTTCTTTGACTTGTATGAAGTTTTCAAAACTCTACCCTAAGCCTCCCTTGTTGAGCGATGGGGATCTCAGATCCCCCTAAAGCTTTCATAGTAGCCATAGGTTTTCCTACTGAGTTTCTGAGAATACTGGAGTTTAGCCCTGTGTGACACTTCTCCAGTGTTTCCTCATGGCTCACTGTTGCTTGGATCACTTTACATGGGGTTCATTTAAAGTATGTCGTTGAGGAGTAGATTTTATTCAGGACAGTGAGAACTAGGAAATTCTTTTGGAAGAACTAAACTTTCTTTTTTGGATAGCTAAACCCTACATTTTTTACTTCTAAATATCAACATCTTCTCTCATTTGTTTTGAGACTTGGTTATTCCCTTTTGTTTTTAATCTCTCCTTCTTCACTGTTACACACTTCTTCCTTTGCCTATAAACGAACTTATTTTCTTTATCCTACAAAGCAAACCTTATCTTGACCTTATTACTGACCCTCTCCACCCCTACGATTAGCCTTCGTTTCTCATTCCCCTCACTGACAAACTTCTTTAAAAAGCAGTGTACAGTTATTGCCACCATTTCCTGCCATTCTTCCATTCTTATTCATTTTGTAACTTGTGTTTTAACCTGTTTGTGGTCCATTTAAAAACCCAGCTCAGAGCCATTCATATAGATCTATTATTTTTCTTTTACAGATGAGAAATCTAAGCTATGGAGAGGTGTTATTAAACAGTCACCATAATGGACCTTTCACTTGCTTGTAATTCAATGACATAATTGGAAATTCTAGGCATTGAAGCAATCATTTCAGGCTGATTCTTGGAACACTGATACTTGGTGGATCCATTATTTCATTCATATGAATAATCTTTCTACTAATGGGGCACATGATCTTTTTATGTCCACTCATCTTATAACATTTTTACTCATCTAAAAAATTTCTTGATAAATTCTCTGTAGAAATTCTATCAGACTATCTGGAGACTTTCCTTGTGGCCAAACAGAATGGTAAGGGGTCTGGAGGCCATGATCAATGACAACTGGTTGACTGAACTAGGAATTTAGATAGGAGGAAAGCAAAGGAACATGATAGTAGTCTTTAAGTATTTGAAGAGCTGTTAGGTAGAAGAATGATTTGATATTTTCTTCTTGGCCTCAGAAATCCAAAGCAGGAGCTATGGGTGGAAGAGACAGAGAAGCAGATTTGGGTTTAATGTATTTTTTAATCCCTAACTCTAACCCAAAAATAAAACCTTTAACACGTGGAAAATCCAAAAGTAGTATGCTGCCTTAGAAGGTAATACTTTTCTATTTCTTTGACTGGATGACCACATTTAAATGGGCAGAGATTGTACCTGCAGGTACAGATTAGAATTGTTGACCTCTGAGATCTATTTAAATTGTAATTTTTGTGATTAAATTTGACTGGGTCCTCCAATATTGTTTAGGCTGGCATGCAGAGGCTACTCATAGGTTCAATCTCACTTCAAATTGGTATGGAAGCTTTGACCTTTTCTGTCTCTAAACATAGTTGGTTCATGCCTCCTTTGGCAATCTGGTAAACCCCAACCCCATTAATGATGCTAAAACTGATTAACCTACTCCATTACAGAAATCCTGAGCTCAAAAATATAGGCATGTGCCATCATGCCCAACTGTGATTATTTTTTTAAATAATAAATTTACTACCTATTCATAAGGTATTGTGTCAAGTATGGTAAGAAAATGAAAAACAATGCAGATGTTTTTTTAAAAGAGGAGATCTGGGTATGTTTTCAGGAAGAGGAGAAGAAGCCATAGTAAAATGAAGATTTGAAATGAGAGGGGGTTATTGATAGAGCTTTTACTTTCTGGGGAAATCAGGAAGGTTTGAGACCACACTTGAGGAAGGAGAGTCATACTGGAGCAAGTCCCAGAGAGTGTGACTGAGATGGTAAGAACATGGGATAAAGATAGCTGATTGAAGGAAGTAGGGATTATTTTTCCTGGAGAAGACAAAATAAGGAGAACACAGTAGCTGCTTTTAATTATTTGAAGAGCTACCATGTGGAAGAAAGATTAGTCTTTTTGAACTCAAGAGTTCAAGAACTCAACTCAGAACTAAGAATAAAAGGAAGAAAATTAGCAGAATTTAATTTCAGCTTAATGTAAGGTAAATTTCCTAATGATTATTTCTATCCCAGAACAGAATGGGCCACCTCAGTTCACAGTGGGTTCGCCAAAAGTGAATGAGTGAAAAAGGACTTATGTGACAAGAATGGGACTAAGAGCAGAAGCTACCAACACAGAAATAAAGACAGTGCTTTCCTTCAAGGAGCTTTTGTTCTCTCAGGAGAAACAACATGGAGGCGTATGTTAGTCTAAAAAGTTACTGAGGCCATATAGAGATACACAAGCACACCCATCCAGGAACAATTGGTTTTGATTATGGTCTTGTGGTTGCAGAACTGAAGATATAGATATGGAAATAAAAGAGTAAGCCTGTAGGGGTGACATGTCTGTCTAGGCAACTGGAAGAACTGGGCAGAAAACTGCAGTTTCTTCTCTAAAATATTGATAATAATTGATATCCTTACAACATTGTGACAAAAGTAATAATATTAATATTTATATCATGTTCACTCTGTGCTAAACACTTATTTGGCACAGCGCCTAGTTACTAGTATCTAGATGTTGGTATGTCCTTAATATATACTAAAGGCCATATAAAAGTTACCTGTTATTATCTGTCACAAGATTCTAAGCAAAGCAAGGGGTATGTGGATAGGTTTCAGGGGATATAAGAACTTGGATGAATAAAAATTATTTTAATTCTATATAATTTTATTGAATTATATTGAATACCTCATTAGAATTTATTTATAATCCTATTTTTAATCTTACATATTTAAAAACTGATTCTAAGAAGGGGGCTATAACCTGCCAAAGAGGTTCACAATACAAAAAGTGGTTACGCACCTGTTTGAGAATTGTAATTATATATGAATGATGATGATGATGATGATGATGGCGGTGGCAGTCATGGTGGTGGTGACACATCAGTAACACCAAACAGTGTTTTTTTTTCTTTTTAGGTCAGGCCTGTGATTTCATCAGTGTGAGAGATTCCCAGTGTGAAAATTCTGTTCATTAATGCAGAGTAGCAACTGTTAGGAACCTTATAGATACCATGCTGCCTCATCTGAAAATACAATAATAAAATTTTTACATCTGTCTATATGTGTTAATTTCTTATCAATAAGTGAACTGTGTACATATTGTATTGAAACACTACATACTAGTACTTTTCAAAATAGCAGGTATACATGTCTTCACTGTGAGATTATAAGCTCCTTAAATGCAACAATTTTTTGTTTCTATCGTTGTGTCCTTGCTACTTATCACAGTGCCTGGCACAGAGTTTAATAAATATTTATTGGATGTATTAAATATTCTTAGTTTAGGATCACATGATAGTTAATTTAGTGCTGGAAGTGACTTTTGAAGTCAGCCACCCCCACCCCACCCCTCATTTTATAGATGAGGAAACTGAAGTCAAATTGAGGTTAAAGGTTTGCTCAGGATCACATAGATAGCAAGTGGTAGTGACTGTTTTTGAACTCGTCAGGTCTTCTGAATCTATATCTAGCAATCTTCCTACTAGATCATACTGCATCCCATCTTTGTTATTGGACTCTTTTCAAAGCAATGCTAGCATGACATGATGCACCAAGAGTGAATAAAGCAGGGTAAAATGAATACAACTACAGGAAACCTGACTCATATTTGTTTCAGAATAGCTTTGAAAAGAAGGGAACCAGGAGGGAAGGAGTAGCCCACTCTATTTACTGAGCTCTTTGAGATTCAGCCTCTTAGATTCTGGGTCAGCTTGACACCTTCCCCCAATCCTGTCCTTCCCAGGTGGTTTTGTATGTGCCTGTTATTTCCCAGAAGTCCATGGCTGCACCATCATTAGAACTTGAGCTTGTAGGGTCTCTGCTTTAATGGTCACTTAATGGTTACTTGGCCTCTGTGAAGGAACCTACCCACGCAGTACTGTTAAGAATAGCCTAAAGTCGATGCTCTTATATGCAGTACCTCCAACATAATCATTCTACTACTCTGCAAAATACCTATCTGAAAGGGACACACTAGCTTAAAAGCCTTGGCTTTATAGCAGATTTTCACACAGAAGGAAATGGAAAGCTATGGTCTTCGACTCTGAATGACAGAAATACAGCCTAAAGAGTTTTCTTTAACTCCCCAAAGTTGACACACTATCATGAACCATCCTTCTCAAAAATTAATGGAACCCACAACAACAAGGAGGTATGTTTTAACAATGAACACCATGTTTATACTTAACAAGTAGTATACGTAGACTGTTCAAAGTGCAGATCAGCATCATAGAACATAGCGGTTCATCTAGTGAAATTTAACAACTAACCCATAACAGGCTACTAAATAAAATTGAGTTCGAGAGGGAAATGGCTAAAGAGGTTACATTTTCATGTATACAACTGAGATTCATTTCAAGAATTTGAAAGGAATTGAAGCTGTAACAAATGTTCCTTGGAGGAAAGGAAACAAAGTTACTATTTTGTGGGACTAAATACCACTTTTTGCTTCCTAAAGGAATTGCAATTACAGTCATAATTGTAGGCAAAAATCTTGCAAAGAAAAATAAATGAAACACAGAGTCACTCATAACAAAGAATACTCAGGAGAAAGGATCAAAATGAACAAAAGTTAGAGGCTTTAATTAAGTACTGTGAAATGTTAATAAGGAGCAAAATACTGGGTGAGAGGTGTGCTTCATGAGCATCTTAACTCATTTTCTGTTTGGAGTACCATTGTCCAAGGAAATGTTTGAATTTGTATTAAAATATTAATATTGACTGGGCTTTCGTTTATTTTTTTATTTTTAAAATAGAGAATTATTAGAGAGATGGCATATTTTATAAATTGAATAGAGTAGATAAATACAATGTAATAGTGTACTGAAAGAATAGAAGCCACAGTAGAAAAAAGGATTTGTCTAATCATATTAAAATTTTCCCTGTGCTTTGTACAATCAAAAAAATCCAATCCACTGAAGAGATTCTCTTATTCAAATGACTACCTCCTAAAACAGTACAGTTTTACCACTTCATACTAACTGAAGAGGAAAACTAGGTAACAGTAGTGAAAAGTGTAGACTAAGTCTTTACTTTAAAATGTTTATAATAACCTGAGGTTTTTTTTTTTTAAAGCTAGTCATGTTATCAGGTAGAAACCTTTAAGGAGAAAAAAAAAGAATCTGTAGCAAGTTTCTGTGGCAAGGGTCTTGTTTCTCAGGTTATATATAGGGAAATGAGTTAAATTTATAAGTTTAAGAGCCATTCCTCAATTGATAGGGTATTAAAAATATAAATAATTTTCAAAGGAAGAAATCCAAGTAATCAATAATCATACCGCAAGCTTTAAATACTTAGTAATTAGAAAATGTAATTTTAAAACTATGAGGTTCCACTTTCCACCAATTAGATTGGTAAAGGTGACAGAAAAGGAAAATGACAAATTCTGGAGGACCTATTGGAAATCAGATGCATTAATGCCATTTTGGTGGAGCTATGAAGTGATCCAGCCATTCTTTTAACCTAGAAGAAATCAAAGAAAGAAAAAAAAAAGAGCTGAAAAGTGAGAGGGAATAAGGTCTGAAAAAGCTCTTACTATGTACCAGACACTTTGCTAAGTGTTTACAGATATCTTATTTGACTCTCACAACAACCCTGAGAGGTAATGGTGCTATTTTTATCCCCGTTTTAAAGCTGAGGAAAATGAGGCCAAAAGAGGTTAAGTGACTTGTCTGTGGTCACATAGCTAGTTAAGTGACAGAGGGTGGATTTGAATTCAGTCAGATTTTTCTGATTAGAGGTTCAGTGCTTTATCTACTGAACCCCCTAGTTGTCTACAAATAATTTTAGTGCCTATTTTGTGGTAGTAACTGTTTATTTAAGTACACACACAAACACACATACATAAATGTGTGTATGCATGTAAATTAAAAGAGACACAGAGACAGACTGAGAGAATACTACTGTACTTTAGGAAATGATGAAGGGGATACTTTCAGAAAAACCTGGGAAGACTTTTATGAATATATTCAGAGTGAAGTGAACAGAAACAGGGGGAAAATTTATTCAATAATAGCAATAGGGTAAAGAGCAAAAACTTTGAATGAACTCTAGTCAACATAATGACCAAGCATGATTCCAAAAGACTCAAGATGAAAATTGCCACCCATCTCCTTGAAAGAGAGAGGATGAACCCAGAGTACATATTGAGGCTTTTTAAAAAATTGGACATGGCTAACATAAGGATTTATTGGACTTGACTTTATTTGTTTGTAATGAGATTTTGTTTTTCTTGCTTTCTCAGTGGTTGATGGTGGTAGGTGGGTGGGAAATAATGAAAATCTGAAAAAAAATTAATGAAAAAAAAGAAAAATCTTTAAAGGATCTGCTTTAGGGAGTAGAAGCAGGACCTCTCTGCTGCTGTGGCTTCCACCTTCCCCAATCCATGTAAAAAGGGGACTCTAAACAAACTTTGGAGCTACAGAACCCACAAAATGACACAGAGAAGCTAACCTCCCACTGAGGCCAGCACAGTGCTCTGGGAGCTGAGCCTAGCCCCACACCAAGGCTTTAGCCCCAGGGGAGGCCTGACCAGCCCCTGGCCAGAGGGACTCCAGATCAGCAGCAGCTGAGGCTGTTTCCAGATTTATCGACACATACATGTGAAGGACAGAGTGAGAGGTCAGTGCAGTCTGGACTTTGGGACCCAGTAAGTCGGAGTGTGTGGCTTTTGCCCCTGGGATTAGAAGCCACTGGGACACCAGCACAGCTAGCCAGCGCCAGGTGGCAGCTTCAGCTCCTGGCCTGCAGAGTGTAGGGGGACCAGGCACCAGTCTGAGGGGTAATCATTCTTGCTTTAATCTGCTTGGATCTAGATTGCAGTCTAAGGTAGAAGTTCCGGGGCATTGTCCAGCTTGCCAGAACATGTGGAGACCTCAGAGAGGGCACCCATCTAATACCTCCAGCAGCTGAGAAAACCTCAGTGTTTGGGACAAATGCTCCCCTGTCTGGTGGCAGAGTCCTACTGTGGCAAAAAGCCTAGGGGTCAAGTGACTGAGGGGCAACATGACCAGGCAAAGGAAATAAAGCAGACAGGAGATTCCAACATTAGATTCCTATTTTGGGGACAAAAAGGAGCAAAGCATGGAACAGGAGGAAGACAGTGAAGTCAGAACTCCTGCACCCAAAAGCTCTGAAGGAAAACATAAGCTGGTTACAGGCCATAGAGGACCTTAAGAAGGAGATAAGAGGGGTGGCCAGATGGTTCAGTGAGTAAGAGCACCGGCCCCAGAGTTGGGATGACCTGGGATCAAATCCATGCTCAGACAATTAGCACCACACCCAGAAATAACTGGCTGTGTACCCTTGAGCAAGTTACTTAACCCCAATTGCTTTTTTAAAAAAAGCAGATAAGAGAAGTAGAGGAAAAATTGGGAAGAGAAATGAGAACAATGCAAGAAAATTACGAAATGAGAATCAACAGCCTGACTGAGGAAAATAACACCTTGAAAAATAAACTAACTCAAATAGAAAAAGAGGCTCAAAAAGACAATGAGGAGAAGAATGCCTTAAAAAGCCAAATTTGCCAGATGGAAAAAGAATCTCAAAAGCTCAATGAGGAGAATCATTGCTTCAGAATTAGATTGGAGCAAATGGAATGTAATGACTTTATGAGAAATCAAGATGCTGTTAAACAGATCCAAACAAATGAAAGAGTAGAAGGCAATGTGAAATATCTCATGGGAAAAAACACTGACCTGGAAAATGGATCCAGTAGAGATAATTAAAAAATTATCAGACTACCTGAAAGCCATGATCAAAGTAAGAACCTAGAAATCATCTTCCAGGAAGTTCTCAAAGAAAACTACCCTGATATTTTAGAACCAGAGAGCAAAACTTAGTATCATGTTTCAGGGGAAAATATTGTCATTCAGTGGAATAGAGGACTTGCAAGCATTCTTCCTGAAATAACCAGAGTTGAATAGAAAATTTGACGTTCAGATACAAGAAGCAAGAGAAGCATGAGAAGGTAAACAGGGAAAAGGAATCATAAGGAACTTATCAAAGTTGAACTATTAACATTCCTATATGGAAAAACAATAATTGTAACTTATGAAACTTTTCTCAGTAGTTGAAGGGAATATATATATATATATATGTCTATATATGAGGGTATATGGGCATATGAATACATATGTGAATGTCTGTATATATGTTTACAGGTATATATAGATAGAGGGCACAGGACCAATTTAACAGGAAGGGATGATACTTAAAAGGTGAAATTAAGAGGTGAGAGAGGAATATAATGAGAGGAGATCGGGAGAGAGAGAATGGGGTAAACTATCTCATATAGAAAAGGCAAGGGGAAATGGTTACAATGGAGGGGAAGAATAGGAAAGCAAAAGGGAATGGGCCAACCTTATTCCCATTGAATTTGGCTTGAGGAGGGAATGAAATACACACTAAATAGGGTATCTCACCCTACAGGAGAATAGGGGGGAAGGGGATGAGAGGGGGGATGATGGAAGGGAGGGCAGGCTGTGGGGGAGGGAATTTGGAAGCACCCACTTTTGAAAAGGGATGGGATCAAAGTAGAGAATAGAACAAGTGGGAGGTGGGATAGGAGGGAGGGAAATATAGTCAGTCTTTTACAATATGTCTACTATATTATTGCTTTGCATTAGCCATACATGTACAACCTATACTGAACTGGTTATCTTCCCAGTAATGGTGGGTGACAAGGGAGGAAGGCAATGAATCTGGAATTCAAAGTTTTAAATTAAAATATTTATATATATATATATATATACATATATATATATATATTATTAATACTATTTTACATGTAATTGGGAAATATGATATACAGGCACTGGGACATAGAGATCTACTGGAAAAGTCAAAAGGGGTATGGGAGAAAATATGGGAGAGAGTAGGTTGGAGGAGGGGATATCTTGTGGGACTGCTATTTTTGGGTAGTGGGTAGGGAAAAAACGGGGAGAAAATTTGTAACTCAAAATCTAGTGGAAATGAATGATGTAAATCAGAAGTTAATAAAGCATTTGAAAAACTTTTAAAAATAAAGGATCTGCGTTAGTGAATAGTTCTCAGTCAATTTGCTAAATCAATTTATTAATGACTCAGAAGCAAAGACTGAATCAGAAATCCTCTCAAAGTTGTTGTTTAGACAAGCATTACTGTAAAAATCTAATCTACATAAAAATTTATTTGGAATACTTCTCCACTGCTCTATACAGACTGCATTGGGAAACTTCAGTCCACCAAGAATTATCATAGTACAGTGGAAAGACTGCTGGCTTTAGTGTCTGAACACCTAAATTCAAATCCAAACTCTGCATCTGTGTGCCCTTGGGAAAGTCAAATTTCTTGGGGCATCATTTCTGGATCTTCAAAATAAAAGGTTTTACTAGGTGAATATATGAAGCTAGGTACCGCCATGGATGGAGAATTGGAACTGGAGTCAGAAGAACATGAGTTTAAATCTAATCTGAGATACTTAATAGCTATATGACAATGGACAAGCCATTTAACCTCTATCTGCCTTGAATTTCCTCAACTATAAAATGAAGCTTATGACTGTATCCACCTGCTAGGGTTGTAGTGAACATCAAAGGAGATAATACTTGTAAAGTGCTTAGCAATTTTCCTAGCACAAAGTGGTCCCTGTGTAAAAGAAAAATGTTTATTATTATTATTATTCCACATCAACTCTGAATCTGACGTCTTGTTCTCTTTCTTGTCTCTGACCACAGGATGCACTAAATCCTTGTTTGTTATTGATAATCTTAATGTAGATTGAATATATTATACACACTAAATAGGGTATCTCACCCTACAGGAGAATAGGGGGGAAGGGGATGAGAGGGGGGATGATGGAAGGGAGGGCAGGCTGTGGGGGAGGGAATTTTGAAGCACCCACTTTTGAAAAGGGATGGGATCAAAGTAGAGAATAGAACAAGTGGGAGGTGGGATAGGAGGGAGGGAAATATAGTCAGTCTTTTACAATATGTCTACTATATTATTGCTTTGCACCTGTGTGAGTCTTGTCCAAGACCTTCCATAAATTCATCCCGGTTTTCATCTGTCTTTTCTTACCATATAGTTCCCTAATAATATCTTTCTCTAATGTTTCCCTTTTCAGTTCATTTTTAGTTGTTTGCTGTAGTCTACTTGCATCTACAATATGCCTCCATGTGATATTAATTTTTTAGTTCTTCTGCAACTATTATATACCACATCTAGATGATGTACAGAAATTCTAGTATTATGTTGGTATTAAAAACATGTGTCTTTGTTTCCATGAAAATCTTCAGATCATTAAAGAAATTTTGTACCTTCTAAAAGGCACTCCAACTTGTTCTTTGCCTCTTGGTCAATTCTAGGCCCAACTTTTTTGCATTCTGTCCTATATGCATGTATATGTGTATATCTGTATCTATACATTATGTAAATACATATGTATGTGTATATATATATGTTAAGGGAATATGAATTTACTATCTTCTCTTCCCCTAGGCCCTTTGATAGGCTTAAGTGCACCTGGAGCCTGTGGTGGGAGGATTGTTTTTCAGGATATACTTTGTGATTGAGCAGTGGCTAAAGAGGGTTGTGACATTCCCTGAGCCAGGAGAAGACTATATAAACTCTGATGTGAGGCTTTGTTTTGGGGCTCACTTTGAGAAGTGTTGTGTGATTTTACCAGACAAGACTCTGGGCAGCCATTGAGAGCCCCCTGGCTTTGAAAATCCAGATGTTTATGCTTCCCTCTCTGGTAACTGTGACTAGGTATGGATGTAATGGTCAGACAGTTGGAGGCCTGTCTGCTTGAAATGTTTCTCTGTCTTCTTGTAACTTCTGTCTGCATACTCTGAAGTTTCGGGTGCTGACTTTTCCCCCTGAACTAGGTAAATGATATGTTTGTTTGATTAAAGCAAGATTGTTAACCCATTTTGAGTTGCTTTCCTTTAGAAAAGCAGATGTAAGAATCTGTGTTGGCAGCCACCCTGGGGATGCTGGGGTGCTTGCTGTTACAATATATTATATATGTATGTGCATATATATATATATATATATATGTATATATATGCACATACATATATATGCTGATGAAAAACTTTAGGCTATTCATTCAAATAATCTGCATTTATATGTCTATAATATAGACATATAAATATACATGTACACATATATGTCAGAATAGAAGTAATAATCTGGAAAATAGATTTTTTTATCCACTTGCTCTTTCCCATGTAATCAGGCCAACTCTTTCACATGGTTACAAATTTCTTTAAAGAGCTTGAGCTCTATTCTGTGTCTTGAGACAAACTTACATAATGTCATCCACAAATAAGATTACCTGCAGTTTTTCACCTTTTCACTCTTGAGCTTATACCCTGTCCTAGTTCTTAAACTTCATAGTGGCAAACACTTTTGGTGAACATATTCCTCCCTGTTTTATGCCTCACCTTATTTTGTGATCCTAGGATAATTGAATAGGGTTGTTTCTGTTACATGGAACTAGATTGTTCAGGGAATAGAGTGATTCACCTGGAATCAGGAAGACCTGATTTCAAATCTGACCTCAGATTCTTATTAGATGCATGATCCTGGGCAAGTCACTTAACCTTTATATACCTTAATCTATTGCAGAAGGAAATGGCAAATGACTCCACTATCTTTGCAAAAAAACAAAAAACAAAACTATGTTCAGTATGGTCCATGTAGTCATAAAGAGTCAAATGTAGGGGTGGCCAGGTAGCACAGCGAGTAAGAGCACCGGTGTAATGTAATACCAAGCAAAGGCAACTTCCCAGGTTCAAAATACCAGCATAGGTGCTCTCTATTTTATTCAGTAACAAACCCAGAACAGAGAAGATCAAAACATGACATCATTCAAAATACATTATTTACTAAGTATGATTAAATAATCTCCAAGGAATACCCCACCCCAGGACCTTCCAATCATTCAATCAATTACAAAGTCTCTGTTCTAAATACTTCTCCACCCCTAGGCTATGCCTTAATTAAGTCCACCACAAAGCCCCTCTTCTCAAATGGAGATTAGTTTCCAAACATAAGGTCAAAAGTTCCCCACCCCTGGATCACAATTGAATCTACCCCAGAGTTACATCAAGTTTAAACACAGCACTTAATACCCAAATGGAGGTCTTTTCTTCATCTTGACACGAGGCAAGTTCTCAGCAATCTTAGTTCCTGGGGAGACAAGGCTTAGCAAAGCCACAAGGTACATTGCCAGCCCCTTCATGAATTTATCCTCTGTCTGTAGAACAGTCCTAGAATCCCTGAACACATTAGCAAAGCCCTCTCCCAGGATTTCTGTAAACATACAACAAGAAAATCCTTCTTCAGGGCTTCTGAACCAACAGAAAGGCTCCCAGACCCCTGCAACAACAGCACTGTCCCTCACCAGTGGACAGTATTCACTCTGTCTGCAGGACAGTCTCCAGACCCCTGCAACAACAGTACTGTCCCTCACCAGTGGACAGTATTCACTCTCTGTCTTCTTCAACAAAAGGACAGTCTTTCACCAGTGGACAAATCTGGCAAAACAACATCAAAACAGACAGACAAAGTACCAGCAAAACAGCCATGTCTCCTCAGTCCTTGGCAGCTCAGGGGGCAGGTCTCAAAAGTCCAGGGCAATTCAAAGCGGCCACCAGCAATTCTCTTAGTCTCTCTCTCTCCACGAGGTGCTGCTTCCAAAAAGATCTTCCGCCTCTCTCTTGTCTCTCCAAATCTACATCACCAGCTCCTCCCAGTTCAGGACTTTCTTTTCACATCAAAAAGTCCATCCCACAGGTGGGATTAACAAGCTCTGGGTTTTAGTACAATCAATTTGAAAACCAAGCCAATACAGGGGAATCTTTAATTGCCATTACTATCACAACTGGCTCCAGTGTCATTATGACCTGGAGATCGAATCCCAGGCTCAGACACTTAGCACCCACCCAGAAACACCTGGCCGTGTAACCTTGAGCAAGTTACTTAACCCCAATTGTTTAGGGGTGGCCAGGTGGCTCAGCAAGTAAGAGCACCGGCTCCAGTGTCAGGATGACCTGGATCAAATCCGGACTTAGATACTCAGCACCACACCCAGAAATAACTGGCAGTGTAACCTTGAGCAAGTTACTTAACCCTGATTGCTTTAAAAAAAAGAGAGAGTCAAATGTGACTGAACAACAAATTTCTGTTATACTTTTCAATAAATCTTTAATGATTTTGATATATGAATGGGTCTACCTTGTTGGAAAAGAGCCTTCAAAGTAGTATTTTGCTCCACCCCAAAAACACCTTTTTCAATTAACTATAAACAATCATCATAGTAAGCTTATGTTTCCTATTTCTTTTAGTTAAATATAAAATGGAAAAGTTCAGTCCATTTTAAAATATGACTTGTAAAAGCCTTCTTCTTGCATACTAATTCATGTACAAATGACATGCATAGATTTTGTATAGGTAGGAAAGTGGAAGCATAGAATCATTGGTAGGTAATATTCTTTGGACTCATTTTTTAAGAGAGAGGGAATTAAATCAGTCTGTTTTTTTTTCTACACCTTTGCAAACTTACCATATTTCACCAGCCTTTCATATTGACCCCTCATTACTCTCACATTTGTATCTCTTTCACTTTGGATTTCCCACCTGTACCAATTTGGCTATTTTCCCAATCATGGTTCTCTTCAGGGCCATTTCTACCTAATCTATAAACATTTATCCAGGAATGTGTTTTAATAGTCCAGTTATGATGGTGTCCCTGTCCTTAATGGTCAAAACAGTTTGTTATAATAATTTTTACAGATCCTCTCCATTTCTAATTAGTGGCACTCACATTAATGTCATGTTGAGTTTAAGATAAGAGGGAAGGAAATTGAGAACCATTTTGTGAATGCAATCAAATTTCCTTCTAAATTATAATATGGCTAATATGGTGTAGTGGGTTCTGTCTCTGACACATATTAGCTGTGGACCCAGATGAAGCAACTTTAATTTCTAAGTACTCTAGGCAGCTCTAAAAGCCTGAGTTAGTGTTACAGGGATCCCTAGCTCTGGATTTGGAGGATTTAGATTCAAATCTTATCTCTGATGTTTCTTACTTGTATGGTTGTGGATAAGTCATGATCTCCCTGGAACTCCAAAAGGAAAAGACTGATGTTGAAAACCTTTAAGGTTTCTGCCATCTCTAGATCTGTGGTTCTATAAACTCTATCTGTAGAGGGAGGTTCTGCTCCAGAAATCCCATTCATTAATGAAATCCCAGACCCAGACAAAATCAGCACATCTATATTTGGAAAAAAAAAGGAACAGTTATATATTTAGAGCTATTAATTTAAGCAGTAAAATGCAAAATGTTCTCCCTATATTACATGATTTTTCTCCAGTTCTAAACCCAATTCAAGTAGCAATCTCATGCCACCATAGTTTTTCTTCCCTTCTTTTAAATGTCTTATGAAATATCATGATTAACATGCCTATCCCCTTTTTTATACTCTTTACTTAGTAAATTTTATTATTGCCACATTTCTGTTTTTAAATTATCTCTCAAGAAGGAGAAAATAAGTCTTGCATCAAAGGGGGAAAAAGATAATGTTTTATATAATGGAAAAGTTCCCAAGAGAGTGGAAATCAAAGAATAGGAATTAATGACAGTGCCTGGACTTGGTTTTTTTTTTTTTTGGTGCAACTTGTAAGTTGGAAGGTATAAAAATAAATCTACAGAAGACTGGTAGAAGATTTACTACATAGTTGTAGCACTCTGAGAGATAGAAGGGTCTTCCCAGGCAACATCTTCTGAGAATGAAACAGCTTTTCATGCTGCTCAGAAGACTAAGGTGGATCCTGATAATCACAAAGGCAGACAACTCCTTACTTAGAGGTAGGCTGAAGGAAGTATGTAACATTGTGTATATAAGAAAAGCCCTAGAGAGGCACAGTTAGAATTTCCTTGAGACTGAGATCTGGTGGCAGAGCAGCTACAGAAGAGAGAATGGAGAACTGAGTCCTGAGAACTTGTGGTAGTGGTGGAGCTCCTTCTGAACAGGATGCCAGGAGGCCAGGACCCAGGAGGCCAGAGCCAAGAGCCAGGAGCTGGGAGCCCAGGAATCCAGAATCTGGAGCCAGGAGGCCAGGATCCAGGAGCCCAGGTGACTGAAGCATGGCCAGGATGCTGAGACTGTTTGTTTGTTGCTTGGTTGAGCCTTGAATTCCTTGGAGCAGAAATGGTGAAGGAGCTGACATGAGCCAGATCCTGTGAATGCCAGTGTGGAGCAGGACCTTCCCAGACAGCTGGTCAAGGAACTGGGAGCTGTCTGCCATTGAATCCAGGTAGAATCTGGGGCCATGGAAGGGGATCCAGGGAATCTGAGAATAGGCCCCAAGTCCAGATGAAGAAAAGACCTCTCCTTGGGTACTGAGTAATTATGGAATTATAGTTTACTAGTGACCTAAGGGGTGGAGGATTTTGTGTATGATACTTAGTAAGTCTTTACTGGATATATGACTGATTGTACCTTGAGTATTTTGACTATTGTTACTGATTAGTGACTAATTCAGTTAATCAAAACTTTGCCCCAGGAGTGGAAGACTTTGAGACTTCTGATAAGTGACTAATTGAATTAACTTAAGAGTGATTATTTTGTGACTGATTGAATTAAGAGTGACTATTTTATTTTGAGACTACGTTGTGAATATTATATTGTGATTTTCTGTAATAAGTTGAAATATGGTGAATGCTGTATTTTGAATTATGTTGTACCTTGATTTTCCATGGATGTTTTGCTTTTGTTATGGAATAGAGTGATCACCGTACTGAGTAATCAGAACCTTAAAAAAAAAGCTGTTCACAGTAGCAGTTCTTCTGGAAAGCTTCTGTGCATGGCATTACACCCACACAGGGAAAAGAATGTATATTCAATAATATGGAAGAGTCTAACACATTTTTAGAAAGAAAAATAGCTGAAGACATTATTTGCTTCTTGACACTCAAAGTAATAGAAATATTAAAATAGAAATAAAGAAATTAATAAATACAGTAGGCAAGAACAGCAACAGACTGACAACAAAGAGAGCAGTAAGACTTCTTTATAAAAGTACAGAAGGAGAGGAGATTGAGACAGAACTTTAATAGAGGCAACAGTTCAGAGACAGATAAAGGGCATTATGAACAAAACTTAGTGACTTCCTGTGAGTGAATCAATTTTTTTTTATGGGACTATATTACAACATGGGAGGTTACATGAAAAGGAAGTTAACAGCAAAGGACAAAGGAGGGATATGTGATTCTGTGGGGTCAAATCAAGGACTAGCAAAAAGGGGAGGGTGACTTTGTAGTCTCAGAAAGAGAAGAGCCCATGGAAAAGTGAGTGAGGAGGTTACGGGAAAGATTGAAAAGGGATAGGGAAAGGAAGGAAGCCTTATTCTGGAAGGATGAAGGGATTACACTGATGAATACTCCTATGGTTGAAAAGATATGGTTGGTAAAGGGAGATGATAATGTCACACTGGATGAGGTCTGGGAAATGTTTGAAAAAGTCTCTCTGTCCTTCACTGGGAGGGGGAAGTTGAATCAGTGAGGGATAATTTACAGTGAAATTTCCCCATTCTGAAAAATCAAATCTAGAGTGGTTTCAGCATCCACTAGGCCTGAGTTTAAAAGTCACCTGACCTTGCAGCAATTTGGGACTTAGAGCAATGGAGACCCTCCCCAGTGCAACCTCAGCACAAGATATGCCAAATAAGGACAGAAGTGCTTTCTCAAACGTACATTGAGTGATCTACTGTTTCCTTGTTCTGGTATTTGAGGTACGTTGCCATGTTTAAATTGTGCATCTGACTTCCAGCCAATGGAAGAAAAGGATAAGGAGGGGGGTGGGGGAGAATTCTGAATTAGGGCTCTCTAACTTTGCCATTTCCTTTTGTAAATTGCTTCTCCTCCATTTGTCAGGAGGGTAGCCCTTTCTCGAGATCATAAATAAACCATTCTTTTCTGCTTCCTACATTGAGAAACCTCTGAGTATTTTTTGGGTAAGTATTTCTGTTGCACACAGTTTTGGGGGTGCACACACACCCCTAGGGGCAACTGAAATTTGGAGGAATGGGAAAGCATGGACACAGGGAAGATATTTCAAGGCAAATATGGAAAAATAAGTGAATAAGGAAAAGTATAGATCAATGGTAGGCTGCATAATAAAGGACATGGTTGGGGAGGGAGCCTACTATGTGACAGTATTCTCTCTGACATCTGAAGTAATTGGCATTCTTCTGGGAGAGAGGTATAAAGGAAAAGAGGAGTCTGTGGGCAAGTCCTACAAGGTTATGGCAAAAGAACCTAAAGGGGAGACCCTAGAATGGTTACCTTGAAAGCTTTGATTGCTTGAAGAAAGCAGAGAAAGGACAGAAGTATTAAATAAATACTTAATATAATAAGTAATATATACTTAATAATAATATAATATATATATTATTATAATATAGTATATACTTAATAATAACATAATACTTAATATAAAATAAGTAAATAAAATAATTATAGGAGTTATGAATCATAGAATGAGGGTCTAGAATAGAGAGAAGATGGATAATGAAGAAAGAGATAAATCCTTTTCAGAAAGTGGCATAAAAATGAAATTTTAAAAAGTAATGAACAGGATTTGATGAATAGTAAAGAAAGAAAGGGGTAATCTACTAGGCAAATTGAGAGGAAAAAGGAGAGGGAAGGAACACATAATTAATAAAACAAGGAGAGAAAAAATTCAAGAACAAATTCATGATCCTCCAAATCCAGAGCTAGGGCTCCCTGAAACACTAACTCAGGCTTATAGAGCTGCCTAAAGTACTTAGAAGTTAAGTTGCATCATCTGGGTCCACAGCTAATATGTGTCAAAGGTAGAACCCACTACACCACCTTAGCCACATTATAATTTAGGGAAAATTCACAAATAAAAATTCGGAGAACAAATTCATGAAAGTGATCTCTCAGTTCTTTCCATTGAATATAATATTCTATTTTAGAAGTTCTGGGATGGTTTCTTCTATTTTTTTCTTTACTTTTGATGATGAAGTGTTTTTTTTGTCCTGTCATGTTCTTCTGAGTGACCTATGATCCTTTGGTTGTCTCTGCACAAGCTGCCTTTGAGTTCAGTATGCTTTGCTTGTATAGTGAGCATGTTTTATTTTAATGGGATTGTTTTCTGTCTCAACCTCCTCTTCATGAACAGATTCATGAAGGAAAGGTAACAAATGAGAAAATAGGATCCATGGTAAGGGGAAGAGAGTAAGTTGGAAAAGGTACATCACAAGGAAAGATTAAAAGAAAGTAAAAGAACACCAATATTATAGTTCTATAAGAAAGTGGATTTCAGAAAAAAACTGGAAAGACTTACAGGAACTGATGCTGAGTGAAGTGAGCAGAACCAGGAGAACATTGTACACAGTAACAGCAATATTGTGTGATGACTAACTTTAATAGACTTAGCTCTTCTCAGCAATGCAAGGATCTAAGGATCCAAGGGACTCATGATGGAAAATGCTGTCCACGTCCAGGAAAAGAACTATGGAGTCTGAATAAAGATCGAAATTATTCTCTCTCTCTCTCTGCTTTTTAACATTTCTCAGGAATAGAAAAAGGACTTCCACAGGGTTCTGCCTTCCACCTCCTTCAATTCATGTAAAAGGTGACTCTGAACAAACTTTGGAGCTACAGAAACCACAAAATGACACAAAGAAGTTAACTTCCCACTGAGGACAGCCCGGCAGGCCATCAGGAAGCAGCCAGCACAGAGTCCCAGGAGCTGACCCCAACCCTGCATGAGCCAGAGGTCTTAGCCTCAGGGTGGAAACAGCCAGCCCCTGGCTGAAGGGACTTCAGATCACCAGCAGCTATGGAGGAGAATTTTCAACCCATAGATGCTAAGGACAAAGTGAGAGGTCAGTGCAGTGTGGACTTTGGGAACCAGTAGTTCGAGAGTGTGGTTGGCCTTTGCCCCCTGGAGGGAGAAGTGGCTGAGATGTGGTGGCTGTGCAGCCACAGCCACTTGGCTGCTCCAGCTCCTGGCCTGCAGATTGTAGGGGGAACAAGTGACCAGTCTGAGGGGTACTCTCTCTTGCTTTAACCTGCTTGGATCTGGATTGCTGTCTAGGGTGGAGGTCCTGGGGTGTGTAACCAGCTTGCTAGAGAGTGTGGAGGCTTCAGAGAGGGCACCCACCTAATACCTTCGGTAGTTGAGAAAACCCCAGTGATTGGGATGAAAATCCCCTCTCTGTTAGCCGAGTCTTACTGTGGCAAAAAGCCCAAAAGTCAAGTAATTGAGTGGCAACATGAGCAAGCAAGGGAAGCAAGACAAGCACAGTAGTCCGAATTTGGATTCCTTTTTTGGGGGACAAAAAGGATCAGGCATGGAACAGGAGGAAGACAGCAAAGTCAGAACTCCTGCACAAAAATCTTCCAAGAATCTTGAGCTAGTTACAGGCTATAGAGGAGCTTAAGAAGGATTTTGAAAACCAAATAAGAGAAGTGGAGGAAAAATTGGGGAGAGAAATGAGAACAATGTAAGAAAATTGTGAAATGAGAGTCAACAAACTGACAAGAAAATAACACCTTAAAAAACTGGACTAACTCAAATGGCAAAAGAGACTCAAAAAGCCAATGAGGACAAGAATGCCTTAAAAAAGATGAATTTGCCAGATGGAAAAAGAATTTCAAAAGCTCATTGAAGAGGATCATTCCTTTAGAATTAGATTGAAGCAAATGGAAGCTAGTGACTTTATGAGAAATCAATATACTATTAAACAGATACAAACAAATGAAAGAATAGAAGGCAATGTGAAATTTCTCATTGGGAAAACCACTGACCTGGAAAAGAGGTCCAGGAGAGATGATTTTAAAATCATTGGACTACCAGAAACCCATGATCAAAAAAAAAAAAAAACCTAGAAATCATCCTTCAAGGAATTCTCACGGAAAATTGCCCTGATGTTTTAGAAACAGAGAGCAAAATAGAGGTTGAAAGAATCCACCGATCACCTCCTGAAAAAGATCCCAAAAAGGAAACTCCTAGGAATATTATAACCAGGTTCTGGAGTTCCCAGATCAAGGAGAAAATATTACAAGTAGCCAGGAAGAAACAATTTGAATACTATGGAAACACAATCAGGATAATACAGTATCTGGCAACTTCTACACTGAGGGATCAAAGGGCTTGGAATATGATATTCTGGAGGTCAAAGGAGCTGGGATTAAAACCAAGAATCACCTACCCAGCAAAACTGAGTATCATGTTTCCGGGGAAAATATGGTCATTCAGTGGAATAGAGGAGTTTCAAGCATTCTTGATGAAAAGACCAGAGTTGAATAGAAAATTTGACACTCAGATACAAGAAGCAAGAGAAGCATGAGAAGGTAAACAGGGAAAATAAATCATAAGGAACTTTTCAAAGTTAAACTATTTACATCCCTACATGGAAAAATGATAATTGTAACTGATGAAACTTTTCTCAGGATGAGAATAGCTGAAGAGAATAGAAATGTGTATACACACACACACACACACACACACACATATATATATATATATATATATATATATATATATATAGATAGGTATATGGGCATATGAATACATATGTGAATGTATGTATATATATATATATATATGTACAGGTATACATAGTTAGAGGGCACAGGACCAATTTAATAGGAAGGGGTGATACTTAAAAGGTGAAATTAAGAGGTGAGAGAGGAATATAATGAGAGTAGATTGGGAGAGACAGAATGGGGTAAACTATCTCATATAGAAGAGGCAAGGGAAAATGGTTACAGTGGAGGAGAAGAACAGGAAGGCAAAAGAGAATGGCTCAACTTTATTCTCATTGAATTTCGGTTAGGGAGGTAATGACATACACACTAAATAGGGTATCTCACCCTACAGGAGAGTAGGGGGGAAGGGGATGAGAGGGGGTATGATCGAAGGGAAGGCAGGCTGGGGAGGAGGGAAGTTGGAAACACCCACTTTTGAAAATGGACAGGATCAAAGTAAAGAATAGAACAAGTTGGAGGTGGGATAGGAAGAAGGGAAATACAGTCAGCCTTTCACAATATATCCACTATGGAAATGCTTTCCATAGCTACACATGTACAACCTATATTGAACTTCATATCTTCCCAGTAAGGGTGGGTAATGGAAGAGGAAGGGAAAGAATCTGAAATTCAAAGTTTTAAAATCAAATGTTTAAATATATACTATATATACTATTATTAATATTATTTTACATGTGACTGGGAAATAATATATACAGTCACTGGGGCATAGAGATTCACTGTGCCTTGCTGGAAAGTCGGAGGTGGTATGGGAGAAGATATGGGAGAGAACAGATTGGAGGAGGGGATATCCAGTGGGATAGCTATTTTGGGGTGGTGGGTAGGGGAAAAACGGGAAGAAAATTTGTAACTCAAAATCTTGCAGAAATGAATGATATAAACTAGAAGTTAATAAAGCATTTGATAAAAAAAATCATGTTTTTTTTCCTTTGTTCTGATTTTTCTTCCACAATATAACTAATGTGGAAATAGACTTAATATGATTGTACAAGCAATATGATATAGCCTATATCATATTGCTTGCCTTTCTGGGGAGAATGTAGGAGAAAGTAATGAGAAAAAATATTGGAAATTCACTTGTAAAAGTGAATGTTGAAAACTATCTTTTCATGTAATTGTAAAAAAATACTAAGTGGGAAGAAAAAGAAAGAGCATCATATTATATAAACAGTGGTAGATGGGGGAATCATAACTTTAAAAAAATTTAGAGACAGATGAAGGAAAATATAAATCTATCTCCTTTAATGTTAAAAGTGAATGGATTGAACAATTCAATAAAATGAAAGAGTGACAGATTGAATATGAAAATAAAATCTTACAATCTCTTCCTTACAAGAAACAAACTTAATAAGAAAGACATACACAATATAAGACTAATGGGATAGAAAAATAATTATGTATCAAGTGAATCCTAAAAAGCAATAATTGTGGGGTGGCTAGGTGGTGCAATGACTAGTGCACCAGCTCTGGAGTCAAGAGGACCTGTGATCAAATCTGGCCTCAGACACTTAAAACTTACTAGCTGTGTGACCTTGGGCAAGTCAGTTAACCCCAATTGCCCTGCCTTTCCCCCTCCAAAAAGGAAAAAAAAGCAATAGTTGTTAAATGGTATCAGACAAAGCAAAAATAAGCATTAAAAAATTAAAAGGAATAAACAAGAAAGCTATATTATGTTGAAAGGAACCTTAGTCAACAAACCAATATTAGTAATAAGCTTATTTGCTCCAAATGCCTTAGCATCCAAATTTATATAGGGAACATTATCTGAGCTTCAATGATGCATAAATACTAACACAATAGTGACAGGGATCTTCAATATCCTTCTATAAGTTTTGGATAAATCTAACAGGAATACAAACAAAAGTGAAAATATGAAACTGAACAATCTATAATTAAAATATTTCTAAATGGGTAAAGAAAAGATTATATGTAGTTCTCATAACATTTTTCTCAGAAGTATCTTTAAAAAACAATTACTATGTGCTAGTGAACAGAGATATTGAAAAGAAATGTAAAAAAACCAGAAATAGTTAATACATCCTTTATCGAGCATAATACAATAAAATAGAAATTTGTTCAAGGACTACAAACAAAAGACACAGAACCACATGGGGAATTAACAATGAAATATAAAATAATGAGTAGGTCAAAGAACAGATCATAAGAACAAGTAAAAATTATCTAAATAAAAATGATGAAACATCATACCAAAATGTCTACAATGCAGCTAAAGCAGTTATGGTGTGGAGGGGATCATATCCCTACAAACACACATTGACAAAATAGAAAAGGGAGAATTAATGAACTTAATATGTATTTAGAAATTAGTAACCCAGCAAACAAATACACAAATGAGCACAAAGAAGATACTAAAAAATAGAGGGGAAATACATAAATTGGAAATAAAAAAAATCCATAGAAGTGATAAATAAGGGTAAAAGCTAGTTCTTTGTAAAGACTAATAAATTTGACAGACCCTCAGCTAACTGGTTAAAGAGAGTAGAAAAGCAATTCAATAAAATTACAAATGAGTGAGATGAAATCACAGCAGAACAAAAAAAGGAATCATTGGAACATAATATTCACAGTTATAAGTTAATAAAACTGAGAACATAAAAGAAATAGAAGGATAACTTAAAAATATAAAACACTCAAATTATCAAATAATGAGATACAGATCTTAATCCATCCTTAGAAAATGAGAAAGATCTAGTTGTAAAGGAACTAGAAAAACAACAACCACAACAAAACCCAAACCCTCCTATTCCTTATGAACTCCTAGTATAATTCTATCAAATTTTTAAAGAACAGTTAGTACCACACTTCATAAATTATTCTTAAAAACTGAGAAGGAAAGAACTTTAACAGAATCTTTTTATAAAACAAATATTGTTTGAATAGCTAAACCAGAAGAGAAAACAAAGAAAGAAAACTATAGTCCGATATTATTAATGGATATTGACTCAAAAATTTTAAAGAAAATCCTATCAAATAGATTTCAGTGATTTGTCCAAGAATTCATTCATTATTATTAAGTGGGATTTATACCAGGTATGCAAGGTGGTTCAACATTAAATAAATAAATAAATATATTGTGTACACTATTATGCCAAAAACTCTACAAAGTATAGGAACTCAGGGATTTTTTAATATCATGAAAAACTTCTACCTTAAACCAAAAGCAAACATCATATGCAATGAGGATACACTAGAACCTTTCCTAGTAAATATAGCAGTGGAGAAAGATGCTTAGTCACCCCACTATTGTTTGATATCACTTTGGGAATGCTAGCAATAAAAATAAGAAAAAAGAAAGGAATTAAAGGGATAAAGATAGGTAAAGAGGAGATAAAACTCTCCTTTTTCTGACTACATGATGGTTTACTAGGAAAACCTCTAGAAAAACAGCAAAAATACTGAGATAATGAATGGTTTCACTAAAATTGCAGGCTACAAAATAACTCCTCAAAGATCAATATCATTTCTATATAATAATAATTATAAAAACCAATATCAATAATAAAAAAGTTCATTCCAAATAATTTAAAATATGAAACATCCCAAAGGATACAAAAGTCTCGTGTAGTTCAATTATGAAATGTTCCTCAAAGAAATAAAGAACAATTTAAATAGCTGGAAGAATATTCAGTGCTCATGATTAGACTTTGCTAATAATGATGACAACACTACTGGGGGACATAAGCCCTGGTCACAGTTCTAGGGAAGAAAGGAGTGCCTGTACTATTTCCTAAGGGAGTAGGGACCCTGATCCCAGTTCACTAGTGCTTGTGGCCACAAGAGAGAAGGGGTACTAGCCATAGTTCCAGGGCCAAGAAGAGTGCTAACACATGTGGCTACAAGGAAGTAGGGGTACTGGTGACAGTTCCAGGGTAGAAAAGAGGGCTTGTAGTCACTCACAAGGGAGCAGGTCCCCTGGTCTCAGTTCTAAGGCCAAAAGGAACACTACCTCTTACTGCTCTAGGAGAGCAGGGGATCTGGACAACAAGAGCACTAGCACTTGTGGCTGCAGAGAACAAGGTTTCTTCCTGGGTAAAAACCAAAACACAGGACAGGAAAGCAGTGACTACAACTCCCTTCACATAATGCCACTGTCAAAGCACTGAAAATGTATAGACCTTCAGAACTAGCTCTGAAAACACTAGCCCCTCAACCCTGAAGTTTAGGGCAGTGCTCCATCCACCTAGGGAGCACAGCTCAACTTTAAAATAAAGTCAAAAGTCAAGAAAGAGGCTAGAAATATAAGCAAGCAACAACAAAATAATTTGACTATATAGTGCCAATATGGTAACGGAGAAGATCAAGACAGAAAACTGAGAAGACATCAAAGTCAAAACATCAAAGAAAAAAGCCCTGTCAGTTGAACACAAGCCTAACAAGAATTGCTCTAAATAGCCAAAGATATTTTAAAAAATCAAAGAAGAGATAGAGGAAAAATTTGGAAAAGAAATGAGGGTGATGTAAGAAAAATATGTAAAGAGAATCAGTGCCATAGTAAAAGAAGCACAAAAAATATTGAAGAAAATAACAACTTAAAAAAATAGAGTTGCCAAATGGAAAAAGAGGCACAAAAAATCCACAGAAGAGATCGCCTTAAAAAACAAGAATTAGCTGAATGAAACAAAATATAAAATAGTCCTCTGAAGAAAAGAACTCCTTAAAAAGTTGAATTGAGCAAGTGGAAGCTAATGACTCCACGAGATATCAAGAAATAATAAAATAAACTCAGAAATTGGAAAAATAGAAAGGTGAAATATCTCATTGAAAAAAGAATTGACATGGAAAATAGATTGAGGAAAGATAATTTTAAAATTATTAAACTACTTGGAAGTCATTATAAAAAAAAGAGCATACATATCACATTTCAAGAAATTGCAAAGGAAAACTGCCCTTAGAACCAGAGGGTAAAATAGAAATTGAAAGAATCTACTGATCACCTACTGAAAGAGATCCCCAAATGAACATTTCTAGGAATACTATAGCTAAGTTCCAGAACTTCCAAACTCTAGGAGAAAATGTTGCAAGCACTCAGAAAGATTTCAAATGTCATGGAGCCACAGTCAGGATCACACAGCCTTAATAGCTTCCATATTAAAAGGATGGAGGGCTTAGAATATGATGTTCCCAAAGTTAAAGGAGCTAAGATTACAATCAAGAATGACCTACCCAACAAAACCAGGTATGATCCTTCAGAAGTAAAAACAAACAAACAAAAAAGAGACTTTTCAGCCATGAAAATACCAAAACTGAATTGGAAAATTTGACTTTCAAATACAAGACACAAAAGAAGCATGAAAAGGTTAATATGAAGGAGAAATCAAAAGGGACTTAATAAACTTAAACGTGTTTACATTCCTATATAAGAATATGATACTTGAAGCTTGTAAGAACTTTCTCATTATTAGAGAAGTTAAAAGGGTTTTACTATGATATGATGATCTCAAAAAAAGATGAAGGGTGAGAAAGAAGTGATGCAGTGGGAGAAGGTGGAAGGGAGAGGAAGAATGGGGGAAATTATCTTATATAGAAGAATCATAGAAGGAAGAACTTTTACAGTAGATAGGGAAATGGGGTTATGGCAGGCAACAATTGAGCCTCACTCCCACCTGAATTGGTTCAAAGGGGGAATACCATAAATACTCAGTTGGGTATAGAAATCTATACTAACAGGGCTGCTAAAACCTCACTAAGTATCTTGGGTTTATGGGCTAGATTTTTTTTTCCTTAAAGACCTTGCCTTAAACCCAAATCACTCTGGCTCTCACTGATTAGCCAACAATAGGTCCCAGGCCAAGTCCCATTCGGCATCACTTCTCTGATGTCATAGTTCTCTTTGAGAATGAAAGACAAACAACAACAACAACAAAAGATGGGGAAGAGAATAAGAAGTATGGGTGAGGGTGGGGGTGGTAATAAAAGGGAAAGTAGATTAAGGAAGTCAATAGTCATAAGTAAAACAGACATTTAAAGAGAGAGAGGGTAAAAAGAGAAAGATAAAAAGGGACACATAATATAGAGGGAAATATACAGTTAGTAATCACAACTGAAGTGAATGGGATAAATTTACGCATAAAATGGAAGCCGAGAGTAGAATGGAATAGAAATCAAAATCCAAAAATAAGCTGTTTACAAGAAAATAAAGAGCTAGAGCAGAATCTATTATGCTTCAAACAAGATTAAAAAGAGGCAGAGGTTGTAGTCATGATTTCTGACAACACAAAAGCAAATATAGAATAATCAGGAAAAGTACATTTTACTAAAAGATACTATAGACAATGAAGTAATATCAATAGTAAACATATATTTACCAAATGACATAGCATCCAAATTCTTAAAGCAAAAGTTAAATGAGTCCACAGGAGGAAATACTAGGGAAACCCCAACTTTCTCCTCTCAGAACTAGATAAATCTAACCCTAAAATAAATAAGAAAAATGTTAAGGGGATGGATAGAATGTTAGAAAAGTTAGGTATGATAGACTGTAGAAAATTGAATGGCAACAAAAATGAACATACCTTTTTTTCTCAGCTGTACATGGCACCTTCATAAAAATGATTAGGTATTAGGGCATAAAAACTTCACAAACAAATGCAGAAGAGCAAAAATATTAAGTACATCCTTTTCAGAATATTATACTAAGATTATATTCAATAAAGGGCTATGGAAAAATAGAATAAATAATAGAAAAATAAAAGAATAATATAATTATTTATTATAATATAATTATATATTATAATATCTTATTGAATTATATATTATTATAATCTATTATATATGTTATATATTATAATAAAAATAAATTATAATTAATTTATTTAATAATAAAAAATAAAAGAAAAATAGAATAGAAACTAATTGAAAACTAAACAATCTAATCCTAAAAATAAGTGAGTCAAAGAAAAAATCACAGATACAATGAGTAATTTCAGTAAAGAAAATGACATCAATGAGATAACATACCAAAAAATGTGGAATGAGGCCAAATCAGTACTTTGGGAAAATTTACATATTTAAATACATTAATAAAATAGAGAAAGAGCAGGACAATGAATTGGGCATGCAATTAAAAAAAAAAGAAAGAAAAAGAACAAATTTAAAACTCCAATTGAACCTAATTGGGAATCCTGAAAATCAAAGGAGAGATTAATAAAATCCAAAGTTAAAAAAAATGGAAAGAACAAATAAAACTAGGATCTCATTTTATTAAAAACA
Source organism: Petaurus breviceps papuanus (assembly GCF_028583685.1). Taxonomy (NCBI): domain Eukaryota; kingdom Metazoa; phylum Chordata; class Mammalia; order Diprotodontia; family Petauridae; genus Petaurus; species Petaurus breviceps. The sequence goes on along the minus strand of NW_027185903.1, from coordinate 5,047,109 downwards.
ATAGAATAGGGAAAACATTGGTTAATTTGATTTTAATAAAAGATACAAGAAAACCAAATTACCAGTATCAAAAAATAAAAATAGTGAATTTATTACCAATGAAGATGGAATTTTAAAAATTGTTAGGAGCTTTTTGAACCAATTATATGCCAAAAAAACCTTGAAAATGTAAGTGAAATGGATTAATATTTATAAAAGTATAAATTGCCCAGATTAACAAAAGAAGAAATGAAATACTTAAATAATCCTGTCTTAGAAGGAAAAATTCAACAAGTTATTGACGAGTTCCCAAAGAAAAATTCCATAGGACTGGAAGGATTTATAAGTGAATCATGCCAAACATTTAAAAAAACAATTAATTCCCATGCTAGATAAAACTATTTGGAAAAATAATCAAAGAAGGAATCCTACCAAATTCCTTTTAAAATACAAGTATAATATTGATACCTAAACCAAGAAGAGCAAAAACAGAAAAAGAAAGCTATAAACCAATTTCCCTAATGCATATTGATTTAAAATTTTTAAATAAATTTCTAGCAAGGAGATTACAGTAATATTTCAAAGATCATACATTATGACCAAGTAGAGTTATACAAGTGATCCAGAACTGGTTCATTATTAGAAAAATTATCAGCATAATTAACCATACTAATAAAAAACCCAAATCATATGATTATCTGAATAGATATAGAAAAAAGACTTTTAACAAAATACAATACTCATTCCTATTAAAAATGCCACAAAGCATAGGAATAAATGGAGCTTAAAAAAAAAGATGGTTTTGTTTATCCAAAACCATCAGCAAATATTGTCTGTAATGGGGATAAGCTCAAAGTTTTCCCAATAACATGAAGGGTGAATCAAATGTGCATTATTACCAGTATTATTCAATATTATACTAGTAATATCAGCTATAGTAATGAGAAGAAAAAGAAATTGAAGAAATTGGAATAGGCAATGAGAAAACAAAACTAGTGCTCTTTGAAGATGATATAATAATTCTTAGGGAATCATTTTAAAAACTGGTTGAAATATTTAATAATTTTGTTGAAGTTGCCAGATTTAAATAAACCCACATAAATTATCAGCATTTCTACATACTACTAACAAAATCCACCAGTAAGAGATAGGAAGGGAAATTCTATCTGAAATAACTACAGACAATATAAAATACTCGGAGGTCTATTTGTCAAGACAAACCCAAGAACTTTGTGAACAGCATTTAAACATTTTTCACACAAAAAACAAAAATTTAAACGATTGAAGAAATATTAATTGATGAGAGGGAGCCCACAGCACTATAATAAATATCACAATTCTATCTAAGCTAAATTATTTATTCAGTGCTATACTAATCAAACTACCAAAAATAATTTGGGATAAGAATGCACCATTTGGCAAGTATTGCTGGGGAAACTGCAAAGGAGTTTGGCAAAAATGAGGCATAAACCAATATCTCACACTGTGCACCAAGATAAGATCAAAATAGGCATATGATTGAAACATAAAGGGTGATATCATGATCAAATCAGAGAAGCATGGAAAAATGTACCTGTCAGATCTATCTAGAAGGGGAGAGTCTGTGACCAAACAAGATCTAGAGAGGATCACAGGAAGTAAATGGATAATTTTGATTGAATTATTTTAAAAAGTTTTTGTACAAGTAAAACCAGTGCAGCCAAGATTCAAGGAAAACAGGAAATGGGAGAATTTTTTACAGGAAGTTTCTCTGATGAAGGTTTCATTCTCAAATATATAGAGAACTGAGTCAAATTTATAAGTATACAAGTCATTTCCCAAATGATAAATAATCAAAGGATAGAAACAGGCAGTTTTCAGAAGAAGAGATCAAAATTATCTACAGTCAGAGGAAAAACATTTCTAAATAACATTTAGAGAAATGTAAATTAAAACAATTCTGAGGTACCACCTCACTCATTTAAGATTAATTAATATGATAGAAAAGGAAAATGGAAGATGTCCCAACATGCAGGCGATGTGGAAAAATGGGAACACTAATGCTCTGTTGGTGGAGCTATTTTGGAGAGTGGTTTGGAACTATGCCCAAAAGGCTACAAAACTGTCCATCACCTTTTGATCCAGCAATACTTCTACTAAGTCTATAGCTCAAAAAGATCAAAGAATAAGAAAAAGGATGTATTTGAACAAAAAAATTATGGAATCTCTTTTGGTGGTGGCAAAAAATTGGAAATTTATGAGATTCCCATTAATTGGGCAATGGTTACACAAGTTGTGGTATATGTGACAGATTATTATTGTGCTCTAAGAAATGACAATCAGGATGGGTTCAGAAAATCCTGGGAAGATTTATATTTGTAAAGTCAAATGAGTAGAGCCAGGAGGACATTGTACACATTAGCAGCAATATTGTATGATGATCAACTGTGAGTGACTTATCTATTCTAAACAATACAATGATCCAAGACAATCAGGAAGGGCTCAAAATGAAAAATGTTATCCACTTTCAGAGAAAGAACCAATGGACTCTGTGCTCAGATTGAAGCATAATTTTTTCACTTCATTTTTCTTACTTTTTTCTTTTGTAGCAAGGCTAATATGGAAATGTGTTTTGCATGATTTCATATGCATAATTAATATCACATTTCTTGCCTTCTTAATGGGTGTGGAAGGCATTGGAGTAAGAGAGAAGTTGCAACTCAACATTTTTTAATGAATGTTAAAAATAAATATTTTTTCAAAGTGACACTTTTAAAAATATTACTTATTCTAATGGTTGTGCAGAAAATATCAAATGAAGCCTTCTTTTGAAAAAGAGTGATGATCTGTTTTCCCATACAAATAGAGCCAGCCATTCATAGAGTTTTGCTTCCAGCAGACTTCAGGTTGGTCTTAAGAGTGGCAAAATGGAAAGACAGAAGTAGGGCAGAGGTTCCAACTTGATACATTGCCTCTTTTTTTCTTGATGATCTGAAATATTCCATGGGATAAACATTACAGTTGTAGAAAAAAGACATTATGAAAGGACTAAAATTGCCTCGGAGAAATATAATAAAATAACAACAACAAAAGCAATACAATTTATCTCCTAGCATCAACCATGCTTGTTTTTCTCTTTCCTAAGGCATCCAAATCTGAATTTATTATGCAGATTATTTTTTTTTCTTTCTCCCATATAGACTGAGGAAGTAAGGTTTTGGGCAACGAAATGGAATTCTATTGTTATTAATCAGCCCCAAAGACATTTACTTTGTACTTTAGATTTTCCAAGTGCTGTACAAAAGAGCCCATTTCAGAGAATGATGGTATTGTTTATGATGGTGCTACCAACAGAATATGGTTAAAAGAGAAAAGAAAATCCAAGCCAGCAAGGCTTTCATTGGGTTCTCTGGAGAATTTTCTTTCTTCTGTGCTGAATCTAACATATTCTCGATACAATATGAACACCTTGGAAGTCAGAATGATTTGGATCTCAAGTAATAAAGATAAAAATCCATATCAGAACTCTCTGTATTCATTTGTATAGTATCAGGCCCATTCAGCTATTTAGCAGAATGCATACTGTGCATGTTTTTTTCTGTTTTTTAAGAGAAATGGAAGGGTAGCACTCTGCACCTTCTGCCCTAGGTGGTATATTTTATAAACTCTTCCTGTCTTGCTAGCTGAGGCATTATATTTCTACCCTTTAAGTAAATCCCATGGACTATAGTGAAAAACAATTAAGTGAAAATGAGAACAATGTTGTTACTCAAAACTGCTATTTATAAGCCCCTGTCCTATTAATCATATTAGAAAGGAGGTTGGAGAGGGGGAGTTGATTCAATTTAGACCAAAGAAAAGCAATGGATGCTTTAGTAAAAGTGAAATGTGAGTGTCTTGCAATAGATAAATAAGGAACTTATTGAGAGTTTGTCAGTCCCAAGAATTTAGAGCTGGACAGTGAAATTCCTAGAATCTCAAAGTTGAAAAGAACCTTGGAGACTATCCAGTCCAACTTACTCCTGAACAAAAGTACTTGATAAAACGCCCACGAGTGGTAGTCCAGACTTCTTGAAAAGCACCAGTGAAGAGGAGCTCAGTGCCTTCAGAGGCCACATTTTCCACCACACACCACATTCTCCAAACCTTCCTATATCCATCAATCAACAATCATGTATTCAGTGCCTCCTGTGTTCCAGGTACTTGGTTAGATGTAGGAAATACAAGAATAAAAGCAATGAGAGTGTGCCTCTAAGGAACTTATAGTCCAGCTGCAGGAAACAAGTCTCAGTAGGTATAATGAATGGGGGACTGGTCAATATGCTTAGTCCTTATGATCATGTGTAATCCCCATGTGGACTGTGCATCCTGAGCAGACATTCTGTAGCTGGTTCAGGTTTGTAGCCCTGTGGTGAAAAGGAGCCTTTGGATTGTCTGTGGATCTAGAACTAGAGCTCATTCAAAGGCACTACCTGGCCAAAATGAGATTGGTCCTCATTCCTACACGGGGAGTTTCTAGTGAGGAGGCAAGGACTAAACCTCCAAGGAACAGAAAGACCTCAGGCCTTTATCCCCCAAGCAGGGCTATATGGCCCATGAACACATGGTGCTGCTGTTGTTTCTTCTGTCTAGTCTCCCTACTTTGGTGACAGCTAGATGGTGTAATGGATAGAGAGCCAGGAATGAACAAATGAGCTCAAATCCAGTCTCACATGGTTATTAGCTGTGTGATGCGGAGCAAGTCACTTAAACTCTGTTTTTGTTTTTTTTGTGTTTTTTTTTTTCAGTTTACTAGAAGCAAGTAGATGGTGCAGTGCATAGAGTGCTGGACCTGAGTCAGGAAGACTCATCTTCCTGAGTTCTTGAATTTGAATTTGGCTTCAGACACTTACTAGCTGTGTGACCCTGGGCAAGTCAATTGACCCTTTTTGCCTCAGTTTTCTCATTTGTAAAATGAGCTGGAGAAGTAAATGACAAACCAGTCCAGTATCTTTGTCAAAGAAATCCCAAATGAGGTCACAAAAAGTCAGACATGACTAAACAATCACAGCTTTAGTTTCCTCATCTGTAAAATGAGGCTAATAAAGGTTATGAGGATAAAATAAGATAATATCTGTAAAGCATTCAGCACAGTGCCTGGCATATAGCAAGCACTGTATAAATGTTAGATATTATTAGCCATCATTCATATCACTTGCTCATAAGCCCACTTGTTATAGATATTTTTTTTAAAAGCCAGTGAGGGGAACTTCAAAGATGGCTACAACCTTATAAGCTACCAAGGGTCAGAGAGGTGAGACACCAGAAATCCAGGAGGAGAAGATGTGGTGGAAGCCATTGTGTAGCAGAGTCCCGAGTGGTTCTGCATAGACTGAGGGCACCTGCTACAGCTATCCATCAACTGCTTTGGGGAAATTTGGAAGTGAACTTGGAGGAGGGGAAAATGCTCTGCAGAAACCTGAATAAGTTTGAGCTCACTCTGCCCAGGGACTAAAAGGTTGTATGGGACAGATTGTGTTCTCAGGTGTTGTGTGTATGCATAAGTCAGTCAATCAACAAGTTTTTATTAACTGCTTTCTATGTGCCTATGTATGGTGGTAAGAAAGATAACAGACAATTCCTGCTCTCAAGATACTTATAGTTTAATATAACAAGCATATGCTTGAAAGTAAAGGGATATTTTGTAACTTCTTTTCTAGCTATATCTGAATAGCAACTATTCCTTTGTAAAAAGCTAGTTGATTTTGATTAGTTAACTGAGGTAAGGGTGCTGATCACTGGCAGTCAACAATGATTAGAACATACCAAAATAGGGTCTTGGTCCAATAGCATTGGGGAAAAAATATCATCAGAGATACATCAGAACCTTGTGGGGGAGAAGTGGCCAGTCTACCTTTGTAAACCTGATCTGCCAAGTGGGAGTGGGTGGGGAGGGAGGAGATAGTAGAAGGAAGACTAGAGCTAGAGTATCACAACATATGTATAGGCAGATAGATTCATGCTTTAGGGGGAAGGCACTAGCTGCTGGGGGGATAATTAAGGGCCTTATGTTTTTTCTTTTTTTCATGGTCTTTGAAAGATCACAAGCAACGCCTCAGCAATCATATCTGTTAGCTCTTTTAGCTATAACAAAGAGTGAAAAATGACTGATGTCATAAGGATATGCCTGAGCCAAATTGTACCAGATCCCAAAAGTCATTGTTAAATTTTCAGAGTGAGTATTTGTCCCTGGTACATCAGAAAGCATTGCAAGTTAGGGCATGATGGACTGCTTTGATGATTATCTAGATTTAAGAAAGTAAAGGAGAAAATCCTAATATTGCACATTAATCTTTGAAGTATGTCACGTGCACATGCCCTGCCTGAGATCTGATTGTTAAACATTTACCAACATATCCCTGGATGTGTCCAACAACTGGTTATAAGGGAATAAATTCTGACATATAATTGTCTCATCATCATAAACTGTCATTTATTATTGACACAAATTAGTATGTAGAGGCATATGATATAGTAGAACAACAAGACAATAGCAAAAAGCAGAATCACAATATACACACTAGCCATTTTCTATCCTTCTGCTTCTGTTGTCAGTCATTCAACAGTTTAATAAGTGCTTACTATTGGGGTAGTTAGGTGGTGCAGTGAGTACAGCGCCGGCCCCGGAGTCAGGGGACCCGAGTTCGGTTCCAGCCTCAGACACATAACACCCACACAAAAAAGCTAGCCATGTAACCTTGGGCAAGTTACTTAACCCCAATTGCCCTCCGAAAAGCAAAATAATAATAATAATAATAATAATAATAAGTGCTTACTATTATACTATCTGTAACAAAGAAAAGTGAGAAATATTACCTACCCTCAAGGAGATTTCATTCTATTGGGGAAGACAGCATGCAAAAATTGTATTGATAATAATAATAAATTCTTATCATCTCTAAAGGAGGAGGGGGTGGGAAAAACTTCCACCTTCCAAACTAGAACACTACTAGAGATCATGTTTTTCCTAGGAAATGCTAAGTCAATACATTGTGAACTCCCTAGTACCATGCATTTTCACCATCCTCCTAGCCATTTTCTACCCTGTAGTGGGAAATTATACTCCCCTTCATTTCTACCACTTTTACTCTGAGAAAAGTAATAAAATCAAGACAGTCATTGCTCTTAGAAAGGGCAATTGATTTGACTCACTGTTCTAATCATCAACTTATTGACTTTCCAGAACACAATTCCCTTCCTTGGCCACTGCTCCCCGCTGAGGTTAAGTGACTTGGCCCAAATCACACAGGTACTAAGGGCAGTGATTTAAGGACAAGTCACTTAAACCTCCATGAACCTCAACTTTCTCATCTGTGAAGTGAGGAGGGTTAAACTAGATGTCTTCTGAGGATCCTTCTAGCTCTAGATTAATTAATCCAATCCCCTGACAAAATACCTATTTTTCTGAGTTTGAACATGATTAAAAAGAGGTCAGAAAAGGGATGTGTTGAGGTGAAGATGGGACTCTGAAGCAGTTCATGACATTTTCTCTCAGAACTTTTGCATGGCTTAGGGAGCTTTGAAGAGGGTTCCCTGTCAACATTAAAGGGGTTTCCCAAGGCAACTAAGCTGTCCTTGTTAGGAAAACAAAACAGACTCATTTGCTTAATTTCCACTCACCTGGACAGTTTTCTTGGACTTTTTCTTCTGGCATCCAAGGTCCTCCCTTTCACTGCAAAAGGAAGTTAGGTAGTGCATCAGATAGAGTACCATCCTGGACCCAGGAAGACCCAAGTTCAAATCTGGTCTCAGACACTTAACACTTCTGAAATCTTGGACAAATATCTTAACCTCTTTTGCCTCAGTTTCCTCATATAATGAGGATAATAGTAACACTTACCTCCCAATGTTGTTGTTAGGATCAAAAGAGATATTACTTGTAAAGTACTAAATACAGTGCTTGGAACATAGTAAGTGCTATATCACTAAATTATCATTATTATTACAACTGGCAGACCACATCTGGTGGGGAAACAAATTCCTAACTGTATCTATGACCCTAAGACAGGCTACAAAAATAAGGCACAAAGCACACCCAGCTTAAGCACTGATTTTTTAAGGTCAGAGGGAAAAAAAAACAATTTCAATGAACAAGAGATGGGCAATTGTATACATACCAATTAGATCTATCCCAAACTAGGAGAGGAAACCCAACAAGTTGGGCACATTATTTCTCCCCTCTACCCTAAGAATTTTCATTTATAAAATGAAATGTGACAGACTAACCCAGCATCTTCAAGGTCCCTTCTGGTTCTCCTTAATGTTAGGGGAATTGAAACAGGGGGGAATATACTTACTTTCATCTTTTTCTTCCATAAGAAACCTGTCTAGAAATAATGTTGCTAATGCAAGGACCTTACAATTAACCACAGGATTTTGGTCATGGAAATCTCCTGTGAAAGACATTTCTTTTAGAGGATTGGTATTGGTGTGTGGTGCTTTTTAGTATTGCTGTTATATTTATAGTAATTTTAGTTATTTTGGTTGAGAAAAATAGATAAAACATAAGTGAATTCCACAGGAAATGTGACAAAGCAACTTATAATTATTTCACTTAAAAACACCACTAAAATAAAAGCTAATACTTTTACTGTAAAGTGAGATTTCTCCTTCATAGAAGAGACTAGATATTTTGGCAAATACAATGCCCCTCTCTATAATTTCATTTATCCTTTCAGGGTCTAAGCCTATGTAAACATTTTTCTTACTTTACTATCAAATAATGGCCTTTAGAACCATTCAATGCAGTTAGACACTGTGCAAATACAGCAGTGCTGAGGAAAAGTCCCAATGATTTAAGTACAGCCTTTAAGGACAGCTGCCTTGGAAGATGAGAGGAATCTGAAAAGGCTGTTAGTTCTTATTGTACATGTTCAGGTCTTGGTAAGCCCACTGAAGTACATGCAAATAGCAGGAAGACAGGCCAATTTGAGAGAGAACGAGGGAGTGTAATTCAGAGGAAGATGCTAATGGAGAATTCAAACACCTCAGTGCTTTGAGAACTTGAAATCTTTCCACAGTCCACAGTTGGTACTTGGAGGAAGAATGTAATTTTCTTCTCTTCCTACTTCTTTCTTAAATAATATCAACTAGTTATATGACAATTAAACAGCCTTTGCGATGGTGTACACAAATAAATGAAATTTTAAATTTGCTTTTAAAATGCCATAGAAATTTATCTTTTGTAAGTTTCCAACAAGATTATCCGTCCATTCATTTACATTCATTTTTCATTTTACATGGTTGTAGTTAGTGGCACAGGTGAACAAATCAAGGCTCAGTGGAAAAAAAGGGAACTGATCCGCTTGGTTCCTTTAGATACCCTCTGTTAGAAAGTTGATCCCTCTGAAAAAGGGAGAAATAACGATCTGCTAGAGCTGGAGGAAAGTAACAACTACAAACAGAAACAGCAACAACTAGCAGTTATTTGGCACTGTAAGGGATGCAAAGCACTTTACATGTTATCTTCTTTGCTCCTCACAATAATTACATAAGACAGATACTCTTGTTACCCCCATTTTGCAGATGAGAAAACTGAGGGAGAGAAAGGTTATGTGACTTGGCCAGAGTCATCCAGCCAGTCAATATCTGAGAGGATTTGAATGGATTTAAATCTTCCTAATCTAGGTATTGCTATCACTCATCTGCTATTTCACCTGGAGAGGCAGAAATGCCTCCCAAAGAGAGAATAAAAATTTGTGTCAAGTGGAGAGGCAGAAGATGGAAAAAAGAGGTCATTATGTGGAATAGTGATTGGTGATACCTGCTGAGAGCTTCTGGAAATGGGCAAAGCCTTGTAGATCCATAAAATGTTAGCAGGGAGGAATACAGGTACGAAGGAGCAAACCCTGGTCACCTACCACCGTCTAGGGCAGCATTATTAGACAAAGATTGTGCCAGTTTGTAGGGAGAGAGTGCACATTGTTATTTTAAATCACACTTGCATAGCTTAACAGTAGGTAGGGGTCAAGAGTAAAATAGGCTAAACTTTTTCAGGTCACAGATAGGTTTTTAGGGCTCATTTTCCAAGTAAAGATATAATTCATATTAAACTATTTTGCAAATAAACCATATTTTTAAAAAAGAAAATTTCAAGTAATATCAATTGATTACAATTATTACTCAAGATTTTTACTTATCATGAAATTGCTCCTCTCAGATCAGAGACAAACTAACAATGGTTAGTTGCTGTGGGCCACGTGACAAACAGGAGGGGGGAAGAGAGAGGAGGAGGAGGAGGAGGAGGGAAAGAGAGAGAGAGAGAGAGAGAGAGAGAGAGAGAGAGAGAGAGAGAGAGAACAGTGGCAACACACCCACCAAGTTACATGATGGTCACAATAGTGACTAGTAGGGCACAGACAAAGCACTTATTACATCTTACTTTCTTTCACATCCTCTACATTTTTTCATGGGGCCACATGAAATCCTTTGGTGGGTCACAAGCAGCCAATGGGCTGTATTTTGTGCAGGCCTGCTTTAAATGGATGAAGATACAAAAGTTATCTGTTTCTATTAACTTGTAAATAACAATGCTATTATTTTTTACTTTTGTGGATTTGTGAGCTTATGAGGAGAGTGGTGGCTACCATTTGGAAGGAAGGGGAGATATCAGATATTTGTGTTCTAAGATCATCCACATGGGGACAATGAAAAAGAAGAATGAGAAGTTCCTCTAAGTGTACTTTTTTTAAATGTCAGGAGTGAGTCTCTGATGCAAAATTATTATATATCTATAACCTCCTTTATTCTTTTTTTTTAAGCAATTGGGGTTAAGTAACTTGCTCAAGGTTACACGGCCAGTTATTTCTGGGTGTGGTGCTGAGTATCTAAGCCCGGATTTGATCCTAGGTCATCCCAACTCTGGGACCGGTGTTCTTACTCACTGTGCCACCTGGCTGCCCCTAACCTCCTTTATTCTTTTTATTTTTGCCTTTAGAAGGGCAATTGGGGTTAAGTAACTTGCCCAAAGTTACATGGCTAGTTTTGTGTGTGTGGGTGTGGGTGTTAAGTGTTTGAGGCCGGAACCAAACTCGGGTCCTCCTGACTCCAGGGCCAGTGCTTTACTCACTTCGCCACCTGGCCGCCCCTAATCTCCTTTATTCTTAAGACTATTTTGAGGGGAACTACCAGGTGTGGAGCCAAAATCATGCAGTCAAGGTAGAGGCTGAGCTCTCCCAACACCAACCTACAAACAACATTAAAATAATGTCTCAAACCAAATTCTGGAATGGCAGAGTCAACAAAAGGTAGGAGTGAAATATTTTTCCAGCCCAAGATAACGCAGGAGGTTGGAAAGGCAGATCTGTGACATGGGGGGAATGGCTGGCACAGAAACCATATAGATGAAATTCCAGTGGTGGAACTAGGTGGTGGCAAGAGAAGCAGTAGCCGCTTTGGGAGCTGTCAAGCCAGAGGTTGTAAGGGGGCCTGGCAACTGATCAGAAAGAGATTACAGAGTCCCCCTGTGCTAGCACTGGACACAGGACCAGGATTTTGTAACACTACTCTTTCCTGGTTCTCCTTTGGAAAAAATCCTTTGAATAGCAATAACCTATTTATAAAGACTTGTAGTGGGGGGGGAGAGGCCTCAGCTCTAGGAGTTCAGTTGTTCAAGCATGTAACTACCCTGATTGTCAGTCTCCTTTGCTAGGCCTTTATCAGGTGCATTTCTACTAAGTGTTGTTGATCTCATCAGTTCCCATAGGTTTAACTAACAGGTGATTCTCAGATCTATACATCCAGCCCTAATATCCTGAACTCTAGTCCCACATCACCAACTACCTTTTGCACTTGTCATATTGAATGCACCATAGGCATCTCTAACTCAGCATGTGCAAAACAGAACTAATCTTTCCTTCAAAATCTAATCCATCTTTCATTTAACTGATAAAATGATTTTCATAAAGCACAGATCTTACCATACTTATTCAATAAACTTCAGTGGCTTCTTATTACCTCAAAGATAAAATATAATATTTTTTTCTATTTGTTACTTAAAGCTGTGTTAAAATTGTATCTTATTTTGGTCCCACTGACCACCTCCTTTCTTTCCAGTTAGTATAGTAAATAAGTTTATCAGTAGCCTAAAGTAACAATAACAATCAGTAGCATAAAGTAATGATAGAAGAAAGTAAGATTGCAAAAGATAATCTAGAAGTCATTTATAGACTGTCCCAAAGATCAAAGGACTGTAATTTGCAAACTATATCATATGTTAACTAAAAATCGTAACCTGAGACTATATGCTAAATCAGAGTCTTTTGGTCCTATAATCTGTAAACCTCAGATAAACTCCAGACATCTGCAGTAAGAACAGCAGACACCAAATGTTACTGATAGGTATGGATCCAAGTTAGTCTGCCCCACCCCAAACCCTATAAAAATGAAATCCCCAAACTCCTGTTCCTTACAAGCACTCTTTTATCTCCTAAGGGTCCATGCTGCTTGGGTGCTCCAAACTCCTATCTGTGGTTACAGAAGTGAATTTCTCCCTCTTTGTTCTTTTCTCCACTACTCCTACTGCTAATGCTGCTGCTGCTGCTGTTACTACTACTACTGCTACTACTACCACTACTACTACTGCTATTACTACTACTACTACTAGTAGTAGTCCCACATAGATGAAGACCAGTGATTTTATCAGTATAGGGAGCTCCTGGTGTAGAACTAGTGTTGTTACTGCTACTGCTGCTTCTATTACTGCTGCTGCTGCTCTCACTACCACTGCTGCTGCTACTTTTACTGCTGTTGATGCTGCTGCTACTACTGATGATGATGAAACAAACTTTCTTCCTGGCTCAGAGAGGTGGGGGTCAATAGACATAAAATATTGTATATGACATTGAGCGTTGCTCAACTTTTTCTTTTAAAAGGAAACTGAAGAAAAATAAATGTTCTTAACCCACCATTCCAGACTTGATTGTCCACATCTATGAGCAAAAAAGCTTGATGTTTGCCAAAGGAAAAACCCTAAGTTTCTCTCCACTGTTATCAGATCCAATGAGGAGAATCTATATAGGGAAATGATTATAATGTAAAAAATAAATATCAATAAAACTTTTTTAAACAATCTGTAATGCGTTTGATCATTTCACTTACTTTAGTAACACTGCTACACCTCTCCAGAAGCTTAAGAAATGAACACACGCACACACACGCATACACACACATACAGGAGTGAAAAGGAAGAAAAGGTGAGTTTGGCTCTTCAGAGCAACTTGCATGTTCTCAAGGGTCAGGGAGCAAAGTCAACACCTTCACAAGAAGTACAGAAGTATTTACTCCCTCTCCCCATCCACTTCCTCCTCCTAATCAATCAGGGCAGTTATGTGCTTGAATAACTGAACTCCAAAAGGCAAGGCCTTCCCCTCACTGGAAATCTTTATTGATGTTGAAAGGGATTTTGTTAAAAGCCATATTTAGTTGCTTTTTTAAACTTGAAAAAATATTCTGAACTCAACTCCCACACAATAAATTTAATAAAATGGAAATTTCCATATACATAGCAGTACAGGAAAAGAGGCTTGTACATGAAACTCTGAATCTCTATATGGTATAGCTTGCTTTGTTTTTAAAATATATTTAAAAATTCAGCATGTAATAGAGTTAGTTGTCAATTTAAAAATGTAATTTAGTTTTAATTTTTGGTCAATGAAATAAATATCCTTTATGATTATCTAATAAATGTACTCATTTTAAACAAATAAATCATATTCCTTGAGTACAAATCCTAATGAAACATGAAGCTTATAACGCAAATAATGGGTCTTTATAACACACTATTTTTAGTTAAACTTCAGATGTTTAATAGACTTAGAGAAATAAACAAAAAGGAAACTGGGAATAAATGGATTTTGCACAAATTCCAAATTGGGTCCAGATGCATTAAATTAGCATAATCGCCTAGCCCAAGGGGACAGAAGAAGTTAAAAGAAGTTGAATGTGATCTGGGGGGAAAAAAAGAATTGAAATTCAAATTCCTACCATCATTACTATCCTTCACCTGTCATCAGAAGCTTCATCAGGCTGCAGCTCAATCCAACAAGTTTGTCATCAGGATTGCAATACCATGGTGAACATGGGAACAATCAAATATTCTCAAATTAATGGATTATTTTTTCACCTTTAATTTCTCTTGTCACTTTGTTTTCTGTAGCTCACTCCAAAGTATGTGGTCTTTCATCCCAAGATAAAGGTAAAACCTGCTTATTCTTGCCCATACTGTGGGACTCTTGACTATATTCTCCCAAGACTTTGCAATGGAGATCCACCCTACATGCTAAAGACCTTCCTCAACTTCTCCCAGCATCTTGAGAATACTAAATGAGCACTCTAGCTATAATTTTGCCACCTATGGCTATATAAAGTACCTCTGATTTTCAGGGCTGAACTTTTTTTTCTTTCAAAAAACAAACAAACAGGACAATATAAAGAATATTTATTAAGTGCTTAGTACATGCTATATACTATAAGTGCTGAGGAAACAAATAAGGAAAGAAGACATCCTCTGTTCTAATGGGGAAAGACAAGACATAAAGTAGAACTGGAAAAAAAGGAGGAGGAGGATGGGAAAGGGGAGGAGGAGGGGGAAGAGGAGGGGAAGGAGGAGAAGGAGGAGTAGGAGGAGGTAGGGAAGGAGAAGGAGGTGGAGGAGGGTACACAACCAGGGATAAGGTGATTATGAATTGGTGAAGAAGTGCATGAGAGTGAGTCTAGTCAGAAGTGAAGCATGTATTTCTGAGGATCCTCAGGAAATGGTGACTTAGGCTAGGGACTCATTAAACATGAGATTGTGCATCAGGCTAGAGGTTTCTCCAGGGAGGAACATGGCCAGTAAGGAGGTGGAGAAGTCCAGAGAATATGTCCGTCTGGGAGGGAAGTCAAAAGGCCATCTCAGCTATAGATCGTATATACATGGTCATCTCCCACCCTACCCCTCACATCATGGTATCCAACTAGCACATTTTCTGATACTTCTTACCTCCACCCCCCATATCTGGAATTTTCTACATATAAAACCTCTGATCTTGTGTATTAGAAACTCTTTCCTCATGATATCAGGCAATGGGAAAACACTTAGAAATGCCAAAACAAAATCGCCCCTCTTTAAAAACCTCTGTTGATTTTCTGAATTTCAGAGTGACTCTTCTGTGTGAAGTTTCCTAAAGGTTCTTAAACTTATCTTGGAGAATGAGTGACTGAGAAAACCTAGACATTTTGCCAAGAGGCCTGCCTCTCTTTATCATCTGGATTCTCACTTGCATTCCTCCATTCCTGGTAGCCTAAAGATCATATTGCCACAATCCTGTACATGGATGTATCCTCTCTCTCCAGAAATCTGGTTGTACTCTTATCTTAACTGACTGTTAGCTAGAGGCGTAGTCATACCCCCTGTTCCCTTGCCTCTTCTTCTCGTACCTGAATCCCTCAAGTCATACCACAAAGGTTTCCCTCATGCAAATTAAAATGCAAAAAACAAGGAGCTACTGTTTTCAGCATTTTCTGAATGATCTGCTTTCTGTGCAAATCTTTACTTTCCCTAAAAGCAATTTACAATAGGCTAAGACAGAAACAAAATATGGGATTTCCTGTTGGCCTGGTTGGCATATACCATCGAACTTGACCTTGGAATTTATTAAAATAAATTATGGAAACTTTCATGAGAAGTAGTAGTGGCAAAGCCCACTGGGCCTGGATTCAGGAAAGTCTGAGTTCAAATGCCGGCTCTTACATGTGTTAGCTATATGATTCTGGGCAAGTTATCTCACCATTCTGTGCCTCATTTTATTTTTATTTTTTTGCTTTTTTGGAGGGGTGGAGGGCAGGGCAATTGGGGTCAAGTGATTTGCCCAAGGTTGCATGGCTAGTAAGTGTTAAGTGTCTGATGCTGAATTGAACTCAAGTCCTCCTGACTCTATTGTCAGTGCTCTATTCACTGCGCCACCTAACTGCCCCCATTTTATTTTTTTTAATGGGTATAATTATACTTGGACTAGGGGTGGCTAGGTGGCAAAGTGAATAGAGCACTGGCCCTGGAGCTAGAAGGACCTGAGTTCAAATCCAGCCTCAGACACTTGACACACTAGCCATGTAACTTTGGGCAAGTCCTTTAACCCCAATTGCCCTGCCTTTCCCCCTCCAAAAAGCCAAAATTAAAATTATACTTGGACTACTTGATTACTAAATTGTGAGGAACATTTCTTGTAATCAACAACAAACCACAATCAAATCAACAAAATAATAAATAAACCAAGAAGATGGAAGAAAACCCAAATAACAAATGAACAAAGTTAAGTTACAACAAAACAGAATTCTAAAAATCAATTACATATGGTTATATGCCAACAAAACCAAGAACACAAAAGAAATAGATTATCTTCAAAAAATATAATATACCCAAACTAATAGAACACCAAATAGATATTATAAATATTCCAATGTCATAAAAGTAAAAAGAACTACCTGTAAAGGACATATCAAGAAGTTGGGGGAAGAGACAAGGAGAAGAGAAGTCAAGACTCCTGGTCCTGAAAGATTAACAGAAAAATTCCATCAAACTTTTAAAGAACAATTTATATTAACTCTACACATTGTTTTCCAAAAATGACAAGGAAAACATTTTACCAAGCTCCTTTTCTGAGGCAAATATAGTCTTGGCACTTAAACCAGGGAAGGATAAAATTAAAAAGGAGAACTGAGAACCAATAGGAAAAAAAGAAATTTAAAAATTTTAAACAAAATTCTGTTGATCAGACTACAGCCATTTATTCAAGAAATTATTCATTATGACTAAGTTGAATTTATGTCAGGGCTAAAAGAATGGTTAAAATTAGGGGAAATTTTTTAACATAGTTTTTCATATTAAAGACAAAAATATCCAAAACTCATGATTATTTCAATAAAGAAAAAGCCCTTGATAAAATATAACACTCATATATGATTTAAACACATACAAAAAATAAACATGGAGGGATCTTTTAAAATATATAAAAGGTATGTATGTAAAATAAAAATCAAGCATTATATGTAATGTGGATATATTAGATGTTTCCTCAATAAACATAAGAATAAGCAAGGATATCCATTCTACTCTGCATTATTTGATATAGCCCTCAAAATGCTAGCAAGAGAAGGAATTGAAAGGTATAAAGATTAGCAAAGAGCTTAAACTATTTTTATTTGCTGATGATATGATGGTTTAGTTTACCCACAAAATCCTAGAGAATCAGCAAAGATATTTATTGAATCAATTAATAACTTTACAAAGTTAAAGCTACAAAATAGGCCCATAAATATAAGTATGGTCTTTATATAATAATAGCAAAAGACAAGACAGCTATATAAAGGTAAATTCTATTCAAAATAACTATAAAATACAATAAAATATTTGGGGGTCAATGTACTGAAAAACAAAAAAAATACTTGTATAGATTCAATTGCAAAGTAATTCTTAAATAAATAAAAAAAATAACTTAAATAGCTGCAGAAATATTAAATGTTCATGACTGGCCCTTGCCAAAATAATTTTTAAAAGTCCTATAATACACCAAAGTTATTTTGCAGTTTCAATGATACATAAATCAAACTATCAAAGAGATATTTTTCTGAATTCAGTAAAGTAACAAAAGTCATTTGGAGGAACAAAAGATTGCATATAAATGGATCATTTCCAGACCTCAACTTACATTATTAAGCAGAAATTACTAAAACCATTTATTGCTCAAAGAAAAATATAGAGAAAGATCAATGTAACATACTACATAAAAGAGAATCAAAAATAATGGAACTCAATAACCCACTGTTTGACAAGCTGGGAAACATTGTTTTGGAAAGAACTTTCAATTTGATATGAGCTTCTGAGAAAACTGGAAAGCAGCTCCACAAAAAGTAAACTTAAATCAACACCATCTACCGTATAGCATAATAAATTAAAAATGGAATATTAAAATTCCTTCCATAAAAAAAAACATTAGAAGTGGGGGTGGCTAAGTGGTGTAGTGAATACAGCATCGGCCCTGGAGTCAGGAAGACCTGAGTTCAAATCCTACCTCGCTTAACATGTGCCAGCCTTGTGACCTTGGGCAAGTCACTTAACCCCAATTGCCCTGCCTTCCCCCCTCCAAAAAGCAAAAAAAACCTCAAAAAACAAAAAAAATAAATTAGAAGTGGATGGTATAGTCATGGATAGGAACTATATTTTCAAGTGAAGAAGGGACATAGATAATTATAAAAGACAAAAGAGGAAATCTGATTAAATGAAATTGAAAATCTTCCACACAATTATTTCATCTAGGATAAAAAGTCAAGGGGTTTGAAAGGGGTAAAAGTTTTCTGTTGGAATTGTTGGATAAGCAGTTGATGACTCAAGTATATGAACAACTAACAGAAATAATACAAGGTCAAAACACATTCCCCAATAGAGAAGCTATCAAAAAGCTCTGAATAACTTCTCAAAAGATTAACAAAGATATAAAATAATGCTACAAGTCACTAATGATATAAGAAGTTCAAATCACAACAACCCTGAAGTTTCACTTCACTCTTGGTAAATATGCAAAGGTGACAAAAGACAAATATTGTCAAGGGTGGAGGAGTTTTGGAAATATAGGCATACTAATCTTATGTGGAACTATGAGTCAATTTTGATTGAGCAGAGCAATTTTGAATTATGCAAATACATTGCCTAAAATATACATACCTTTTGACCTAGATTTTCCAATGTTAGTTATCTACAGTCAAGATACCATTAATGGGTGGCAGGCTGGACAGCACAGGGCTGGACACGATGGGACTGGGTGGATTGGGCTACAGAGCTGGGCTGAGGTAGCCCAGCTGAGCCAAACCAAAAGGGCCAGAGCACAGAGCCCTGGCTGGGGACGCACTGTACCAATGCTTCTGATGCTGGCCTTGGGCTCTATCTTCTTCCTGGGCTTCTTCGTGCTCTGCACCTGGGGGCTGCACCAGGCGCTTCCCCAGTGGATTGTCATCAACTGTTTGACATTCAGCAACAGGCTTGTTTCTTCAGTCCAGGCTATCCTGGCTTCTGTCTCTGGCCTCATTGTTGTTTTGTCCTGCACTGATGTGGTACCTGCAGGTGAGTGTTCACAGGACGGTGTCACCATCACTGCAGAAGCGACTTGTGTTCCAGAAAAGCTGGAGACATTACCCATGCCTGTGGAACCACAGCTGCACCTCAGATGTCCTTTCCCTTTCCAGATTCATTTGTTCACTTAGTTGGTGGGCCCAGTCCCTTATGGCAGTCATGTAAATGGCATGCACAGAACCATAATTTGAATATTTTTGGTCCATTTCATAAGTTGTCATAGCTCAAGAATTCACCCTTTGGCCAGCCTTCTGTTTAAACAAGGTTTGTTCTCAGCCAGCAGGCAGATCATTTGGTGCAAGCTTCCATCATCAAGGTCCTTCCTACTTGGTAAGAGCTGCCAGTGCCCACCAGCTTATGCTCCACTAATAGGGCTTTCAAAAGCTCTGTATCATTGTTATGGGAATGGGAATTTAAGATCTTCCAGGCCCCTAGGCCCTTTGATAGGTTTAAGAGCACCTGGAGCCTGTGGTGGGAGGCTTGGTTTTCAGGAACGCCCACACCTTTTTACTTTGTGATTGGGCAGTGGGTCAAGAGGTTTATGACATTCTCTGAGCCAGGAGAAGAATATATAAATGCTGATGTGAGGCTTTGTTTTAGGGCTCACTTTGAGAAGTGTTGAGGCCCCCGGCTTTGAAAACCCAGATGTTGATATTTCCCTCTCTGGTAACTGTGACTAGGTATGGATGTAATGGTCAGACAGTTGGAGGCCTGTCTGCTGAAATGTTTATCTGTCTTCTTGTAACTTCTAACTTGTTTGTAACTTGTTTGTATTCTCTGAAGTTCGGGGTGCTGATCTTTTCCCCCTGGAGTAGGTAAATGATACGTTTGTTTGATTAAAGCAAGATTGTTAACCCATTTTGAATTGCTTTCCTTTAGAAAAGCAGATCTAAGAACCTGTGTTGGCAGCCACCCTGGGTATGCTGGGGTGCTTGCTGTTACAATCATTTCCATGTCATGACAAAGCATCAGTTAGGTTTAAGTAAACTTGAAAAATTACCATTGGTCCCATCCATAAGTTGTGTCTCTCTACTCTTGCCCCCATAGCACTGGGCAGCCTGCTCCCTCAGTATATATAATGCAATAATTATTTTTAAAAGTGAAAATAAAGATATCCTTAATGAAACTTAAGGCAATAATATTGTGATCACAAAGAAATGAAAATAAAGTAGATTACCATGGCTAAACAAAATTGTTTGGTGGAATATAATGGAGCTGTAAAAATGATGAATATGATAAGCATAGGGAGGTGTGAAAAAATGTAGATGAACTGATGCAAAGCAAAGGAAGATAAGCCATGAAAACAAGGAAAACATTGAGTACAAAAATATAAATGTAAAAAAGAAATCAGAAAACAATTGAAAACAAATGTTGGAAAATGGCAGAGTAAGCTTAGTCTCAAAGAGGAGAAAGGAAAAGATATCTCCCCTCTACTCCTCTGCCAAAGTAGAGGATCCACAGCTATGGAATGTGGCATAGTTATTTTCAGATTTTTTTTACATAATCATTAATTTTTTGCTCCTTTTTTTAATTAAAAATTTTTTCTTACATAGTATCGTTCTCTGAAAGAAGTCATGCTAGGAGAAATTTAGGTAATATAAAAACAAAAGATGGTATTAAAGTTGGTTTTTCTAAGTTTTCTAGTAATGTGTTATTATTCTTGTTCTTGTATATATTTTGTATATATTCATATATGTCCACATTGTATTCTGTATGGAATGCAAAACCCTTGAGAGCAGGAACCCAGAGGTGCACAGTTCCTGTCAAATAGTAGGATTTTAGTAAATGCTCATTGACTCATACATAACTACTGTACTCCTGGTACCATAAAAGCAGACACAGTAAGGATATGCTTCTGTTGTTACCTTTGGGAGGAGTAGGTCATAGTGGGCTAAGGGATGGAAGGGATATTCTGGGATGTTCACTTGTGTCATAAGTTTTCTTTTCTATCGGCTTCATCTGAAAAAATCAAATATCATCTGAGTAAGTGTGCTGGTTCTTTGGTTCTTTCTCCTCAGGTGAAAAAAAAGTTCTTCTTTAGCTCATTACACTCAGGAGAACATTCTGTAACGGTTTCAGTTATAGCAAAAGGGCAGCATTTGGTCCTGATGCCTCTCTTTGTGAATGGACTCTTCAGGCAATGTATTTCTTAGAATACACAGACTTGCGTAATATATAGCTGCTATTTCCTTCTAGTTCAGTAGTCTTGTCACCAATATTTAGGACTTGTAAGTGGGTTAAATGTTGTGCTACAATAAAACTGCCCATATGCTGAAGAGAAAAAATGGAAAGCAGAAGAACAGCCAGGGAATTGACTTCTGCTGTTCCTTGAAAATACTGCTTTCCAATGTAGCTGGCTTCTTTATTTGATCTTTCAGTAATCTGTGCAGAGTCCTGGCCTTCATCACTGGAGCTGCCCTCCTAGCATGCCCTCATTCAACAAAATACTCTTTCTGGCTTATATGCCTTCACTTTCAAAAAGCTCCTTGAAGTCAGTGACTGTTTCATTTTTCTCTTCTCCCCAGAATCTTGCATTATTCCTAGCTCAAAGTATGGATTTAATGGAGGCAGCTAGGTAGGACAGTAGATTGAGCTTTGAATGAGGAGTTTGAGTTCAAATGTGAACTCAAGTATTTTTGCTAACTGTAAAGGTCACAACTGCTCAGCCTCAGTTTCCCCACCTGTGATATGAGGATAGGAATAGTACCTACTCTACAGAGTTACTGTGAAGAGCAAATGAGTTAAGATATACTTTGCAGATCTTAAAGAATTACATGCATGTTAACTTTTAGTAATAACTGCTTATTGACTCAATTCAAGTATTGCTAACTCAACAACCATATGAAAGAATGCTGCAAACTATTAATAATAAAGGAAATGTAAATCACAATAAGTCTGAGGTTTCACTTCACACTAAGAAAATTGGCAAAAGATAAAATATAGTCAATATTGGAGGTATTGTGGGGAAAAAAGGCACACTAATGAATTATTCATAGAACTGTGAACTACCACAAATGTTTTGAAAAGCAATATGCAATAATGCAAATAAAGTAGCTAAAATATCCACACCCTTTGATTTAGAAAGTCCATTATTAGGCATATGCCTTCAAAGAGGTATCAACAAAGCTAAAGGCTCACCCATGAAGTTATAGCAACTCCTTTTGTGGTATCAGAGAACTAACTAAAAACAAAATTAAAGCCCATTGGTTGGAGGATAATTTAACAAAATTGTAATACATGAATATAAAGGATTATTACTGCACCTTAAAATGTGTGTGTGTGTGTGTTTTCCTTGTTTACCTTTCTATGTCACTCTTGCATCTTGTAATTGGAGGTTGAATTTTCCATTGAGCTCTGGCTTTTTCATCAGGAAGGTCTGGAAATCTGTTATATCATTGAATGACCATCTCTTTGCCTGGAAGAATATGCTCAGTCTTGCTGAGTAGGTGATCCTTGGTTGTAACCCCAGCTCTTTTGCCTTGCGGAAAATTGAATTCCACTGCCTCAGATCTTTCAGTGTAGAGGCTGCCAAATACTGTGCAATCCTCACTGTGGTTCCTCAATATTTGAATTGTTTCTTTTTGGACACTTGAAGTATTTCCTCTTTTACCTGGTAGTTCTTGAGTTTGGCCATAACATTTCGAGGACTTTTCAATTTGCGATCTCTTTCAGGAGGTGTCCAGTGGATTCTCTTGATTTCTATTTTACCCTCAGGTTCTCGTATCTCAGGGCAGTTTTCCATAATGAGCTCTTGGAGAATGTTGTCCAGTCTCATTTTTTCATCATAATTTTCTGGTAGGCTTGTGATTCTCAGGTTCTCTCTCCTGAATCTATTTTCCAGGTCAGTTATTTTTCCATTGAGATATTCTACCTCTTTTTCTAATTTTTCATTCTTGTTGTTTTGTTTGACTAATTTTTGGTTCCTCATGGAGTTATTTGTTTCAATTTGGTTGATTCTGGTTTTTATCCAATCATTTTCCTTGGTTAGTTTTTAGAGCTCCTTTTCCACATATATACTTTTTTTTTTTTAAGGAGCTGTTTTCTTCATTATAATGTTTTTTCTAATTCTGCAATTTTGATTTTAAAAGAATTATTCATTTGTCTTCTATCTCTCTCATTTGGTTTTCAAAGTTCCTTCTGAGCTCATCTAGGAGAGCTTTCTGTGCTTGGGACCCGTTCCTGTTGATGTTTCAGCTGTGGATGTGGAGTCCACATTGTCTCCCTGTGAGTTTGGTTCCTCTCTCTGAGGATAGTAGGACTCCAGAGTCTTTGTAGTCTGCTTTCTACCCATTTTGAGGCAGGGCCCTAGCCACACTCTTCCTCTAGGGTTCCCAAGCCTTTACTGTTGAGGGTTTTCCCTGGGGCAATAGTTACTATGTTTTCAGGTTGGGGGCGGGGGAGGGGGGCAGTTGGTGCAGGTTGGGTTCATTCTGCCTTCCTGGTCCTTGGAGGTCCTGATAGGAGCTTTTTTTTTTTTAAATTTCTGGGCTATGGAGTGGTAGTCCCAGGAGTATTTGCTGTCCTGGACAGGGGCATTGCATTTGGTTCTTACCTTGATCTTTCCAGTCCCAGCCCTTTGGTGATAGGCCTGGGTATTTAATTAAAATTGAATGATTATCAATAGATCTTTTTTTTGTGATGAGGCATTTGGGGTTAAGTGACTTGTGGAGGGTCACACAACTAGTAAGTTTCAAGTGTTTGAGGCCGGCTTTGAACTCAGGTTCTCCTGACTGTGGGACAGGTACTCTATCTACTATGCCATGTAGCTGTCCCTCAACTGATTCTTAAACAACTAATAGTTCATATACATCTTGTTGATATAATGCCATCTTTGTTTCTTAGAATGTGACCTTTAAAAAATTTGTTTTGACTTCTTTCTTTCATGTGTCATTGGTGCTTTAATTGAGTCAATATTTTAAAGTGTCCTCAACATGCAAGGTCTTGTATTAGATGCTGTGGGATACCAAAATAATAAGAACTAATCTTTATCCTGAAATGCTTATAATATAATGGAGGATATAAATTCAATACAAATTAGAAGATGAGAAACACACAAAACAGAACAAAGTGTTCTGTTTGTTTTGAGACAAAGGAGGAATAGCCTCCAGGTGAGTCTATCTGAGAAGCTTCATAGAGGAGGTAGGATTAGAGCCAGGCCTTGAACAATGGGTAAGCTTTCATTGGTGAAAGAAGAGGACTAGTTGATGGAGGATAGGGAAGAAGGAAGGCATTCTAGGGGCTGACAAATGATGAACTATGGCATGGGAACAGGAAGAAGAGAACATCTTTTACTTTTTCAAAATGTTATTATTTATTTCTGCCATTTAAAAAAATTGGAATTTACCAATCTTCTCCTTTTCTCCAGTGCCTTCTCCACCTAATGAGAAGGCAAGGAATATGATATCAATCATACATGTGAAAGCATGTGAAACATATTTGCACATTAACTATGTTTTTTAAAAAGCAAGAAAATTAGGAAAGTAAAAAATATATATACTTCAGTTTGCACTCAAAATTCATCAGATCTCTCTCTGGAAGTGGGTAGCATTTTTCATCAAGAGCCCTTGTGTAATTGTCTTGGATCATTGTATTGATCAGAGTAGCTAAATCTTTCATAGCTAATCAATGTTACAATATTGCTATTTCTGTGTACTAAGATCTCCTGGTTCTGCTCATTTAACTCTGAATCAATTCATATAAGTCATCCCAGGTTTTTCTGAAATCATCCCACTTGTTGTTTTTTATGAACATCACATATCATATACCACAATTTGTTCTGCTATTCACAAATTTATGGGCATCCCCTCAATTTCAAATTCTTTGCCACCACAAAACAAACTGCTATAAATTATTTTGAACATATAAATCCTTTTCCTTTTTCTTTGATTTCTTTGCAATATACACCTAGTAAGAGTATTGTTGAGTCATAATTGCTGAGTCAGAGTTTTTTAAGCCCTTTGGGTGCAGTTCCAAAATGTTCTCCAGAATGGTTGGCCCAGTTGACAGCTCCAAGTTGTATTCCTAGTTTTCCACATCTCTTCTGTCACTTGTCATTTTCCTTTTCTATCATCTTAGCTAATATGATAGGTATGAAGTAGTATCTCAGAGTTGTTTTAATTTGAATTTCTCAAATCAATAGTGATTTAGAGTACTTTTTTCATATAATTATAGATAGTTTTGATTTCTTCTCCTAAAAAACTATGTGTTCCTAATGCTTTGTTGGTGGAGTTGTGAACTGATCCAACCATTCTGGAGAACAATTTGGAACTATCCCAAAGGGCTATAAAACTACGTATACCCTTTGACCCAACAATACCACTGCTAGGGCTGTATTCCAAAGAGATCATAAAAAATGGGAAAAGGACCCACATGTACAAAAATATTTAGAGCAGCTCTTTTTGTGGTGGCAAAGAATTTGAAATTGACGGTTTGCCCATCAATTGGGGAATAATTGAACAAGTTGTGGTATATGAATGTAATTGAGTACTATTGTCCCATAAGAAACAATGAGCAGGAAGACTTCAGAAAAACCAGAAGAGACTTATATGGACTGATGTTGAGTGAAGTGAGCAGAACAGGAGAACACTGTACAAAGCAACAGCAACATTGTGTGATGACCAACTTTGATAGACTTAGCTCTTCTCAGCAATGCAAGGATCTATGACAATTCCAAAAGACTCACCATGAAAAATGTTATTTACACCCAGAGAAAGAAGTTTGGAATCTGAATACAAATTGAAGCATGCTATTTTCTCTGTTTTTCTTTCTTTCTCATGGTTTTGCCCTTGGGTTCTAATTGTTCTTTACAATATGACTAATATAGAAATATGTTTACTATGATTATAAAAGTATAGCCTATATCAGATTCTGTGCCTTCTTGGGGAAGGGGGAGAGAAGGGAGAGGGAGAAAATTTAGAACTCAAAATCTCATAAAAGTGAATGTTGAAAACTAAAAATAATTAATTAATTGGGTTTTTTGTTTGTTTTGAGCAAAAAAAAAATCTGTGTGTTCATAACATTTGACCATCTATCATCTAAGGAACAGCTCTTATTTTTCTTTTGTTTAAATTTATTTATTTTTAGTTTTCAACATTCACTTCTATAAGATTTTGAGTTTTAAATTTTCTCTTCTCTATGGCTTTTATTTTTCTAAATTTGACTCAGTTCCCTATTTATTTGAGAAATAAGGCCTTTGTCAGAGAAACTTGCCTGAAATTCTTTCCCTTCCCCCAGTTTCCTGCTTCCTTTCTAATTTTGACTGCTTTGGTTTTGTTTGTTCAAAACAGTATTAATTTTATGTTATCAAAACCATCCTTCTATTTCCCATGGCTCTCTGTTTACAAATATAAACCTTTATGTCTAAATCATGTATACCCACTTGGGCCCTATATTGGTATATGATATAAGGTGTTGGTCCATGTCTAGTTTCTGCCAAACTCCTTTCCAATTCCCAGAAATTTTTGTCAAATAATGAGTTCTTCCCTAAAAGTTTGGAGCTTTGGGCTTCTCAGACAGTAGATTGTGATGATGATCATTTACTGTTGTGTATTGTGTATCCAATCTATTACACTGATCCACTAGTCTATCTTTTTAGCCAGTACCAGACTATTTTGATGATTACCACTTTTCAATATACTTTGAAATCTGATACTGCTAGGCTACCTTCCGTTATATTTTTTCCCAATGATTCCCTTGATATTTTGATCTTTGTCTTCCAGGTAAATTTTATTACTTTTTTTTCTAGCTCCATAAAGTAATTCTTTGATAGTTTAGTTGGTGTGGCCTTGAGCAAGTAAATACATTTAGGTAGATTTGTTATTTTATAATATGAACTCAATCTAACTATGAGCAAATAATATTTCTCCAGTTGTTTAGATCTGTGTTTGTGTGAAGTATTTTGTAATTGAGTTCATAGTTCCTGGTTTGCCTTAACAGGTAGCCTCCCAAGTATTTTATCCTGTTTCTAGTTATTTTAAATGTAATTTCTCTTTCTATCATTCCCTCCTTTGTTGGTAATGTATAGAAATTCCAATGATTTATGTGGGTTTCTTTTATATCTTACAACTTTGCATTACAACTCTCCATTGTTTTAACTAGTTTTTAGCTGTCTTATTTGAGTTCTCTAAGTATACCAGAGTGACAATTTTGTTTTCTTGTTGACTAATCTTATTCCTTCAATATTTTTTCCTTGTCTTATTGTCAGAGCTAACATTTCTAATACAATGCTGAATAATAGTGTTGATAGAAAGACGTCCTTGCTTCACCTCTGATCTCAGTGGGATAGTTTTCTAGTTTATCCTCATTACAGATAAAGCTTTCTCTTGGTGTTGGATTTGTTGTTTAGTAGATTAGTCATGTCTGACTCTTTGTGATCCCATTTAGGTTTTTCTTGGCAGACATACTGGAGTGGTTTGGCATTTCCTTCTCTAATTCATTTGACAGATGAGGAAACTGAGGTAGATAGGATTAAGTGAGTTGATCAGATTAACAGCTGTTAGTGTCCAAAGTTGGACTTGAACTCAGTTCTTCCTGACTCCAAGCCTGCTACTCTATCCACTAACTGGTTTTAGATAGATACTGTTCATTATTTTAAGAAAAACTACTCATGTGCTTTGTATCATTTTTAATAGAAATTGGTGGTGTATTTTGTCAAAAGTTTTTTCTGTACCTATCGATACATTCACCTGATCTGATTTTTATTGTTTTTATTATTACTGTGGTCAATTATGTACATAATTTTTCTAATGTTAAACCAACCTTGCATTCCTGGTATAAATCCCCCCTAGTCATAGTAAATGGTCTTTGTGGTATATTATTGTAATATCCTTGTTGGTATTTTATTTGGACATTTTTGCATCCATCTATAGTTATTAGGGAAATTTGCCTAGAGTTTTCTTTCTCTGTTTTTGCTCTTCCTGGTTTAAATATCCACACCATATTTGTGTTGTAAGAGTAGTTTGTTAGGACTCCTCTGCTTATTTTTTCAAATAGTTTATATAGTATTGGAATTAATGGTTCTTTAAATGTTTGGTGGAATTCACTTGTAAATTCATCTGGTCCTGGGTATGTTTTTCCTGTAGGGTGCTTATTTTGGACCTGTTTAATTTATTTTTCTAATGTAGGGCTATTTAAGTATTCTATGCCCTCTTCAGTTAATGTTGACAATGGATATTTTTGTAAATATTCATCCATTTCACACAGATCATCAGGACTTTTTGGTATATAACTAGACCAAATATCTCTTAATAATTACTTTAATTTTATCGTCTGCTTGGTGATGCATCTGTTCTTTTCATTTTTGAGATAGGCAATTTGTTTTCCTTTTTTCTACCTTTAAATCAAATTAATCAATATTTTATACTTCCCCCCATAAATAAGCTTCTAGTTTTATGTATTAGTTTGACTTGTTTTTAACTTTCATTTTTATTAATCTCTCTTTAGATTTTTTAGGATTTCCATTTTATTTTTTAATTTGAGAATTTTTATTTCTTTTTTTCTAGCTTTTTAAAAAATTACATTTGGGGCTGCCAGGTGGCACAGTGAGTAAGAGCACCTGGGATGACCTGGGACCGAATCCGTTCTCAGATACTTAGCACCACACCCAGGAATAACTGGCCGTGTAACCTTGAGCAAGTTACTTAGCCCCAATTTCTTAAAAAAAAAAATTCCATGCCCAGTTCATTGATCTGCTTTCACTTTTTCATTTACACAACCATTTAAGATATAGACTTTCCCCTACGTACTGCTTCGGCTGAATCTCACAAATTATGGCATGTTGCTCCATTGTTGTCATTCTCCCTAATGAAATTATTGATTATCTCTATGATTTGTTTCCTTCCTGGATTACTACCTTCTCATGGCAAAAGGACTTGCATAGCTGATGCCAAAGAGAGCAAAGTTGATCAATTCTGTGTAGACCTACAACATCTTCCAGAAATAACACCAAAAAAAAAAAAAAGATATCACATTTATCATGGGGTATTTTGATTCTAAATTAAGAAATCAAAAGACAATTGGAATAAAAGACAAGTTTGGTCTTGAAGCACAAAACTCTCTGTACATAGCAAATATTCCTTTAAAAAAACCCCAAAAAGTGATTCTAAACATGGACATCACCAGATGGTCAATATAAAAATCTGATTGATTATATATTTTGCAGCCAAAGGTAGAGAAGCTCTAGAGAGTCTGTTAAAACAAGATCTAGAGCTGACTGTGGCCCAGATCATGAATTTCTTATTGCAAAATTCAGATTTAAATTGAAGAAAGTAGGGGAAACAATCAGACTAAATAGGTATGACTTAAATAATACCCCATATGGATATGAAGTAGAAGTAAGTAATAGATTTAAGAAATTAGATATGGCAGATAAGAATGTCTTGAGGAACTATTTTGTATGGAATGCGACAACAAATGACATTCCAAAAAAAGTGCAAAGAAAGCAAAATGACTATCTGATGAGGCTTTACAAATAGATGAAGAAAAAAGGAAAGTGAAAGATAAAGAAGAAAGGGAAATATATACCCAACTGAATGCAGAATTCTAAAGAGCCACAAGAAGTGATAAGAAGCAATGAATAATGAAAAGAAACAGAAAAAAAAACATAGAAGAAGAAAGACAAGAGGTCTCTTCAAGAAAATTAGAAATATCAAGGAAATGTTTTATGGGAAAGTGAGCCAGATCAAAGAAATAATTGTAGGTATTTAACAGAAGTAGAAAAGATTAAGAAGGAGTGGCAAGAATACACAGAAGAGGCAGAGTCAAGAGGGTGGTATAAAAACAGGGACTCCCTTAAACTCTACCCCAAACCCTTCCAAATACCTGTAAAAAATTATTCTAAACAAATTCTGGAGCAGCAGAACCCATAAAAAGAGAGAGTGAAGCAAATTTCCAGCCCAAGACAACCTGGATGATCCATAGGAAAGGTCTGTTGTACTGGGCTGGGAGAGGAGTGCAGCCCACTGTGGGCCACGCTGGCATAGATCAGACCCCAGCAAACCCAGAGTTGACCTCAGGGGACTGAACCACTGGCAGCTGAGGCAGTTTCCAGACTTCTCAACCCACAAACACCAAAGACAACTTAGAAAGTCAGTGGGAAAGGTCTGTCAGACATGGGTGAGAGGTGTGCAGATCAGCACAGGACCCAGAACAGCATTGGGGTAGCAATGGAAGCTGTGGCAGAATTGATCAAATGCCAAAAGAGGTCCAAAAGTTTGTTGAAGAAAATAATTCCTTAAAAATTAGAATGGAGCAAATGGAAGCTAAGGACTCTATGAGAAATCGAGAAATTCTAAAACAAAACCAAAAGAATGAAAAAAATAAAAGACAACATGAAATAAATCATTGGAAAAACAATGGATGTGGAAAATAGATCCAGGAGAGATAATTTAAAAATTATTGGACTACCTGAAGGCTGTAATCAAAAAGAGCCTAGAAATCATCTTTCATGAAATTATCAAGGAAGACTGCCCTGATATTCTGGAACTAGAGAGTAAAATAGAAATTGAAAGAATCTACTCATCACCTCCTCAAAGAGATCTCAAAAGGAAAACTCCCAGGAATATCATAGCCAAATTCCAGAGTTCCCAGGTCAAAAAGAAAATATTGCAAGCAGTCAGAAAGAAACAATTCAAGTACTGTGGAAACATAATCAGGATAACACAAGTTTTAGCAGCTTCTTCATTAAGGTATTGGAGGGCTTGGAATATGATATTCCAAAGGCCAAAGGAGCTAGAATTAAAACTAAGAATCACTTACCCAGCAAAAATGTATTTAAACAATTAGGGGGAAAATTGATATGCAATGACATAGAGTAGTTTAATGCATTCTTGAGAAGCCAGAGCTAAATAGAAAAATTGACTTTCAAATACAAGATTCAAGAATATCATAGAAAGGTAAACAGAAAAGAGAAATCATAAGGGACTAATTAAAATTGAACTGTTTACAATCCTACATGGAAAGATGATATTTGAAACTCATGAGACCATTCTCTTTATTAGGGTAGTTGGATGCAATATATATAGACAGAGGGCACAGGGTTGAGTTGAAAATGAAGGACTGATATCTAAAAATTAAAACTGAGGCATGAGAGAGAGGAATGTACTGGGAGAAGGAGAAAGGGAGGGGGTAGAATGAGGGTAAATTATCTCTCATAAAAGAGGCAAGAAAAAGTTTTTACATGAAGAGAAATAGGGGGAGGTGAGAGAGAATGAGTGAACCTTCCTCTCATCTGATTTGGCTTAAGAAGGTAATATACATATACAATATAATATACACATAATAAAACATACATACTCAATTAGGTATCTTACCCTACAGGAAAGTAGGAGAGAAGGGGATAAGAGGGAGGAGGTAATAGAAGGGAGGGAAGATAGGGGGAGGGGGTAATCAGAAGCAAACACTTTTTT
>NW_027185903.1:4961505-5015596 GCF_028583685.1 Petaurus breviceps papuanus | reverse complement strand
AGTGAGGGTGGGTAGGAAGAGAGGAAGGGAGATAATTTGGAACTCAAACTTTTTAAAAAAGGATGGAAAAAATTGTTTTTATATGAAAATTTGAAATAATATACACAGGCAATGGAGTATGGAAATCTATCTTGCCCTAGAGGAAAATAGAAGGGAACAGGTTAAGAAATTTGGGGGGGGGAGGTTTAAAAGGGAAGGCAGATTAGGGGAAGGGGCAATCAGAATGCACACCATCATGGGGTGGGGAGGAAGAAATGGGGGGAAATTTTGGAACTCAAAATCTTGTGGAAGTGAATGATGAAAACTAAAATAAATAAATAAATTGGGGGAAAAAAGAATACACAGAAGAACTATACAAGAAGGATCTTAACATCACTGATAACTACTACACAGTGTAGTTAATGATCTACAACCTGCCATCCTGGAGAATGAAGTCAAGTGGACCTTAGGAAGTATTGCTAACAATAAGGCTAGTGGAGCTATTTAAAATCCTAAAACATGATACTCTTAAGCTGTTGAACACAAAATGCCAGCAAATGAAAAAAATCTCAGTGGACACTGGATTGGAAAAGATCAGTTTATGTCTCCATCCTAAAGAAGGGCAAGGTCAAAGAATGTTCAAATTATCAAACAATTGCACTCATTTCATATACCAGCAAGGTTATACTTAAGATTATGCATACTAGGCTTTAGCAATTCCCTACAACTACCAGAAGAGCAGGATGGTTTTTATAAAGGCAGAGAGGGCTGGAGACTAAACTGTCAAAACTTGCTGCATTATGGAGAAAGCCAGGGAGTTCCAGGGGGGAAAATCTTTCTGCTTCATTGCCTACATTTAAATCTTTAGTTGTGTAGTTCATGACAAAGTATGGCATGTCCTCAAAGAGATGGGAGTGTCAGACCATGTTATTTCTATCCTGAGGAACCTGTATGCAAGCCAAGAAGGAATAGAACCAAACATGGAACAACTGATTGGTTTAAGATTGGAAAAGGAGTCCAAGGCTTATTTATTTAACTTATATACAGGGTACACCTTGCAAAGCTCCAGACTGGATGAATCAAAAGCCAGAATTAAGGTTGCTAAGAAAAATATCAACAATATCACTTTAATGACAGAAAGTGAAGAAGAATTAATAAACCTCTTGAATGAGCATAAAAGAAGAAAGTGCAAAAGATGGTTTGAAGCTTAACATAAAAAAAAACAAACTAAGGTCTTGGCAACTGGTGTCATCACAGCCTGGCAAATAGAGAGAGAAGAAATGGAAGCAATGTCAGCTTTTATTTCTTGGGCTCAAAGATCATTGCAGATGGCAACTGCATTCATGGAATTTTAAAAAAAATGTCTGCTCCTTGAAATGCAAAGCAAAACAACTCTTAGGTACCATATCACACCTGTCAGACTAACTAACATGATGAAGCAGGAAAATTATAAATGCTGGAGAAGATGTGGGAAAATTAGAATGCTAATGCATTGTTGGTGGAGTTGTGAACTGATCCAACCATTCTGGAGAGCAATTTGAAACTATGCCTGAAGGGCTATAAAAATGTACATACCATCTGACCCGGTAATACCACTTCTAGGGCTGAGATCATATAAATAAGGAAAGAACCCACATGTACAAAAATATCTGTGGCAGCTCTTTTGTGGTGAAAAAGAACTGGAAATTTAGGGGATTCCTATCAACTGTGGAATGGCTGAACAAGTTGTGGTATATGAATGTAATAGAATACTGTTGTGCTATAAGAAATAATGAGCAGGCAGACTTTAGAAAAACCTGGAAAAACTTATATGAACTGATGCTAAGTGAGGGAAACAGAACCAGGAGAACATTTTACACAGTTACAACCACACCTTGCGATGACTAACTTTGGTAGACTTGGCTCTTCTCAGCAATGAAAGGTTCTAAGACAACTCCAAAAAGCTCATGATAGAAAATGCTATCGACATCCAGAGTAAGAATTATGAAATTCTAATGGTAATGGTAATTTGGAGATCTTCCCTGCCCCTTGATAAGCCTAAGTGAATTTGAGGAACTTCCCTGATTTGAAAATATATTCTGTCCTCTAATAGGCTGAATTAGTCACATGTGGTAGGAAGAGTTTGCTGATGGGTGGAGCATAGTCCACAGGAGAAGCTTTCTTGAGGAAGGCTTGTTTCTCAAGAAGGCACAACTTTTGTTACTTTGCAGTCAAGTGGGTCACAAGGGTTGTGATGTTCTCTGACCCTGGAGAGGGCATTACATATACCTCTGTGGTGGGGTTTTGCTTTGGGGCTCACTTTTGGAAGAGTTGTATGCTTTGGCCAGATGAGACTCTGGGTAGCCATGAGCCCCCCAGCTTTGAAAACCCAAATGTTGGTGCTCCTCTCTCTGATAACTAACTGTATGTATGTAATGGTCAGACAACTAGAAGGCTTGTCTGTTGGTCTGCTGAATTGTGAGACAGAGAATACTCTCTGTCTGTATTTTTTGTCTGCTTGTAATTTTTGTTTGTATTCTCTGAAGTTCAGGGTGTTGACTTTTCCCCTCAACTACGTAAATGATTGATGTTTGATTAAAGTAAGATTGTTAACCCCTTTTGTGTTGCTTTCCTTTAGAAAAGCAGATCAAAGAACCTGTGCTAGCAGCCATCCTGGGTATGCTAGGGTGCTTGCTGCTACAGTATTCTGAATGCAGATTGAAGCATATTATTTTCTCTCTCTCTTTTTGTTTTGCTTTGTTTCGTTTTGCTTCTTCTTTCTTGTGCTTCATTCCATTGGTTATAATTCTTCTTTGCAACATGACTGATGTGAAAATACATTTAATGTGAATGTATATGTGGAGCCTATATCAGATTGAATGCTGCCTTGGGGGTTTGGAACTCAAAATCTCATGGAACTGAATGTTTTAGACTAAAATATATATATTTAAGCCACCTCCCTGGAAGAAAAGCTGTGGCAAATCTGGGCTGCATATTAAAAGCAGACACAATACCTTGACAAAAAAAAAGGTCTATAAGTCAAAGCTATGGTTTTTCCAGTAGCAATGTACAACTGTGAGAGCTGAACTATAAGAAAAGCTGAGTGCCACAGAACTGACACTTTAGAATTCTGGTGCTGCAAAAGACTTTTGATATTCCTTTGGAGAGCAAGGAGATCGATTCAGTTAATACTTAAAGAAATTAATTCAGACTATTCACTGAAAGATCAAATACTAAAGCTGAAACTTAAATACTTTGGCCAGATAACAAGAAAACAAGGCTCATTAGAAAAGATTTTGATGTTGGGAAAGATTGAAAGCAAAAGAAAAAGGGGATAGCAGAGGATGACGTGGATAGATAGTATCATGGAAGCAATTAACACAAACTTGGGTAGACTTTGGAAAATAACAGAACATAGAAGAACCTGGCATGCAATATTCCATGGGATCATGAAAAGTTGAATGTGACTGAATAATTGAACAACAAAACCAAAAATTATTTGTTCTTTGACCCACTCGTGCTTTAGGATTAGATTATTTAGTTTCCAATTAATTTTAAGCTATGCTTCTAAGACCTTTTATTGAATGTAATTTTTACTGCATTATGGTCCCAAAAGAGTACATTTACTATTTCTGATTTTTGGCATTTCTTTGTGAGGTTATATGCCCTAACACATGATCAGTTTCTGTGAAGGTTACATGTACAGCTGAGAAAAAGGTATATTCCTTCCTGTTCCCGTTCAGTTTTTCTCAGAGGTTCATCATAACTAAGTTTTCTAAATTTTTATCCATATCTTTAACTTCTTTCTTATTTATTTTATAATTATATTTATCTAGTTCTGAGAGGCAAGAGTCAAGATCCCTCAGTAGTATGGATGTCTTATATATTTCCTCCTGTAACACATTTAGCATTTCCTTTAAGAATTTGGATCCTCTGCTACTTGGTACATATATGTTTAGTGTTAATATTACTTCATTCTCTCTGGTACATTTTAGCAAAATGTAGTTTCCCTACTTATCCTTCTTAATTAGGTTTATTTGCTTTTGCTTTTCTGAGGTCATGATTGTTACCTCTGCTTTTTTTGTTTGTTTGTTTTACTTCTGCTGAAGTATATTAGATTCTGCTACAGCACTTTATTTTAATTCTGTTATGTATCTTTCTGTTTCAAGTATGTCTCTCAGTGGTTTTTCCAATGAAATATTTCATATTGCCTTCTATTTTTTTCATTTGTTTAAATCTGTTTTATAGTATCTTGATTTCTCCTAAAGTTATTAGCTTCCAATTGCTCCAATCTAATTTTGAAGGAGTTATTCTCTTCAGTGAGTTTTTGACATTCTTTTTCCATCCAGCAAATTTGGCTTTTTAAGGCATTCTTCTCCTCATTGGCTTTTTGGGCCTCTTTTGCCATTTGAGTTAGTCTATTTTTTAAGGTGTTATTTTCTTCAGTGTATTTTTGGGTCTTCTTTAAAAGGCTGTTGACTTGCTTTTCCTGATTTTCTTGCATCATTCTCATTTCTCTTCCCAGTTTTTCCTCCACTTCTCTTACTTGATTTTCAAAATCATTCTTGAGCTCCTCCATGACCTGTAACCAATTCATATTTTTCTAGGAGTTTTGATGCAGGAGTTCTGACTTTGCTGCCTTCCTTCCACTCCATGCCTTCATCCTTTTTGTCCCCAAAAAAGGATTCTGTGGTCTATTTGTGCTTCCGTTGCTTTCTCATATTGCCAGCCAATTACTTGACTTTGAGCTCTTTGCCACAGTAGAACTCTGCTTCCAGAATAGAGAGAGCCATGTCCCAAATCACTGGGGTTTTCGCAGTTGCCAGAGCTATTAGGAGGGTGCTGTTTCTACTGCCCTCACAAGCTCTGGCACACTGGCCACACACCCCAGGGCCACCACCCAAGACCACGATCCAGGTCCAAGGAGGTTAAAGTAAGAGCATTACCCTCTAAATGGTCATTTGCTGCCCCGATGGTCAGCAGGCCAGGAGCTCTGGAAGTATCCATGCCGAACCACCACTCTTCCTGCTGCTTCTTACCCAAGGGGCAGGGGCTGGACCATGCTCTTCAATCCCTCCAAATTCCAACAGAGTTCCACACTGACCTTTGACTTTGTGTTTAGTGTTTATGGGTTGAGAAGTCTGGAGACCACCACAGTTACTGATGATTCACTCTCCTGATGTCTGCTCCAGCAGTTGCTTGTTGGGGCTGCCCAGATGCTAAAACCACATGGCTCATGCCTGACTCCATTCAGCTACCAGCTTGGTGCAATAGCCCCTTCCTATCCATCTGCCAGGCTTTCTTCAGCAAGAGATTTGTTTTTCTCTGTCATTTTGTGGATTCTGTGGCTCTAAAGTTTGTTTAGAATCATTTTTATATATATTGGAAATGATTAGAGATGGAGCCCATGCCAAGTTTGTGCTTCTACTCTGCCATCTTGGCTCTATCCCCGCTTCAATTAATTTTTATTTGATTCGTTGGTGTTCTCTATGCAGACCATGATAATATTTATAAAACTTAAATCATTTTTTTTGTTTACTCTCTACATATGCTTATGGTCTCAATTTCAATTTCTTGTCATTGCTATAATAAACATTTCTAGTACCATAAGAAACAAAGTCAATGACAATGGAAACCTTTGCTTTACTTTTCATCTTATTTGAAGGACTTGTAATAATTACATAAACTGTTTGTTCTACATTTCTTTACTAAATTAAAGATATATGTATTTTTTCTTCTATTTTCTATTATATATATACATTTATGT
The DNA here is from genome assembly GCF_028583685.1 of Petaurus breviceps papuanus. NCBI lineage: Eukaryota > Metazoa > Chordata > Mammalia > Diprotodontia > Petauridae > Petaurus > Petaurus breviceps. Next base: position 5,009,871 of record NW_027185903.1, on the reverse strand, counting down.
ATATATGAACTCTGCTACCAGAAATGGGAGCTTTTTCCCAAATGCTGGGGTTTTCACAGCTGCCAAAGGTATTAATTGGGTACCCTCTCTGAAGGCTCCACTCTCTCTGGATAGCTGGTCACCACCCTAGGACCTCCACCCTAGACAGCAATCCAGATCCAAGAAGGTTAAAGCAAGAGTGATTACCCCTAAGACTGGTTGCTTGGTCTCCCTACAATCTGCAGACCAGGAACTGAAGCTACCATGTGGCAGTGTCTGCATCTCCCTGAAGGCAAAGGTCGGATTACCCTCTGAATTCCCAGGTCCCAAAGTCTACATTGCACTGACCTTTGTCCTTGGTATTTATGGGTTGATAATTCTGGAAACTGCCACAGCTGCTGGTGATCTGAAGTCCCTCTAGCCTGCGGCTGGTCAGGCCACCCTGGGACTAAAACCTCTGCTTGGGGCAGGGTGGGGGGCTGGAGGCAGCTCCCAGAGTGCTGCACTGGCCAATTGCTGCTGGCCTGCCAGGCTGTCCTCAGCTGGAGATTAACTTCTCTGTTATTTTGTGGGTTTTGTAGCTCCAAAATTAGTCTAGAGACATTTTATACATGAATTGGGGGAGGTGGGAGCAGGAGCCCTGCGGAAGTCCTGTTTCTAACTCTGCCATCTTGACTCCTCCACCTCTCATCTCATTTTTATAAATCAGACTAGCTAACAATGGACTTTATTAGGTTTTTCCCTCAAAAAGTAACTCCTAGTCTTATTTATCCCTTCAATGTGTATGTTTTTGCTTTCTATTTTGTTAATCTTTACTTAGATTTTTAAGAATTCCTAACTTGTTGTTTAATTGGAGGTTTTTTAATTGAATGTTTTTCTAATTGTTCTAGTTGTGTGCCCAGTTCAAGGATCTGTGGATTTGTCCCTAGTTAGTGAGGCATCTAGGTGGTATTTTAGATACCATCATGGAGCTAGACTCAGAAAGATATAAATTCAAATCCTGCTTCAGATACATAAGGACTCAGTGCCTCTAAGCAAATTATTTAACTTATCTTAAAGGCCTTAGTTTCTTTATACATAAAAATAGGTATGACAATAATAGCACCTCCCTGAGGGTTATTGTAAAGATGATAGGTTAACATATGCAAAAGCACTTTGAAAACTTTAAAACACTGTAAGATATTATCCTTATCATGATGATGATGATAAATGTGTTTAGAGATATAAATTTTCTTTTAAGGAATGATTTAGTTGTATCCCAAAATTGTTTGTATATTGCCTCATTTCTATATTTTTTTTGATAAAATTACCTACTTTTAAAAGTTTTTCTTTGATCCACCAACTCTCAAGGACTAAATCACTTAGTCTTTTATTAACTTTAACCCCATTCCCAGAGGCCCTTTATGAAATACAATCATTACTACATTGTGATAAGTAAAAAGAGATTTGTATTTCTGCTCTTCCAAATGTTTTTGAGTTAATTATTCCCTAATACATGGTCAATTTTTGTAAAGATGTCACACCAACTAAGAAATATGTAAACTCCTTTCTTTCCCTGCTTAGTGAAGATATTTTCCTCAAAGATAGCTAACTTTTCTAATATTCTATTTGTCTTTAACTTCTTTCTTGTTTATCTTTTGTTTAGATTTTGTCTAGATCTGAAAGGGGTCCACTGCTACTATTGTGTTATAATCTAGTTCTTATTGTATTTCAATTTACTTTTTCTTTAAATATTTAGATGTTATATCCATTGGTACATATATGTAAGTCTGTGAATGGAAGCTCTTGTACCAACTAAGACCTGAATCCCTAAAGCAGAGAGGGCCAAGAGTTTGTTTTTTTTTATGGACAGGTATAATAAACTCAGTAATTTGAAATACTGGTTAAAAAATGTAAAAGAGGTAGTCATGACAGTAAGATGATTCATAGTATAATATATTGCTAGATGCAAAAGAGGAAGTAGATAGAACTTCAAGCATAAACTCCTTCCAAAGGTCCTCAACAAATAAAAAAAATACTTTATGCAATCACAAATTCCCTTTCCACAAAGCAGGTTAAGGCACTGCAGCCATTCAAAGAAATCCTGACCATGAACTAGACACAAGCTCCCAAACGTGCCCATTTTCCCACCTCTCTTTTCCATGTTTTTTATATTCTTTATCTCTTGCATCCCTAATATGTGAAATAGAAAATTCTCATCAATCTTTGTTCCTTGCTTCCCTGGTTTCTTATTATCTTTTGATAATTACAATGTAACAAATACACGCACACACACAAATCCCAGGTCTTCTCTTTGTTGTATTTTACTACCTCTATTATCGTGAAGAAGGTTTTTGAAGGGACACTCGCTTTTTCTCCTAATAGAATGTAAGCACATAATCATTGTATAGCTCCTTCCAAATATCCAATTGTATTTACCTTTCTAGTTTTCTCTTGTCTTCTGTGTTTTTATTTCAAAGCTTCTACTCAGCTTTAATCTTTTTATCAGGAATGCCTGCAAGTCCTCTGTTAAAAGTCTATATCATCTTTTGTCTTTTGGAAAATTACTTTCCAAGGTTTCTTCTGTATTAAGGTGGTAAAAGTCAAGTCTTGTGTGTTCCTGATTATGGTTTCTTTGGTTCCTTTTCATTTTGAGCTCTCTCTGGCTGTTTTATGTACATGTGTACACACACATATGTATGTATATCTTGATTTGGAACTTCTGTTATTTGAGCTCTGACATTCCTTGGGCTTCTTTGAATTTTGGTGTTTCTTTTATGAGGTGATCACACAATTTTAGTTTAACTTTGTTATCTGGTTCCAGTAGATCTGAGTAATATTTGCTTACTGTTTCTTAAAATACATTATCAGGCTTTGGGTGGCAGAGTTGGGAGAAACATCATTTTCATGTAATCTGATGATCTTTAGATTATTTCTTCTTGACCTGATTTCTAGGTTAGGTATTTTTTATAGTACATACCTTATACTTTCTTCTAGTTTGTTTTCAATTTTTTGGTTTTGTCTCTTTTTTTATCATCTCAAGGAGTCATTGCTTTTTGTTTGAATCATTCTAATTATAATGGAATTCAATTTGGGGGTAAAATTTAATACTTTCTACTCTAAGCAATTGAATTTCATTTTGACATCATATTTTATTTATATCTTGCTTAATTTTTTCCAAGTGAATTCACAGTCCTTTTGGCCAGGCCATTCTTTTATCTGATGATCTACTTGACCATGTGAAGTTGTATCATTTGGGGGGATTAACCTCAAGGCTTGTGTTCAGCATTTTCTTCTTTTTGCTCCTATTTCTAACTCACTTTCTTGATTGGAACTTTGTGTTTGGTTGGACACTGCTCCCTTCTACAATTTTGTATGGTGAAGGTAGGTTGTTTTTTGGCCTTGGATATGGTGGCTAAAACTGGGCCCTAAATCTTACTTATAAAGATAAAAATTCACAGGTTTTGTGCTAGTTTCTTCATTGCTCAACTTAGGCTTTGGTTTCAGTTGTTTTGCTGTTTCCTTCTCTTTGCACAATTCTAAGACCAGGAATTTGTTCTGTTATTTTCTATGACTATGACAAACATCAATATGGTGTAATAAATTGCAATAGTAATTTCTTTTCTGAAATACTTGAAGTGCTTTCTAGCAGCTTCCCTGCCCCCTTTTCCTTCTGCTTCTGCTGTCATGGCTCACATGTATATTGCCTCAGTGCTAGCCTGCTATGACACTGTTCAAGCCCTGTATTTTGCTATTGTTTGAGTGTGGACCAACAGTGTTCTAGATAAAGCATTGTCTGCCTGGATGAGTGCTGCTAGTCAGTCCCTATTTTCTATGATAACTTTGATGATGTTACCTGGACAATGTACTACCCTGGGACCATGCTACATGGGTACTGCCCTGGTGCTATCTCCTACTGTGGGTCAAGGCTATTTTTACACTCTGTGGTTTATGTCCACTCTGGGTATCTAGAAATATTCTTGTGTATTCCTGCTCTTGCTGGAGAAGCCTATATCCAAGGGAATCCCCCCCCCCCATTTTCCATTATTATTCCTTCTGGTGCATATTTAGAGTTTTATTGGGGTGTTTGTGGGAATTGAAGCTCCTTTAGGTCCCAACCTACCACCATCTTAGCTACAAGTCTCAAGGTTATTTTCTTACAGGAGCCCTAGCAAATATATAATTTTGCAAAATGTAAAAACAAAATAAATAAACTGGCAAAAACCTAGCAACAAATACCACGAACCCTATTCCTTTACATTTGCTGAAAATGTAAAAGAAAGAAAAGTCATTATTTGCCTAGCAAAAAAGATGGGCAAAATTGGAATATAGACTAATATGTCCTGGTCACCCAAAAAAGCATACTAAATTGAGAAGCATCATTACTTCTTCCTCTTGAAAACCACCCCCTTGCTTTTACCCAAACTCTTAATGACACAATTATACTCCAGGACTAACATGTTATCCTGTGCTAGTAATCAAGACCATTAATGAAAATAAAATGCATTTTGAAATAGTTCAGAGCCCTCAACTTTGACCCTATGTGGATCTATTTACAAGGGGTTAGTGATAAATCAAAAATGTAAAGTAAAAAAAAAGAAGAAGAAGAAAAGAGACCAGGTAATGAAACATGTGACACTAGAAAGGAAGGGGCCCATTCCAATGACTAATCCTTGTGCTTAATGCTGAGGTTCTTTTCGGTAGAGGCATAAATCATGGAATAGACCTCAGAGAGAGAAGATCTAGTCCAATGGTCTTATGTTACAAAATTGAAAACTGGGTTCCCAAAAGATGGAAGTGACTAGTTCAGGGGCAAACACCTAATTAGTGACAGAGCTAAGACTTATTTCCTTACTCTCACTTAGTTTTTCTCCTGACACCAACATGTGTCTTGAATCTGAGATATAAGCATAGCAGTGTGACTCCAGCTTTCAAATGAACAATAGACAATTATTTCATTGTATGTTAAATAATTTAGATGTCATAGTAAACAGCATCAATAATAATTTATCTATTGCTCGACCTGCAAAGATATTACTGAAGTTGATTTCTAGTTTATTTTCTAAGGGTGCAAACTATACCTAAGTTCAGTCTTTAGAATTGCCATATCACACTGTGTGTGAGGGAAGGAGGGAGGGTTTATTTTTAACTTCTTTTAATCACTACAAATGAATAAATAAAACTGAATCTTATTTTAAAAATATATCTCTGTATGCAGTGTGGTTTCTCATATTAATCTGTGAGTGTTTAGTCTGATATACCTTATACTATGTATATAGTATAATTTATATACTACATTCTATATACTATATACTTATATAGTGTATATATATATACTATATAGTATACTATGTATAATTTCTATACTATGTGTATAGTATAATATGTAAATATAAAATAATTATATACTATGTATATAAGTATATACATATTTATACTTATCCATGACCAAGAATCAATGTCACCTCCATACTATATTGAAAAAATAACTATAGTGACCTCTTAATGAAGGATAATCAGTTAGCTTTATCCCCTAGATTGGTGGTTTCTTCCAGTAGCATTCCAGCTGACTGGATAGGTCAGAATAAATTTGACTCCAATCATTATGATGGGAGTGATAAGCATGTAATCCAAGATGCACAGATAAGGTATATGGTAACACAACATGGGTGACCTCCCCTGAGGAAAAAATTAATGATGTGTGACCTGAATCCAGAAGAAGGAATTTCATCAAAATGGATCAGAACAATGCAGGAAATAATCGTATTCCATTCATGGGAAAAACAGTGCAATATAAGATCAATATAATTTGATCTTTCAGTGGTGAAAGTGCAATATAAACAGGGACTATTTTTCATTTTTTCTTTGTATCCCTAGTGAGCAAATAGCACAGTGTAGCATGCAGAGAGAGAGCTTCAGAGTCTGAAAAACTTGGATTCAAGGACTGACCCCAACACACAGACTATCTGTATGACCCTGTGAATGACATGACCTCTCAGTGTCTTGGGCTACTCTATAATCCTATAAACAGAAAAGATGACACAAAAATTGGAATATTCAGTGTTGGAAGGGTTGTGGAAAAGTATATGACATATTATACACTAATGCACTGTTAGAGGAACTGTAATAGGTACAATAACTCTGGAAAGCAATTTGTAATTATTCAAATAAAATGATTAAAATATCTATAGATTATCTATAATATCTATATATATCTATAATATATATACATATATTATATATAAAATATCTATACCTATTAACCCAAAATCCATTGTTAGGCATAGTCAACAAAAAGAAATCCCCATACCCCCAAAATATTTATGGCAAAACTTTTTTTTGTGATAGCAAAGCACTGGAGACAAAGTAGATTCACTTTATTTGGAGAATGAGTAAACAGATTGTAGTGTATGAATATAATAGAACATTGCTGTTCTGTACAAAAATATGATCACAGAGAACCTTGGAAAATTTCATGTGAGCTGATGCAAAGTAAAGTAAGCAGTTCCAGGAATGGACACAATGATTACAGCAGTATCAATAGAAAGAACAGTATCTACAAAACCATTAAAATTGAATATTGCAAAATCATTTAATAATAATAAGTTTGGCTCCAAATGAGATAAAAGAGAAGAAACTTCCCCACTTCCTTGTAGAGGTCAGGGTGTACATGTGTGGAATGATACATATAACATCAGATTTTTCTTATATGTTGGTGTTTTATTCATTTTTTCTCTTTTTCTTTCTTTTTTGAAAAAAATTATTATAGGAGATGATTCTCTGAGAGGGGGAAGAGAATGATACAAGAGGAAATTTGATGATATAAAAACAAAAAAATATCAATAAACTCTATTTTAAAGAGGCCATAAGCAGAAAAAGTGTTGCTTTGCATTGGTACGTTGTAATCATCCAGGAACTCCATGTACCAATGAAATCAGACCCATCCCCAGTCTCTAGCATTTAATACAGAAGAAGGAATTTCATCAAAATGGATCAGAACAATGCAGGAAATAATGGTATTTCAGGTCCATTCATGGGAAAAACAGTGCAATATAAGATCAATATAAATTGATCTTAATCTCACATAGTGAGCATTTAATTAGTGCTTTTTTGATTGGTTGATTTTATTGATTATAATGGCTTTTGAAATCTACAAATAAGAATAATCCATTACTTCATGTTGGAGTTTATTGATACAACAATTGGAATAAATCTTTGCAGGTGAAAAATGATATTTATACAATATCCAGTGAAGCTATAAGGGACCCCAGAATGATACCTTAATAATTCGAGATAGATAGATGTCTATTTTTTTTAAAGATTTTCCTAAGGATTATTCTAGGGCCCAAAACATTCTCATTCTCAGGATTTCTATTAGGATAACCACTGAACATTCAAATAAGTGATCTGGAAATCCTACATTATCAATTGAAATTAAACTGACTCTTTTTGACCCCCTTTCCTCCAGATTAAATAACACTTATTGTCTTTAGTCTTTAAAACAAGTAAATTCCATTTCTCACTCTTCTGAATGCTAAGTTCTCTATACTATATATTCTTGATCAATAGGCCCCTGAGGCCAATTCAGTATTCTAAGTAAGGTCAATCTAGGGATAAGTACAGAAGAATGGTTATTGCCTTGTGACTGTTTAAATGTTAGATAGGAAATGTTAAGTTTCCCTTTAAATACTTTTTTTCCCAGAGAATTATACCACTATAAGAATGTAGATTTAAATATTTTTTTCATGTACATCATCCAAAGAGTTTCATCTGAAATGATTTGTGTAGGGTATAGATAAAAGCCTGGAACAGTGGAAAGAATATTGGCTTTGGGATCAGAAGACCTGGACTCGGATCCTAGCTGAGTTTCTAATTTCCTTTGTGATATTTGGCAAATACACTCATCTCTCTGGACTCAGTTTCTTCATGTGCAAATGAGAAAATTGAACAAAATAATCTTTAAGTTTGATTCCATTTCTCATCCTATATTCCTAAGATTCCAATGTTTATGTCAGTGAAACTCCAGGATCTAAACTCATGCACTTGGTCACACATAAGTTTGGCACCCAGTTCCCAAAGATGGCTTGAGAAGGTGATTGGCTTTGACGCTACCACCTCAGCATGTCATATTTCGAAGTGTAGAGCTTGCTAGAAAATTGTTGTTATATTTCTGGAGTTCCTTCCTATGATCTGTACCAAGAGTAACAATTAGCTTAGGGATTAGCTTGGAAGGAAGAAACAATATTTTAGTTTTTCAAATTTTAAGCCATATAAAACTTACAAGTAAGAGCATCAGGTCTTACTGAGCATCATTCAGTCTCATTGAATTGACTGGAGTTGAAAAGTCATTAGTGGCCTTCTAATCCATCTCTCCTCCATCATTTTACAGACTAGGAAACTGAAGTCTACAAATTTGAAATGACTTGCTCAAGGTTATAAAATTAGAAAGTCACAAAGCTGGTATTTGAAGACTGTTTTCTGATGTTTTAAAAAATAGGTTAAATTTTAGATAAATCACATTGAAGTTTCACAGGGAATCTCCATTCATGCCTTCAACAAGTATATCTTTTTTTTGCTTTTGTGGAGGGCAGTTGGGGTTAAGTGACTTGCCCAAGGTCACACAGCTAGTATTTGTATTAAGTGTCTGAGGCTGGATTTGAACTTAGTTCCTCCTGACTCCAGGGCTGGTGCTTTATTCACTGCTGCCCCATCAACAAGTATATCTGGAGTGCCTATTGGGTGCAAAATAGTTTGTGTGCTTGACAATGTTGGGGATGTGAAGATGAAGTTCCAGTCCCTGACTTTAAGAAGCTTACAGCCTAACAGTGATGTATGACATGGACAAGGTCAAATGAATTAAGTGGCATAAAAGAGTCAAATAAAGTACTAAGAAAGTTTAAGATGATAGATATCGGAATTATAGACTTTGACCTAGAGTGATTTAGAGTTCATCTTTCATTTTATGTATGAGGGAATTGAAGTCCATGGAGGCGGTGACTTGCACAGTGTAAAATGTGTATTGTTGTTCAGTCATTCAGTGTTGCCCAACTCTTTGTGACCCTGTGGACCATAGCATACCAATACTGTCTGTGGGGTTTTCTTGGCAAAGATTCTGGAATGATTTGCCATTTCCTTCTCCAGCAGATTAAGACAGAGATTAAGTGTCTTGCCCAGGGTAACCCAACTAGTAAGAACTAGTAAGAACTTACTAGTTCTTCTTCAGGAAGAACTTGGGTCTTCCTCAGTCCAGGTCTAGCACTCTATCCACTAAGCCACCTACCTGCCTCCAAACACAGGTAGTACATGGTAAAATCAGGATTGAAACCTGGGGCCTCTAATTTTACATTTAGTGATTTTTGTCATTTCAGTACGCTACCTCTATGAAAAGACTGGTGGTAAGTGCATTTAGAGACCAAGAAGTTTTTATTAAGCACATTTGACCCAGTCTTAAGAATTATTTTTGGTGAAGTCAGTCTGGGTAGGATGAATTTCAAGATTTTCCACCTGAAAATAACATTAAAATGTATCATTTGCAGTTGATATGGCAGAAAGTTTCAGAGAGAAGGTGGCATTTGAGCTCAGATTTTAAGGTTCAGTAGGATTTCAACAAGTGGCAATGAAAGAGTTTATGGAAGGAATGGCATAATAACTGACATTTACATAAGTGATATAAAAGGTTTACAACGCACTACATCATCTCGTTTCCTCACAAAACCTCTGTGAAGTAGATACTGCAGATTTTAATGATGCCATTTGAGAAGATTAAGGCTCAGCAAGCTTAAGTGGCTTGCCCATAGTCATATAGCTAAAAAAAATGTCAGAGGCAAGATAAGAACCCATGTTTTTCCTGACTCCACATCCAGAACTCTGCATGAGCCAAGGTAAAAAGGTAGGGAATATCCAGTATCCAGTGTGTCTGGGGTATGAGTTATGTTTATTTAGGAGAGAAGCAGGAGATATGACTGGAAAAGAGATTTAGCTTGATTGTGAATAGCCTTAAATACCTGACTAAGGAGATAAGGTTTTATTCTGTAAAGCCATAATGAGCTAGGGACATTTTGGCAGTTTGGAATGGCATGGTTAGATCTGTGCTTTAGGGAGATGAACTTTTTCTCCTTCAGTTCTTATAACACTTGGCTAGAAACTCTTTGATGCAATTGTCTCTACTATTTCATATTATTGTGAATGTGCCTTATTCCTCAAATAAAAAGGCTGTAAGCTCTAAGAAGCCAGGGACTTGGTTATATTTGAACTCTATAGCTTATGTAGCACCTATACACAACAACCAATTGCCCCTAAATATTTTCTGACTTTGAAATCAAGTTGATTTGCTATCAGTGTGTAGAATGAACCAGGGATATGAAAGAATAGAAGTAGAAATACCACTTAGGAAGGTAAGATAACCCAGACAATAAATAGTGTGACTTGCCTGGACTAGGGTGGAGGCAATGGAAATGGAAAGAAGAGAATAGACATGAGACATATTGGGGAGTTAAAATTAAATTTAGGGTTAAGATTCTGTTTAGATTATAATCTTTCATCCCAAGGTCTAAATGATGACTGTATTGGCTCATTTCACAATACTAAAACATAATTAGAATTCTCTACCTTAAATTGAAATCAACCCTTAGCAATGCTCCTTTTCAATGGCTCTACATTCTTTGATCTTTTAGAATCACTTGGACTTGTATGGTGGTTTTACAAAGATTTGTACCCATTTTCACCTTTATTTCAATAGAAGTTATTCTGAAGTGCAATGAAACAAAGAAGTAATGAGGAATCCCTTTTTATACTAAACCTGGGAAATGCAAACACTATTCATACAAACTGCATTCACTAAATGCCCATGTGTAAGTTGGGGATCATTTTACCTACATCTGAGGAAACTTAAACATGAACTATACCATAAATATATTTTGAATTTTTCCTAAAGTATTCCAACTGGGGGCAAGCCAAAGAGATAAAATCCCCCTTTTTGGATTAGTTACCCAGAATTGGAATTGTGTGATCCCAAGGTCATAGAATCAAGGATTTAAAGCTGAAAGACACCTTAAAATTCTTATAGTACTGCTCTTATACTTTACAGATGTGAAAACTGAAATACAGAGAGTTTTAAGTATCTTGGAAAGGCTGTGCAAGTAATGAGCAACAGAGTCATAATTTGAATCCAAGTTTTCTGATTCCAAATCCAGCACTCTTTCCAATGTACTATATGGCCCTGGGGGCCCTAAGCCACAAGTTATACTACCTTCCATCTAATTAATGATCTATGCAAAAAGTGAACATGATGAAAGTGAGAACTCTACCCCAGATAAAGACCAGAGTGGCTTCTAGCCAGTAGTCAGTGCCTTGCTTTAATAACAGTCCCTACCCAGCTGAATGTACTCTATTGTTCCTCACTCTAGATAGAGCAGATTTTTCTATTATTAATTTTAAAAGGCTTCCCATTTGGTTCTAGATTTTCTAAAGTAATTCATATAGAAAGCAATTTGTTTTGCAGGGATTTATTAGCATAAAAGACTTTTAAAAATTACTTTAAAAAAAAAAGGAGGAAGGTCATGCAAGTAGCATGATTTAGTAGATAGGGCATTGTATCTTATCTGGAGTGAGGAAGATCCGGGATCACATCCTGCCTCAGACACTCACTATGCAAGTCACTCAACTGTTTCCTCATTTGGAAAAAAAAAGATTAGACTCAATGGCTTCTAAGGTCTTTCCAATTCTAAATTTATGATGTTATGAAAATAAGGGTAGACATAGAAATGTACCAGAGGATATCCCTAAAGACAAGAAGATAATTTAACATAATGGGAAATTGAGAAAGCCAAAGATAGTGTCAGAAATAGCTATTTAGGAGATATAGAAGAAATGATAGGAAAAAGGATAATTTAATAGTGAACAAAGAGTGGAAAAAAAGGAGAAGATATAAAAGTACCCTTGAAAATCAGGAAGGCTACCTACAATAAACCCCTGGTTATTTATACCAATAGAAAAGAAGAGCAGCTATGTAGATAACTGAATTGCACATAATTTAAAAGTGATTCTCTTTTATTTAAAAATGTTTTTTGGATAAAATTTACAGAAGACCTGGACTCTCCAGCTTTAACCCTTACTAACTGTGTGCCCCTAGTCATTCAACTTTTCTTTGCAACAATTTCTCCATCTGTAAAATGGGGATAATCATATTGATCAAGGAACAGTATTGTTTTAAGAAAAGCACTGTGTGAAAAATGAAGGACAATGTAAGTGTTTTCAAAGGAGCTATTATCATTTACCATAATGACTCATGTAAGACAAAATTAAATTTTATTGATTTATATTCCTTGAACACACAGCATCTACTGATAAAACAATATCACAAAATCCCCAAGAAGAGAGCATTCAAGAGGAAAGGATAATCAACTGCACTAAATGCTGTAGAGAGGTCAAGAAAGGTGAGCTTGGATAAAGGCATGTTACATTTTAGTATTTGAAGAGAGTTTTAGATCAGAAACAGTTTGCAGTTAGGTTAAAAGAGAGTGAGAGAAGAACTAGAAGCAATGAATGGAAACAGCTTTTTCATTGAATTTAGCTGAAAAAGGGAGAAGAGATAGGGTAATATTTTAGGAGGGGGTGTGTAGTAGTGTCTAGTGATTTTTTTTAAGGATACAGTAGATTTAGGTAATTTTTGTGGACAGCATGAAAGAAGCCAGTAGTTTGTACACAATGATGAACTCAGTAAGATATTTCTTAAGAGATTCAGAAATAACAAGACTTGTGAAGAGAAGGATTCAATGCAGAAAGGTCCTCCAAGGAGGGAAATGGCGTCTTCACAGATAGAAATTGATTCCTTAGAATAAAAAGAAGCTTTTAAACAAGGCAAGTCACTTAAACTCTCAAAACCTCATTTTCCTCATTTAGAAAATTGAAGTATCTCATTCATAATCCTAGGTCATTCAGGATTGCTTAGAAGATATAATAACAGAAATAATTCCATTTAATTACCCTTTGATAATAACCATCAGACAAGGTAAGGAAGGGAGCCTAGAAACACCAGATCTCAAAATATACTATGATGATATAAGCATCAAAACAATTTGGTACTGGGTAAGAGAGTTTAGGATCAGTAGAACAGTTTAGGTACACAGTATACAGAAAACAAAAGAGTACTGTAACCTAGCATTTGATAAACACACTTGAAAATTTTAAACCACTACATAAATATGCACTGGTTGCCTTTTAAGTTTCAGTGCCTAGCACAGTGCCTTGCATATATAGATACACACACACACACAATTGCCATTGTTTTTGTTGTTATTGTTGTTCAGTCATGTCCAACTCTTCATGACCACATTTAGGGTTTTCTTGGTAAAGATACTGGACTGATTTGCCATTTCCTTCTGCAATTCATTTTATAGATGAGGAAATTGAGTCAAACAGGGTTAAGTGACTTGTCCAGAAATTACACACATACGTATGTATGTATATGTGTATATACACATATATAAACACATACACAATGTATATATACATGCATGATGTTTGTATTGTGTATATATACATGTGTGTGTACTTATACATACATATATAAATATTTATTTGATAATTTTTGAAACATTCAAATGAATTGAATACCCAAGAGTTCATAATACCAAGACTAGTTAATAGGATACATCAAAGGATCTGTAACTATTCTCTATTAAATGTAGACCACAACAATGCAATATAGTCCTATGTACTTAGAATTTAAGGGAACTGGAAATTACAAGGAAACCTCCTTGTTATAGGTAAAAAGAATAGATTGTATAAAAGATTTTTATTCAGTCATGGGGTTTCACTAGATTACCTGTGAGGTCCCTTTCATTTCTGAAATTCTGAAATTCTGTGAGAACTTAGCCCATACATCTGGGTTTCAAATCCATATTCCTTACCCTTTACAAGGAAAAGAATTCACAGCATGGTTTAGAAATAAGCAATAATATCTGTTTTTAGATAATAGAATGGGTTAACAAGTAAGGGATTGAAATCTATCCAAGAGATTATTACAAAAACAGAAGAGATTCCACTGATTTCAGAGTTGATGATATTATCTAAAGATAGAATGATACACTACATGACCCGTGAAGATTTCTTCCAGTCTTGTGATTTTATTTTTTAAAGGGTTTTGTAGGTCTTTTAAAGAGACATAGAGTATTTGAAAACTTGTCAGAGGAGAAAAATACATGAGAGAATTGCATGCAGATAAGGGATCTGAGGAGAGGAGAGAGAGAGAGAGAGAGAGAGAGAGAGAGAGAGAGAGGAGAGCAGAACAAGAACAATTATTAACTTCCATCCTATAATTTACTGTTCAGCAATGAGATAATATTAAAATAAGAAAAGTTCTGTAAAAGGATTTCATTCCTACATAGGACTCTTTGGTCCCAAATATGCACAAAACAAACCATTTTGGTAGCAACATCATTTCAAGATACAAAGGACATTGCCAAGGAGGAAAGGTATGGAAGATGGAAGATTGGAGCACTCCCAATAGGGAAGCTTACACAACATTGACTTCAGTGGTTCCACACCCTCCCAACCCCCCCATCCCCTCAACAGTTGCCTACCCTCTGCCATTCATGATTATCCTGATAATGGAACAACTTATGTGTAAGATTTGCACCTGTGTTTCCAATCCTTTGAAATATGCTTTGACTCTTTGGCATGTTAAAAATCTCTTTACAGTCACTGGACATTATTTGACCTGATCAGGGTGAGGAAATGCTTAATTAGTTTTTTTGTTTTTTTCTCATACTATTTCTCTTCCTTTAGGCCCTAAGCCAACCAGGATGGATAAAGCAATACAAAAGAAAGGTAAGCTTCCTCAATATATTCATTGGAAAACTTGGAACTTAGAGGCAGGGTAAGACCCCCATGAAATTTTTAGTCATTGCTTCCTGCGTTCACCTAGGTTTGGTCTCTGCTTTTGTCTGTAAGGAAAGGATCTCCCTCTCTTCACCCATCACCAGCATGCTAAATGCACAGACCATCTCACTAATTAAGGTCAAGCAAAACTATTACTACAGGGTGGTGAAGTCTCCCAAATGTCCACTATAAGGACACCTCTCTAATTGAGGAAATCTGAAAATGCTCAACCATTTCTTTGTTTTTTGCTCACCTAGAATCATGGCTAGTCAGGGGATCATTCGCAGAATATTTTGCAACTTTCATTTCCAGCATGGAAAGCAATGTCAGGTGACAGAATTGGTTCCTCATTGCCTGAGGATACATTCATCTGGAAACCACCATTGCCACTGGAGCTTATTTTGGCCCTTTCTCCAGGATGGGAGCCAAATGTGGGAATGAGGCAGCAGCTTCAAAAGGATACTTCTTTTTTTTTTGCTTTTTGGAGGGGGTAAGGTAGGGAAATTGGGGTTAAGTGACTTGCCCAAGGTCACACAGCTAGTTTTGTGTTAAGTGTCTGAGGCCAGATTTGGACTTAGGTCCTCCTGACTCCAAGGCCAGTGCTCTATTCACTGTGCCACCTAGCCACCCCTAAAAGGATACTTCTTTCCAATACCCCTATATTTCATTCAGTCAGTCAGCAAGCATTTATGAAGTGCTCACTATATGCCCAAGCTTGTACTGTGTCTACTTTATGCAGCTGTCAGTACAGTTAGCCTCTCTGCCCAGAGAAAATACCTTCATATTATTCCCTGCTCTAGATTTCAGGTGATTTCTACGGAAGTTTCCAGATGGCCTTAGATCATGTTGTACAGACCCCAACAATCCTGTCACATTTTTGAAGTGTTATGGTGTGAGAAAGTGATTGCAGAAAGAGTGAGTGAAAAGATTAATTTATAATGTCAGATAGTTTCTTCAGGAATGTTCGATAATCAGAGAACCACAACCAGTTTCATGGTAGCTAGAAGGAATTTTTGAGATCAGCAATTCCTATTCCTTCATTTTACAAACAGAGAAACTGAGGCATACAGAAGTGAAGTGTTTCACCTAAAGTCATATAGATAATTAGTGTCAGAGCTGTTATCTAGAATCCAGGTTTCTTGCCTGCCAGGCCAAAGCTTTCATTTATTTATGTGGGCGCCGGGTGCAATAACTGTAGAGAATCCCGTAGGAATTTTCTTACAAGAAACTACACTTAGGAAGTATTCTCCATCACCAAGTATAAAATCGGTTCCATTTTGTTTACTGGTTTATCAACATTATTTTTCTTAGAGGAAAGGAATGCAAGCTTCCCTTTGTCCTAGATTCCTTTATATCCTGTTCTCTCCTGCTTCTTGTGCTCTTGGAAACCTGGCTCTGTCTAATCACAAAGAACCTCTGATCCCTGGCCAGATTCTCCAGTCTAGCTCACACCTTTCCTCATAGCACCCCCACCAATCCTGGCCAGAAGGAAGTGCCAGATGTCTGCTTATTTGCCATGGTCACATTCAGATCTGTTCTTTCCATCACTCTGTCCCCTTGCTGTCTCTGAGATCCATTCTACCTGTCCATATTACCCTATGTAGATGCTTATTTTTGCTTATATATTAGCCTTTAGGTCAACTGCCCCTTTCTTCCTTCATTTCTTTCTTTTAAAAAACTGCATTGTTCCATTTTGTTTTGACACAAGAGTCCTTTCCCAAAAAAATCTACTCAGTCAATAAATAAACATCTATTAAATGTCTCCTATGTGCCAGACACTGTGCTAAGCACAGGGGAACACAAAGCAAGGCAACAACAAAACAGTGTTTGCTTTCAAGCGACTTACAATATAACTGGGGGGGGGGGGCAGGCAACATGCAAACAATTATGTTCAGACAAGCTATGTACAGGATAAACTAAAACTAATCAACAGAGGGAAAGCCCTTGGAGTGATATAGATCAAGAAAGGACGTCCTGTAGAAAATGGGATTTTACCTAGGGTTTGAAGAAAGGCAGGGCAGTGAGGAAGTGATAAAGAGGGAGAGAATTTCATTCCATGAATAAGGGACATCCAATAAATGTCATCAGTCAGGAGATAGAGAATCTTGTTCCAGGAAAAAGGAAGCCAATGTCACTAGGTGGAACAGCATTTTGGGAGGAGGATGATTTAAAAAGACCTCATAGGTGAGGGAGGACAGATAATGAAGGACTTTGAAGGCCTGACACAGGATTTTATGTTTGATCCTGGAGCAAAGAGGGAGCCATTGGAGCTTATTTCATAGGGCAGTGACATAGTTAAGTAGCATGGTACTGCAATTTGGGAAGATCCCTTTGACAACTGAGTGTAAAACGGATTAGAGAGGGGAGACGTGGCAGGAAGACCAACCAGCAGGTATCCATACAAACCACTTTACTAAGTACCTCCCCCCAAATACTTTGGCAGAACTGCCTCTATAACTTTGTAATTTACCCATTTTTAACAGAGTGGAAAGTGGTAGGCTTTAACTTCAATCATGGTACCAGAGTGAAAGTGTAGCCTGGTGACTAGAAAGCTGGTCTCTGAACCAAAAAGACCTAGGCTCAAGTCTCAGGAGTCAGAGACCTGGGCTCAAGTCTCATTACTGACAACATTTAAGTCTCTTAACTTCTCAGTGTCCAGGCAATCCTGTATGACAAGACTGTTCAATAGCTGCCCAGTTGCAACTGTTGGGGGCAAGTGGGTATTTCAGTGAGGGTTCCAGGTCTAGACCAATATTTTACCCACATCCATAGAACTCTAACTTGGGAGGAAATTAATGCAACTTTTCCCCAGGGGTGAAACTTTATCCCTAAGGAGCTTTGTCACTGTGTTGATTATAATAAAGAGCCTTGGACAGAATTTATAATCCTCTAAGGGAAAAGACAGGAGTGAAACTTGGTGAAGGGGTGGGATAGGGATGGGTGGGGAAGTGGGAAGGGGAGGGGAAGGGCTGGAGTGGACTAAACCCCAACTCAGTCTCATCAGGTTAAGGGTGGTGTTCCTTAGGCAAGGGAGAATAAGGAACAGAGGCCACAGCTGATCAGAGATGTGACCCATCTTAGAAGTAGGGAAGGAAGTTCGGTGCTGACCACAGCCACGGGAGTCAGTCTCCTCAATGGCTATAGCAATAGCCCAGTTACCCTAAGGGGGAAAATGGAGGTAAGAGTTTCCCTAGCAATAGACTTAGTTTCTCAAGGTCTCCATAAACAGTGACCTGAATCTTGGGGTCTCTGTCTTCCATCATGAGAGGACCATGTCCTCACCTCCCATCAAAGGGTGCTTCCTGTTCCACTGGCCCTGGGTCCAGTTTCTGATGCTTATACAAATTCCTAGTTATGGCTATCCCAAAATTTCATGTGATCTAAGTTTTGCTGTTCTTGTTGTCTTCTCTTATGTTGTTTTTCTTGCACTTGTAAGATCTTCAAACTTCTATTTGCATGGATGGATGAGTGGCCCAGATTTCAGTTAGTTGGCCTCTTAGAGTCCAGAGTTCTTAGATTTATTGGGGCCCATGACCTTAGATAAGAAAAAAAAATCTGTCTTTGTTTTCACTAACCTCCAAGAGAAATTTGGCATTTACTAAAATTATTTTAAAACATAATTCTGAGAAGTTCATAAGCTTTACCAGATTGCCAAGAGGATCCCTAACAATATAGAAAAGTGGTATAGTAAGAACAAGTAATTAACACATTCCCTCATTAGTCTGTGACAAAAAGTCTTTCCCAAAAGTGTGTATACAGAGAGTCCAGAGGAAAGTAGGTTCAGTTTACAGCACATAACGCAAAAGTCATTCATAGCTCCTGAAGTCTTTTTATTGAAGTACAAAAAATGTTACTCTTGAAAATGGTAGTTTGGGGCAGCTATGTGGTACAGGGAATAGAACACTGATCCTGAAGTCAGGGGGACTTGAGTTCAAGTCCAGCCTCAGACACTTGACATTTAACTATCTGTGTGACCTTGGGCAAGTCACTTAACACCAATTGCCTTGCCTTCCCCCCTCAAAAAAAAATGATAGTTTTTGCTTTTTGTACAGTTGCATCATTTGTCCTTAGCTCCTAGCACAGATATTAGCTTTTCTGTTGATGCCATTAAGACCACAACCAGAAGATAGGAAGTCCTCTCACTCCTTGAAGTTTACCAGGTCCTCTGCAAGTCAGGGTGGGGGGTTGGGAGGAGAAGACTGAGATCAAGATGGTGACCAAGGCCTGGGGTTCTGCTCTTCCTCAACTGATTATGTGCTAGGGATTTGGCTGGAACACTCTATCTTTTTCCTCTGAAATCTTTGTATTTCAAGTGCATAGTCTTCTTTATTTGATGGATGAGTTCATCCCATTCATAGTCATGAATATATTTACCAATTGCATTTCCCCTTATATAATCCCCTGTCTTTGTTTCTCCCATTTTTTACAAAGAGCAAGAAGGTGGTAAAAGAAAATGAATGTGATTGATCAATACTAGCACTCTTCTCACTGAAAAAGTCTGATTCTACTCCTCTCTTCACTCAACCCAATACTGAACCAAGTTTTTTTTCTCTTTCTTTCTCTCCTTTCTGATCCAGCCTCCAAAGCTGAAGTTTGTTTTGCTTGTGACTACTCTCTCACACTCCCTAGAAAGTTCCCTTCTCCCCCAAATTTTCCTGTCCCCGCCAATTTTCCTGCTGTAATTAATCTATTTTTTAAAAAATCTTTTAATATCTGTTTTCAGCCCTCCTTTCTCTGGTTCAGTTAAGGGTGAAGTTCATCACGGGGCCTTTCTTCACACCCCTCCTCCAGTTTTGCATACTTTTTCCTCTTACACACTCCAATATGAGAAGTAGTGCTTGGTCATATCTGAAACTTTGTGGTGCCATTTGTTTTTATTTGTTTGTTTGTTTGTTTTGTTTTGTTTTTCCTTGGCAAAGATACTGCAATCATTTCTCATTTACTTCTCCAGCTCATTTTACAGAAGAGTAATGAGACAAACAGGATTAAGTGACTTATCCAGGGTCACCTAGCTATTAAGTGTTTTAGGCCAGATTTGAGTTTGGGCAGCTGAGTCATCCTGGCTCCAGGTCCAGCACTCAATGCACTATGGCACCCCCTAGCTGCCCCACAGCTGTGTGACCTTGGACAAATCATTTAACCTCCTTTGACCTCAATTTCTTCCCATGTAAAATAAAGGGATGAGATAAAATTGCTTTAATGGTTTCTTTTCACTTTAATTCTATGATCCTCAGAAGACAAATTGATCATAGACATTTGAAAATGTGTCCAAATCATTAATGATCATAGAAATATAAAGGAAAACCTTCCTCTGTTATTACCTCACATCCAGCTCATCTGCAAATATTGGGAACCATTATTGATAAAGAGGCTCAGAGAGAACAGTCATGATACTTTAAATCTTGGAACTATGCGAGAAAAGTTACTAAATTATTTGTGTTATTTGACCCAGGGATCCCATTATCAGCAATCATTTTTAAGTTCCTATGATGTTCCAAGTATAGTACCCGGCTCTAGGGATAGAAACACAAAGAATGAGAGCATTCCTACTCTCGATGAACTTATGCTACTGTAAATTTGGCCCAACAGGGGCGATTGACAGTAAAAAATAAAAAAGAGAGAGTTGTGTGTACAAAATATTCATAACAGGTAGGTGGTGCAGTGGATAGAGAGCCACACCTGGAGTCAGGAGGAGCTGAGTTCAAATCCATCGTCAGATACTTACTAGCTATGTGACCCTGGGAAAGTCTCACAGTTTCCCCATCTGTAAAATGAGTTGGAGAAGTAAATGAGAAGCCACTTTAGAATCTTTGCTAAGAAAACCCTAAATGGGACCATGAAGAATCAGACACTCAATCAACAAAGCAACAACAATTATTTACAATAATAAAAAACTGGAAACAAAATATTGGACCAGCGATGATGGATTACTTCTTCCTTCATGAGAAGAGAAGAGAACCTGCCCCAGTCAATCAAACAATCAATCAATTAGTCATAGACTTTAGATGAAATGTGGAAAAAGTACTTGGTCACCTGGCATGACTTTGTTCAAAGAGTTTTCAGACTGACTGAGGAAATGATAATGCTTTGAGAGGCCTCTACAAAACCAGGCAGGCAGTACAGATCCCAAAGATTTGAACAAGAGGAGAATCTTCACATAACCTGCAAGATGGAGAATGAGACATTTCTGACAATCCTCACAATTGCTCAAACCTCTCCAAATAGGAATTGTGTTCAAGAGATAGAGCAATTTTATCTGTTTCCATGGTATAGGACACCAAGAAGACTAAAGAGGTAAAACCAGATGAACTAACAGCTGAGAAGGTTAGTCTCAAACTTGGAAATCACTCAGTGTCCTTTCCCCACCACTCATTGAACATTGGCTTCCAACTGAACTCATCACTATGGCCCCTTCCTTTCAGTGCCACAGAAAGCCAAAAGGCACAAGCTTGCTCAGGCTATCTCAGTGTTCTGTCCTACACCACAGCTCAGTTAGACAACTCAGGAACAAAGGAAACTGGAGCAGAACACCAGCGGTACTATACTAAGCATGGAGGAAAAGAGACCAGAAGTTTGCTCAGGCTAGTTTTGTTCCCCCAGAAATCACTTTGCTGATGAAATGCAAATTGCCAACTATTTGAGGAAGCTGAGATATCTTTGAGCTCCAGACCTCAAGAAAACCACCTTCAAAGGGAAAGGAGTCAGAAAGTGATCAAAGCAGAATGTGAGGAAAAAAGACTGAAATTTTCAATCTCATAATGAGGAAAACTCAATGAAAGACTATAAATGTCAGAGGATAAAGGAATTAGAAAAGTAGTAATAACAGAAAAGTCTATGGGATCCAGATTAGCTAAGAAAATCCAGGTATCTATGAATGAATGTTGCAAGAAAAAGGAAAATGATTCAATATCCGAAGAATCCAAGGAACCTGTAGATTTCCAAAAAAGAGTATCAAATCACAGTAGGATGTTCCTGGATGGTTTAAAGAGAAACAAGAATTGTGAAAGCAGTTTATGACCTACACAGCAGAAATAATTGGCAGAAAAGAAATTTTTGAATCCACAGTGGCAAGTCTGATGGCAAAGAAATAAAAAAAAAAACTGATTGGGAATACAAATACACAAAAGTAAAGGACAATCTGGAAGAAGAGAAGCAAAAAGCAATAATGTCTAAAAAATAAGATCTCCATAAAGCAAAACATATTGATCTTGAAGACAGGATACATAGATACAACTTAAGGATCACTGATATCCCAAAAGAACACAACAAGTCAAAACACCAGAAAGCTACAATGTAAGAAATAATACAAGAAAACTGCCCAGAACTTCTGAACACAGAAAACAAAGTGCCAATGAAAAGAATCCACTGACTGCTTAGAGAATATTATACAAATTGACATATCTTATAACTCAATTATTTTGCAATCTAATGTTAGAAGGCAGACATAGTAAACATATCTGTTACAGACCTTAACAAAATAAAAATTGTAAACAATTCAAGGAACATAAACAAGAGAAACAGCCCCAAATGGAAATTTAGCAATGAAATACCAAATAATGAGTGGATGAAAGAACAAATCTTAAAAACAATAATTATATGAGATAAAATTATCATGAAAAAAAGTCAAAATTTCTGGGAGGCAGCTAACATAGTCCTGGGAGGGGAAATTTCCATTTGGGGCTGTGTCATATCTCCCAAAACATACATTAATAAATCAAAAGGAGTATAGTGAAATAAATACACTTAAAAATTAGAAATCCAACCAATACACAAACTTAAAATAAGAACAAAAGATGAGAAATTTAAAATTAGAGTAGAAATAGTGACTTGGAAACCAAAATAACTTTGGAGAAAACCAAAACCAAAAGTTAGTCTTTTGAAAAGTAATAAAATTGATGAACTAATCTGATTAAAAACCTCAGCCAAATGGTTTTAAAAGAGCAGAAATCAAATCAATGAAATAGCAAATAATAAGATGAAATCAAAATAAAATCAGAAGAAATCAAAAAAATTGTCGGAACCTACATTTCACAGCTATGTGCTATCCAAGTTGATTACACAAAAGAGATATAGGAACTCCTTCAAAAATAAAAATGCCCAAACCAACAGAATTACTGTAACGGAACTCCTAAAGGGCAGAGAAGAGAAACTGCTGTCCCAATGGATTCATAAGAGAATTCTGTCAAAAGAACATTAATAGCAGCATTACACAAACCATTCGCAGAAACTGAAAGATTCGTCTTAGGAAACAAATATAGTCCTAATACCTTAGCCATGAAGAAAAACTATTTTTAAATGGTATTTTTTTTTTCATTTACATGTAAAGAGAATTTTTAACATTCATTTTTAGTGATTTTTTCACTTTTATTCTTTTACAGTTTTTTTTAATTTATGGAATAAAACAAACATTTCCATAATATAGCATAATAAAAAGATGATTGCATATGATACTGCAAATCCATTATGTACAACTTGCTATTCCTTTTAAATATCTAAAAAAAATTATCGTGTAAATTTCTTTTTTTTTCTTTCCCCCTCCCCCTGAAATGGTTACCATTAGATATAAATATGTATATGTGTGTGTCTGCATGTAAAATCATTCTACACATACTTCTATTTATGAGTTTTTTTCTCCAGATAAGGATGGTGTCTTCCTTCAAATGTCCTTTGTACTTCATTTGGGTTATTTAAGTCAAAATTACTTAGTCACTCAAAGTTGTTCTTAAAACAATATTTCTGTTCCTGTATACAACATTCTCTGAGTCTGCTCATTTCACTCTTCATTATTTCATGCAAATCTATCCATGTTTTTCTAAGATCCTTGAGTCCCATCATTTCTCTTATAGCACTAGTATTCCATCACAATTATATCCTACAACTTCTTCAGTCATTCTCCAATTGATAGGCATCCCCTCAATTTCCAATTCTTTGCCACCACAAAAAAAAAATGAAGGAAAACTATTGACCTCACTCAAAAAAATTTTAATAAAATCACCTCAAACTATGACAATTTATACAAGAAATCATGCATGACCAAACTGGGTTTATTCCATAGAAATAAAAGATTCACAGAGAGTTAAATTAAGGAATTGGATCAAAATATATTATGCATCAAGAGGCATAATTTTTTTAAAGCAAGGGTAATGATCATTATCTCAGAAAAGCACCAGTAATATGTGTGTGATTAAAGGATAATCACAGAAAACATGTAATGTAAAATATTTAAAGGAACCATAAATAAAATATTATCAATATTTAATAAATACATATAGAACAGAATAACATTTATGTACTTAAAAGAAAAGTGTCCACTCAAAATGACACAAACCAGTGTTTAAAAGTCAAATTATTACATTTAAACTGTGCTCTTATTGATGCTTAACAATCTTTTAATTTATCTCTGATCAAGTTCCTATCATATATCCCAGTTTGTCTTCTAGCCCTAATCTTCTCTCATCAAATATTTAATGTTACCTCCATCCTGCTTTCCCAGTCAAATACCTTAACTATTTTGTTGAGAAGACTGAGAGCATCTGTCACAAGCTCTTGCATTTCCCATCCTCTCTGCTTTAAGATCCCTCTGCATTTTCACCTATTCTTTCCTCTTTAATCTCAGAGAATAATATAGTTCTTTTTTCTTTTCAAGGTTGACCCCTCTATTTGTGCTCATTGTCCCATCTCTTCCAGTTATCTTTCCCTTTCTCTCTAACATTCAGCTGCTCTCTATCACTGGATCCTTTCCTGATGCCTATACATTTGCCCTGGTCTCCCCATCTCTAAAAAGAATCAATTCATCCAAATATCCAAGTTAGTGGCCCTACCTTACTTCATCCCTTCACTGATAAACTCCTAGAAAGTCTCAGCTTCCTCCCCACTCATTACTCAGTCCCTTGTATAATGATTTCTAACCCCATCACTCAACTGAAACTGCTCTTTCAATGATATTTTAATTATTAAATTTTACTATCTTTATTTTATTTTTTTAGTATTTTCCTCCAACATATTTCAATGTTATTATAGCATCTGGGATAAAATTTGTAACCACCATGTTGTAGTTCCTATCACTTAGTGGCCTGAGCAGTGGGAGTTATAGAACAGTCTTCAGTAGATAGATGTATGCTCCAATCTTCAGTAGAGAACTATTAAATAGGTGAAGATCACCCTTGTATTTCCTCAGAACAATCTACCACTTCCAGCTGAGTGTCAGTGAATTCTGGGGTAGATGCAATCCATTCTCCCTGAAACTTCTCAGCTGCTGCCTGCTCCTCCTTTTCATCTTCTCTGCATCCCTATAGAAGTAAAGAGCAGGCATAACTTCCCATGGATGTTCACAGGAGATGGTACAATGCATACTCAGGACTTCAGGGGCCAATATCTACTATATCAGACTACCAAATGACCTCCCTTATTAGTATATAGAATGGAAAATCCACATATTGATGTGAGGAATCTGTGTTGCACAATGAAATTGTGAGATTAACACACCATGCTTCAGTTAGAGACTAATGATCAGTCCTAGAATCAGCAACCACCAAAAGATGTAGCTTCCTAAAAGCTGCATGGATCCAGTTAATGAATATGCCAGGTGTGAAGCATCGACTAATAGGTTTGCCACAAGCAGAAGTAGTATTATTTTTTTTTTGCTTTTTTTGGAGGGAAATTGAGGTTAAGAGACTTGCCCAAAGTCACATGGCTAGTGTGTGAAGTGTCTGAGGCCGGATTTGAACTCAGGTCCTCCTGACTCCAGGGCCAGTGCTCTATTCACTAGAAGCAGCACATTTTGAAACAACCTGCTGGCCAATATTCCTAGATGAGCTAGCACTCACATCAGCTGGATTCTCAATAGCAACAATGACTCAAGATGCCAGCAGGAGATTTTCCCCAGATTTTCTTTAGATTAATGATGTAGATGCCATCACTATTTCTTAGTACAGATACTGTTCCATTTGGAAATCCAAATTGGTGCCACCCCAATGGATTCCTGTAGCAAGAAATTTGAGGGCATCCTCCTCCTTCATCACAAGACATTTAGAGTTCTAGCCATTGTGAAAGTTTCCCTTTAAAGTTACAATGGAAACCAAACATAATGCCTCATGGAATCCTTCAAGGATTTAAAGATTATTATCATAACCCCTGCCTCCTCAGTAACTTCTTTTATCTAGGATAAAAACTTGCATTTCCTTCAACCAGTCCTCACATGGCTACTCTTCTTACTATACTGGTCACTCCCTTATGAATTCACTACAGCATTTCTGTTCATTCTCAAATGCAGTGCTCAAGGCTAAACTTGATCATCCAGACATATCCTGGTCAGGGCAGAGCTTCCAGGGGACATGTTGAAAGCAGAGCTCCAAGTCAAGAAGACCTGTCTTCTCTTCCTCAGGTGCTTACTAGATTGGTGACCCCAGGCAAGTCACATAACCTCTTTCAGTCTTGTATAATAATATCACTTACCTCACAGGTATCTAAATCAAGGATAAAATGTGTTAATTTATCTAAGCTTACTTTGGAAACTTTAAAGTGCTATATGAATATTAACTAATAACATTACTGACAATGTAATGGACTCTATACCTCAATGAGTACAGTATAAGGTAGCATTAGTTTGGAGGAAGGGGTTTCACAGAGAAGTGAAAAAACAACCTTTTTAACCTCCTATGGTGGTGACACTGGCAAGTGACAGTGTGCCCTCACTGGCCAGTCTCCCCGTTATACTTCCAACTATTCTTCTTGCCTCTAGTCTCTCCTCCCTCTAATCCATTCTTCAAACCAATACCCAAAATTTTCTTAAAGAATAGATCAGATCATATTGCTTTCTTGCTCATAAACCTTATCACCTTTAAGATAAAAAACAAATTACTTAGTTTGGCATTTAAGGTGAATCTGGTTCTAACTGACCTTTCCATCCACTTTTCAAGTTATATCCTTTCATGGACTATACATTCCAGCCAAACTGGATTACTAGCCATTCTCTAAATTCAATGTTATCTCCCAATCCTGAGAATTTGAATACACCACTCCACATGCTAGAGATGTGTTCCTTGCTCCTTTCAGGATCCCTCTTTTTTCAACTTGGGTGCCACAGTCTCATCATACCTTCACTGATCCCTTTCCCCTGGAAGGGTTCTCCCCCTGCTTAAATTTTCTAGTTTCTTTTGTCTAGATATCTCCTTTACTCCATGATTCTTCCCTTGTATGTGTTTATCTGTGGGGTATCGTCATTTGTTTTGGTCTTTTTATCCCTAACACCTAGTTTACAGCCTTACACATAACAGTCACTTAATGTTAGATGAACAACACTTTAATATACCAAGAATTTATTTTTTCATCCCTCTCAGTGCTCCTTCTACCAGCAAAGGCTGGTGCCCCTCCATGCCTTAGTAGAAAGTCTCATATCATAATGACACATATTTGTCACCTAATTACCAGTTTCCATTAATGATTTTATTAATGAACTCAGCCAGACTGATCCTCAGAGGAGTGTGCATGCCTAATTTGGAATTATACCTGGCAAGTTGGAGAGAGTGGATAGAGCACTGGGTCTGGGTTCAAGAGAACCTCAATTCAAATCCAGATTCAGATACTTACTAGCTGTGTGACACTAAGCGGTACACCTAACTTCTGTCTGCCTCAGTTTCCTTATCTGTAAAATGGGAACAATAATAGCACCTACCTTCCAGGCTTGTTGTAAAAATTAAATGAGATGACATTTGTAAAGTGGTTTACAAAACTGAAAGCATCATATAAATTGCATAAAGTCCTATTATTAGTTATTGTTCCTTCACTGCAGACTCTATTTGATGACTTTCTAGCCTATTAGGTCCTATGAGATCATAGAATTATAGACAAGAACTTCATACTAAGATGAGATATCTGAGTAAGACCACATAAAATTAATAATGATAAATCACATCTGAATATTGCTTTTAGGTTTGTTTACCAAAATACTGTACAAATGACAACTTTATGGGGTAGCTAGTATAAATATTATCATCCCTATTTTGCTGCTGAGGAAACTGCAGAGAACAGAAATGAAAATACACATATTGTCTGGATTGGTAACTAGTCTAAATATGTTATTAGAGCATATACAGTTTTCTCAGTCTTAATTATTCATATCCATTAGACTGCTCCCCTCCAGCAAATTCCTCACCCTTCCTCCCCATTCCTATTATATCACTATATTTACAAAATATTTTTTATGTTTCTCTCATAAAGACTGCTTTATCCTTCCATGAAGACTTTTTTCCCCAATTAAGATTTGAGAATTGGAGAAGATATTAAAAACAAAAGCTGTCAAATGTTGGAGAGACTTAGAAGAAAGGATCCCCACTAGTGAATCTATATGAATTCATCCAACCATTCTGGGGAAAAAATCTTTTAATTATGCAAGAAGTTATTACTCTTTTCACATCCTAAGGACCCAATAGTCCAGCTATTAGGTATATAACCTAGAAGGTCAATGACCAAAAAAAAAAAGACCCTACATATAACAATATATTCATACAAATTAAGGTAAAGGGAATTTAAATTCAGCTTAAATATTTATTGGAGTTTAATTTCCCTCCACATTATTCCACTGATCATGCCCCACATTTCTGCACAGAAAGAACAAACACCAAGTTTGTAAACACCATAAAATGTATTTCTCTATAGGATCATTTTCTTTGGAAGTGTGCATGAGGAATGTTAGCATTTCTTTTTTTCTGTATATCTTGTTCCATGTGCCCATCTTAATATATTTAAGACTGCTTGCAACTTCTCATACCTAGTAATTGAATTCTGTGTGGTCACTTCAAAGCTCAAAACACAACCCTAATATTAATTATTTCAAAACAAAAAGTGACTGTGGCTTCCGCATGGAAGTGAGAGGAAATAACTGTTCCAAACAGCAAGAAAATACACCACCTACATATGAGATTTGCCATGGTAATGGTATATTCATCTTTAAGCCACAAACTCTATTTGCTAATAATTCTTAATGTGATTTCAAGTTTTTCTTGTCATCCATTTACACTGATGACATGTCATATGGTATTAGGGGTCTGAAACCATAAAAATCCTTTTTATCACCCTGAAATGAGCATTTTGACTTGTTGAAGTTAGTTAGTTTGGTTAATTTGGATGGTCTGCATAAATGCAGTGGGACAAAAAAAGCATAAGTGTGTCATACATGATTTAAATAGCAAGTGATTTTGCATAGAATAGTACTTTGTAGGACTCTAATAAATAAAATAAAAACAAACATTTTAAAGTAGCTATGTGCTGGCACTGTACTAAATTCTATGCACGCAAAATGAGACAAAAGATAATCCCCACCCTCAAGAATCTCACAATCTAATGGATGAGACAACATGCAAACAAGTACATACAACAAGCTATATTACAGGATAAATAGGAAATAATTAACAAAGGGAAGGTGTTAGAATTAAGAGGGGTTGAGAAAGGCTTCCTGTAAAAGATAGAACTGTGGTCAAGAAATAAAGAAAACCATGGAAGTTAGCAGGCAGAATTGAACAGGGAGAGCCTTGCAGAAGTAGAAGACAGACAGATGCCCAAAGCCAGAGAGATGGAGTGTCATGTTCATAGAACAGTAGGAAGGCCAATGCTATTGTGTCAAAGATATCATGGCGGGTAGTAAGATGTAAGAAAATGGGAAAGGTAGAAGGTGATTAGATTAGGAAGGACTTTCAATGACAAACAGAGGATTTTGTATTCAACCCTGGAGGCAATAGGGAGCCACTGGAGTTTATTGAGTAGTGGGGTAACATGGATAGACCTGAGCTTTAGGGAAATTCCTTGGTGGCTCAGTGGGAGATGTATTGGAGTGGGGAGACATTAGAGGCATGCAGACCCAGAAGCAGGTTATTGAAGTAATCCAGGCAGGCGGTGATGAGAACTTTCACTAGTGTTGGCAGTGTCAGAAAAGAGAAGGGGGCATATTTGAGAGATATTATAAAGATGAAATCAACAGACCTCAGCAATAGAGTGGACACAGGCTGAGAAATAGTGAAAAATTCAGGATAACTCTTAGGTTATGAATCTGAAGAAATGGGAGTGATAACTCTGTATAGTAATGGGGAAGAGGGAAAGATGAGTTCTGTTTTGGATATATTAAGTTTTAGATGTCTGCTGGACATTGAATCCAGATTCTGAAAGGCTATGGGAAATGCAAATTTGGAAGCAGAGAGGATGGGGAAGAGTAGAAATATTTGAGAATCATTAGCAAAGAGATGGTAATAAAATCACAGGAGCTAATGAGAGGATGAAGTGAAGTAATTAAAAAGAAGAAGAGGACCCAGGACAGAACCTTGAGGGACATTTATGGTTAGAGGGTATGATCTGGATGAGAATCTAGCAAAGGAGACTTACAGGGAATGGTGAGATAGATAGATAGAGAGATAGATCAGAAGGAATTAATGTTGTCTTTAAAATCTAGAGTGAAGAGAATGTCAAGGAGGAGCAGCTGATCAATAGCATCAAAAGCTGCAGAGAGGTCAAATAGAGTGAGGATTGGAAACAGCCATTGGATTTGGCAACTCAGCTGTCATTGATAACTTTGGAGGGAATAGTTTCAGTGGAAAGATAAAATCAGAAGCTGGATTGTAAGGAATTTTTAAAAAGAGTGAGAGGAGAGAAAGTGAAGGTCCCTATTGTAGTTTGCTTTTTCAGGAGTTTAGCTACAAAGGGCAGGAGAAATAGCTAGCAGGGATAGAAGGATCAAATGAGGAGATTTTTTTCAGGTTGTAGGAGACATGGGTTTGCTTTTAGGAGGTAGGAAATGAGCCAGGAGACCAGGAGAAATTGAAAGTAAGTCAAAGAGTGGAGATAACAAAAAGGGCAAATTGTTGGAAGAGATGGGATGGGATGGATTTGCTTGAACAAGTAGAAGGATTAGTCTTGGTGAGGAGCAAGGTCACTTTATCATGAGAAAGATGAATGGGGTGATAGTGGCAGAAGGTATTTGAGTGATAGATGAGGAAAAGGAGCAAAGAGAGAATTCACAGTGAATACATTTGCTGAAAACATATGCCTTCCCCAAAACATAAGGAAAACTTCCTTAAGATTAATGGTTCTTGTGTAGAATTCTTCCATGATGTTACTTATTGAAAATGTTACAATTAGGGAGGAATGAACTGTTTTCTCATCAAGCAGTAATTTAAGATGCCACAAACAAAATTTATATAAAATCTATATACCCCCCAAAATCAAAGTACATTGGCAAGGGACTCTCTCCTTGTTGTTGGAGGTCAATATGAAGGGTAGGTAGGGTTGGTGAGAGAGAAGAAACCACCAACTCCTCTCCATGTTTCCTTCTTCTCATAGTCTCTTCCTTCAGCAACCTGGAGTGGAATTAGCATTGCCTATCTTCTCTCTCAAAGTTGGAAGTCAGAATTGCTGAAGCATCTGCTGAACCTGCAAAGACTTGGAGACTGAAGATCTCCTCTCTGCCAATTTCACCAACTCCCTCCAGCCCTTCACACAAGTGTAGGATAGGATTGATCTCCAAAAATGAGAAGAGAGTTTCATACCGATCTATTAGATTGTTGTTTCTAATACTGTTGTTCCTTTATAGATTTGGAGTTTTCAAAACTAGTAGTTTCATAGCATTTGGTTTGTAATTAATAGAATCTGCCACCAGGTGGATAATGATTCATTTGCTTGCCCCTTCACCATCACCTCACCATAGGCATCTTATCCATCTATCCATAGGCATACTTAACTAAATCCAAGACTGTAACATCTTTCCCATGGAGTGACACTTTTATTTCTTTTCTTAAAAATACGACTACTAAGGCAGTAGAGTATAAACATTAAAGAAAATCCATTAGAATACAATCCACTATTTTGAATAGGAGGCAGCATTGTACAATGGAAGGAACACCACCTATGGACTTTGGAGTACTGGAGCTCAAATGCTACCTCTAAAACTTTCTGTCTTTGACCACAAGCAAGTAACTTAACCATCCTGGGTCTGAGTAAGATGAGGGGTTAGAATAGCTGCCCTTGGATGTCACTTCCAGGTCAAGATCCATGACCTAGTATTCTATCATCTGTGAAATATAAACACCCAGATACAATGAAGGACTTCAATCAATAATCTTTAACTTTTGTCAGTCATGGCTTTATCTGACCTCAGTTATTCCCAGATTTAAAATAATTGACTCACATTGAATGTTTAAAGTTACAACAAAATTCTCCTGGGTGATGTACATGACTCCTGAAAGTTTTGAGAAAACTTCAGGACAGCTTGGAATCAAAATTCCATTGTCTTGCCAACAATCTCAAGCATAGATTTTATGGTCTCTTTTTAACAATTGATGGAATGGTCTTGTCATTTTCTCTATCCTCTCTTGTCACATACTTAAGTCAATGTCAATGCCTCCCCACCCCGGGTTTGTCCATAACTCAGATCAAGGTTTACTTAAAGACATCCTTCTGCAGTTTTGAATCTTACCTAGAGTAGTTTTCATCTATATCAGGTTCTCCACTGATTACATTCTGATTAATAATTTCCCATTGGCTATTAGCCCCTTTTCCAACAATCTCTACTTTAACATTAGATGTGGCTTGGTAGAGGCTTGGTGGGAGGGTTGGGAGGGGTCCTGGGGATAGAAAATGGGAAGGCAGGGGAATGATAATATTCTGGCTATCTGATTATCTGTGATTATATTTTCCCAATCAGAAAGGGGTAATTTTCTCATGTAATGGAGAAAATCTCTGCTCCTTCACATACATAAACACTCCCACCACCACCACCATTAAGTATCTAACACAAACTACTTTTTGTTCAAGAGCTCTGAATTATAAATCCAAAGCATACCAGGATACAATTTTATAGGACATTTTAAAGAAACTAGAAACCCATTTTAAACAAGATACATGAAGTGCTTTCTCTACACTGCTGTACAGACTTCCCCATGAGACACTTCTAACAGGGTAACTTGGTAACCAATGCTTTGCAGCCTTGGCCTATGAATTCCAAATTATTGCCAGCTTCCCACATGACCTTTAGTAAATCTCTGAACCTTCCTGTGCCTCAGCAACCACTTTGTTTATTGGGGCTTAAAGCACTAGTTTTCCTCCAAATTTTGTCAGGCAAAAGAATTAACTTGAAAGATTATCTTTAAAAATGATGATAATACTGTCTAATAATAAATATCTTTTTCTTCTCTATCTACAATGTAAGTTCTATCCACATCAGTTCCCTTTCCTAAGATTTCCAAGTATGCTTCACATTTGGCAGTTTTGTGGCATTGGAATATTCCACCAGGTTGAGATAAGGAGGAAAAAAAACCTCCTTTTCAATTCAGGCTTTATCCATAATTTAATTTGTGAATTCAGATAATTTGAGGCAGATAATTGTAAGAGTAACAAAGTAGCATCAACAAAGGTTGGTACAAACAGGATTCTGTAAAAGTCATATGTGAGGTCTAACTAGATCATCATTAGCTCAATAAAATACAACAATATGCTTTTTCATCTATAATAGTAAATAAGGTTTTACATTAATTTAATCTGAGAGAGATGAATAGTTGGGGTTTTTTTTTTGGAGGGCAGAAGGCAGGGCAATTGAGGTTAAGTGATTTGCCCAAGGTCACGTGGCTAGCAAGTGTTGTGTCTGAGGCAGGATTTGAACACAGGTCCTCCTGATTCCAAGGCCAGTGCTCTATTCACTACACTACCTACCCGCCCCCTGCCTCTGCAATTTCACTGGCTGTCCCCCATGTCTGGAATTCTCTCCCTTTTCAAATACAATTCCTGGTTTCTCTGGATTCCTTCGGGTCTCAGCTTCTGAAGCCTTTCCTACTCCTCCTTAATGTAATGTCTTCTTTCTAAGACTATACTCATTTTTCCTGTGTATATCATGTGTATTTGCATATTATCTTTCCCAATTAGACTGTGAATTCCTTAATTTCTCTGTACCCCCAGCACTCAGTCTAATGCATTCTGACTAATTCAACTTCATTGAGAGATAAGGACCCTGATGCATTGTGGTAAGAGTTCAACAGGGAAGATTTGACTTAAAGCATTTACCAATAATTCTGGCCGTTACACATCCACCACCCACACAAGAAGAGCAACATAAATAGACAAGATACATTAAGAAACTTTTTTTCTCTTAAAAAATAAACACTTAAGCATTCATTTTCTCTCCCTATTATCACAACCACCCCTCCCAAAAGAGGAAAACAAAACCTTTATATATATAGCCAAGCAAAACAAATCCCAACATTGACCATGTCCAAAAAATGTATGTCCCATTCTGCATCTTGAGTCTATCACTTCCCTGTCAAGTGGAAAGCAAGTTATCAGTTCCTAGTGGTCATGATTATTTGCAATGTTTAGTGTTCTTAAGTCTTGCAAAGTTGTTCATCTATATGATGTAGTTTATATATGAATTGTTCTTGTTCCACTCACTTTAATTTGTACCAGTTCATTAAAGTCTATCAAGATTTCTCTTTAATTGTCCCTTTTATCATTTCTTAACAGTAAACAGTATTCCTTTCATTCACATACCATGTGTTCAGTCATTCCCTACTTAATAGGAGTTTTAGTTTTAGTTCTTTGATATCACTCACACACACAGAGTCCAAAGCTGCTATAGACATTTTTTTTTGGGGGGGGGGAGGGTATATGTGAATCCTTTCCCTTTTTAAAAAAATCTGTTTGGGGTATATTCATAGCAGAGGAATTGCTGGGTGAAAAACTATGCTTAGTTTAGTAACTTTGGGGGCATAGCTCCAAATTGCTTTACAGAACATCTGCACCTATTCACAGCTCCATGAAACAGTGCATTAATATGTCTATTTTCCAAAGCCACTACAACATTTATAATTTTTGGTCAACTTTGACAGTTTGATACAGGTGAAGTAGAACTTCAATTTTCTTTAATTTTCACTTTTCTAATTATTATTAATTTGTAACTTTCCTCCCCTCCCCCTTCATATAGCCACTGATAGTTTGGAGATCCTCCTTTAAAAAGTTTCTGTTTGTATCCTTTAACCAATTATCAACTGGGGAATGACGTATGCATATAAATGTGAACTGATTCCTTGTATATCTTGTTCATAAACCCCAGACTAGTCATTCCTGGTTCTCTGTGCTTAGCCAGTATGCCTGAGTGGCCTCCTGACTCTAATACTATAGGTTCCTTCTCTTATTGGTGAGTCCTTCCTGGAACCTTCCTTTTAGGAAAGAGCCCTAGATCAGTCATTCCTGATAGTTCTTTTGTCTGTTTTTATTGGTAATTAAGTAGGTCCCCCCTTTTCCCATGGTATTCCCATTGGGAGAGTTTACTTTATATTTATGAGATAGAGATATACAAAGCATTACCCTTCAGATTTGTTCATTGAATAGTATCATAGACTGGGTTTTACAGCCTGCACATATATTCTAAGATTTACAGAGATATAATCCTTTCTCTTAATTAAGTTATGTTATGAATAATATAATTTATGACTGATAAATCAAAAATGGTTTGCCATAGTATAAAATTTTGTGGAAAACAGCAGTCTAAATCTTTAGTCATACCATGATTATGGCATTTTTATAATTAGCTTGTAGTAATGATATAGATAATTACAGTGCAATATTCAATATGAACAAAACACTTAAAATGAGAAAATTTTATGAACTAATATGTGCAATGAGGCCTTCATATTGAAGCCAAAAGATATTTTGAGAGTTTGTTCTTGAAGATCCTGAAATTTGAAATGGGAAAATTAGGGGAACAATGTTATTTTCTACCATTGTTATTGCCAGTGGTATTTAATGATAACAATAAAGAAAAAAGGCGAATACTCCTGGTGAAACCATTCTAATAAAATATTCCACCAGAAGGAAAATTAACTTCTTTAGCAGTCAATCTTGATTTGTTGGTGGTCTGAAAACAGCATGAAATAAAACGTATTGCATAGTAAATATATTGCAGAACACTAGTGACCAGTAAGAGATAATGACTTCAGATAAAAACAGTAGTAAAAAATATTCTCATCATAATTGTGCAGTTCTTCATCCTATTGACCAATACTCTCATGCTCTGAAAGGTTAAGTAGGTCACTTTTTCAAGAAGATATTTTCACTAGAAACATATACATTAACTCATGACATTTGAAAGTCATGTTATTAAACCCATTCTTATTTCTAGGATTTAGTGGCAAAATGATCCCCTAAAACTTTTAGATTTAGTTTTTAAATTAAAAATATTTCAATTAACAAAATTTATGTTATTTCTCTCCTACCTTCCTCCATTGGAAAAAAAAGAAAAAATGAAACCCTTGTAAAAAAAAATGTGCACAGTCAAGCAAAACAAATTGCCATATTGATCATGTCCAAAATATGTGTCTTCTTCTGCATCATGAGTCTATTGCGTCACTGTCAGTGGGGGATAATATGCTCCATCAATATGTGGGAATCATGCTTGATCAAACCTTTAACCAGAGTTCTTAAATCTTTCAAAGTTGTTTCTTTTTTAAATTAAATTTTATGTTTATTTTTAGTTTGCATCATTAATTTCCACAAGATTTTGAGTTACAAATTTTCTCCCCGTCTTTACCCTACCTACCACACCAAAACAGTGATCCCACTGAATACCCCCTCCCTAAATCTGCTCTCTCCTATATATTCCCCCATAACCCCTCTGACTTTCCGGTAGGGCAAGATGGATCTCCACACACCAGTGCCTGTATATTTTATTTCCCAGTTACATGTAAAATGATAATAATAATAATAATAATAATATATTTTTAAAACATTTAATTTTAGAACTTTGAAGTCCAGATTCTTTCCCTTCCTCCCTCATCACCCACCTTTACTGGGAAGATAAGCAATTCAATATAGGTTGTACATATGTAGCTATGCAAAACATTTCCATAGTGAATATATTGTAAAACTATATTTCCCTCCATCCTATCCCACCCCCCAACTTGTTCTGTTCTCTACTTTGACCCTGTCGCTTTTCAAAAGTGTGTGCTTCTAACTACCCTCCCACCCAACATGCCCTCCCCTCCATCATCTCCCTTTCATCCCCTTCCCCCCTCCTCTTCTGTAGGGCAAGATACCCTATTTAGTGTGTGTCATTCCCCTCCCTAAGTCAAATTCAATGACAGTAAGATTGACCCATATCATTTTGCCTTCCTGTTCTTCCCCTCTATTATAAGAGTTTTCCCTTGACTCTTCTATATGAGGTAATTTACCCCATTCTGTCTGTCCCCACCTCCTCACATTTTCCTCTCTCACCTCTTAATTTCACCTTTTAAGTATCATCCCTTCCTATTCAATTGATCCTGTGCCCTCTGTCTATGTATACCTGTACATACACACACACACACACTTAAATTTGTATTTATATACCCATATACTCTCCTATATAGACATCTATATGTATGTATATGTATATGTGTGTGTATACATTTATATTCCCTTCAACTATCCTCATACTGAGAAAAGTTTCATAAGTTACAATTAGCATTTTTCCATGTAGGAATGTAAATAGTTCAACTTTGATAAGTCCTTTATGGTTTCTTTTCCCTGTTTACCTTCTCATGCTTCTCTTGCTTCTTGTATCTGAATGTCAAATTTTCTATTCAACTCTGGTTTTTTTCATCAAGAATGCTTGAAAGTCCTCTATTTCATTGAATGACCATATTTTCCTCTGAAACATGATACTGTTTTGCTAGGTAGGTGATTCTTGGTTTTAATCCCAGCTCCTTTGACCTCTGGAATATCATATTCTAAGCCCTTCGATCCCTCAGTGTAGAAGCTGCCAGATCCTGTGTTATCCTGATTGCATTTCCACAATATGGAAATTGTTTCCTCCTGGCTGCTTGTAATATTTTCTCCTTGATCTGGGGACTCCAGAGCCTGGCTATAATATTCCTAGGAGTTTTGTTTTTGGGATCTTTTTCAAGACGTGATAGGTGGATTCTTTCAACCTCTATTTTGCTCTCTGGTTCTAAAACATCGGGGCAATTTTCCTTGAGAATTTCTTAAAGGATGATTTCTAGGTTCTTTTTTTGATAATGGTTTTCAGGTAGTCCAATAATTTTTAAATTATCTCTCCTATATCTATTTTCCGGGTCAGTGGTTTTCCCAATGAGAAATTTCACATTAGCTTCTATTTTTTTTTTTCATTTGTTTGGATATGTTTAATAGTATCCTGATTTCTCATAAAGGCATTAGCTTCCATTTGCTCCAATCTAATTCTGAAGGAATGATTCTCTTAAGTGAGTTTTTGAGATTCTTTTTCCATCTGTCAGATTTGGCTCTTTAAGGCATTCTTCTCCTCATCAACTTTTTGAGCCTCTTTTGCCATTTGAGTCAGTCTGTTTTTTAAGGTGTTATTTTCTTCAATCAGGTTGTTGGTTCTCTTTTCATGATTTTCTTGCATTGCTCTCATTTCTCTTCCCAGTTTTCTTCCACTTCTCTTATTTGGTTTTCAAAATCCTTCTTAAGCTCCTCTATGGCCTGTAAGCAGTTCACATTTTTCTTGGAAGCTTTTGGTACAGGCATTCTGACTTCATTGTTTTCCTCCCATTCCATGCTTTGATCCCTTTTGTCCCCAAAACAGGAATCTAAGGTTTGACTTCTGTTCTTGCTTTGGTTCCTTTGCTTGCTCATGTTGCCACTCAATTACTTGACTTTTGAGCTTTTTGCCACAGTAAACTCTGCTTGCAAAGAGTAGAGTTTCGTCCCAAATAGCTGGGGTTTTTGCAGCTGCCAGAGCTTTTAGTTGGGTGCCCTCTCTGATGCCTCCACAGACTCTGGCATCTGGTCACAACACCCCAGGACCTCCACCCAAGACAGTGATCCAGATCCAGGCAGGTTAAGGCAAGAGTGATTACCCCTCAGACTGGTTGCTTGGTACCCCTATGTTCTGCAGCCATGCAGCAGCTGCATCACCCCAACTGCTTCTCCCTCTAGGGCCAGAGGCCAGACCACACTCTTGGAACCCCTGTTCCCAAAGTCCATACTGACCTTTTACTTTGCCTTTGGCTTTTATGGGTTGATAATTCTGGAAACCACCATACTTGCTGGGTGATCCACTCTGCAGAAGTCTCTCCAGCTGGGGCTGGTTGGGGCCACCCTGAGGCTAAAACCACAGGCTCATACAGGGCTGGGCTCTGCTCCCAGCTCCACTGCGATGGATCCTTCCTGCCGGCCTGCCTGCCTTCAGCGGGAGATTTTTTTCTCTCTGTCACTTTGTGGGTTCTGTAGCTCTAAAGTTTGTTTAGAGTCATATTTTATAGATATTTGAGGTGGTTATGGGGGGAAGCACACAGAGTTTTCCTGCCTCTCTGCCGCCATCTTGGCTCTGCCCTCCCAAAGTTGTTTCTTTTTTATAATGCTGCTAGTATACACATTTTTTTTCTGGGTTGTGCTCACTTCATTCTTTATCAATTCAGACAAGTTTTCCCAAAACTTCCTTCTCTCCTAATTTATGATGTGACCTTGAAAATGCAAATCGTATATGCATTTGGTGCTTGTCTTGGTAAATGGTGTAAAGTATTGGTTTAAATTTACCTCCTGCTAGATCATTGTCCAGTTTTCCAAGCAATTTCTGTCAAATACTATCTAATTCTAGTAGCTAGAGATTTTAGGGTTTATCGAATACCAATCTATTAAGTCTATTTGCTTATTTCTGTATGTTTTACAACAGAACTGTTTCACTAATTGGCCTCTATATTTCTTAACCAGTACCATATTATTATGATGATTATGTTTTGTGGAATAGTTTGAGAAGTAGCCTTGCTAGGCCTCCATCTTTCTGTTCATTGTGTTTGAAATAATTTCCTTTGAAATTGTCTTTACAGATGAATTATGTTATTATTTTTCTAGCTGTACTAAGCAATGCTTTAGTAGCTTGATTGACAAGGCTCTGAATAAGTAAATTAATGTAAGTAATATTACCATTTTCATGAAATTGTCATGCAGTAGCCATGAGTGATTCCTCCAATTACTTATGTATGTCTTTATTTCCGTAAATAGTGTGTCATAATTATATTCACATAGTTCTTCAGTGAATCTTGGTAGATAAACTCTCAAGTATTTTATATATTTGATAGATATTTTAAGTAGGATTCATTTATTTAATTGCTCCTTTCAGGGTTTTGTTGATAATAAATAGAATTGTTAATGGTTTATGTGGATTCATTTTATACTCTGAAACTTTAAGGTTATTAAAATTTTCAATTTATTTTATCTGACTTTCTAGTATTCTCTAATTAAACCATACTATCATCTATAAAAGGATCATTTTATTTCCTCTTTGTTTATCCTTATTCCCTTTATTTCTTATTCTTGTATTATTTCTATAACTACCATTTCTAGCACTATATTAATAATAGTGACACTATATATCATTGTTTTGCCCCAGATCTTACTGGAAAGGCTTCCAGTACATCACCACTACATAAAATGCTGATTCTTGGTTTTAAATGCTACTTATCATATTAGGGAAAAAGTTAACTAACATTTTTTTTCATGTTTTCTAGTGATATTTTTCCAACAGAAATTAGCATTGGATTTCATAAAAACCTCAACATTCATTGATAAAATCATATTAATTTGTCATTTTTACATTATTGATATGATTTTGTTTTCAAATTTTACCTAATATAGAACAAACTCTACATTCATAGTATAAATCCAACATGGTTCTAATTTTTGATATGTTGTTGTAGTCTCTTTGCTAATATTTTATTTTAAATTTTTGCATCAATATTCATTATAGTTATTGGATGATAATTTTATTTCTTTTGACTCTATCTGCTTTAGGCCTCAACACCATAGGTCTATAATAGAAGAAATTTGGTAGAATCCTTTCTTTTCCTATTTTTATAACCAGTTTAGGTAATGCAGGGATTATTTATTTTTCTAATTTTTTTTAAAGCAATCAGGGTTAAGTAACTTGCTCAAGGTTACAGGGCCAGTTATTTCTGGGTGTGGTGCTGAGTATCTGAGCCCGGATTTGATCCAGGTCATCCCGACACTGGGGCCCGGTGTTCTTACTCGCTGTGCTACCTGGCTGCCCCGATTATTTATTTTTTGACTGCTTGGAAAAATTGTTTATACATTTATCCAAACTTGGATTTATTTTTCTTTTGGGAGTTCATGCATAGATTTTGTAATTTTTTTTGAGATTGAGTTGAAATTACATTGCTCATTTCCTGTTCTGCCCATCTGGCCATTTTCATATTTTTGTAAATATCCATCTCTCTTATTTAAGTTGTAAATTTTATTGACAAATAGATTGAGTCATTAATAATTTCTTTGGTTCTTTCTTTATATCTTGTGAATCTTCTCTTTTCATTTTTGATATAAAAAATGTAGCTTTCCCCCATCTTAAAAATCAAATGAGTTAGATGGCTTGGTGGTATAAAGATGCCAGACTAGACTCCTTGGTGTCCACCTGATATCCCTCAAGGACAGCAGATTTCCTTGAGGCAAGAATAGAACAGTGATTATTGTGAGAACTGGATTTCTAAACTTATCTCATTAGAAGTCAGTTGAATTTCTGAGCTAAGTTTGGAAACAAAGAACCATGGCTTAGGCAAAAACAGGACAAAATTAACTGTAAATAGGATTAAAAAGACAGAATCAATCTGATCATTTCACCAGGAAGCTCTAGAATTTGACTATGTCACAGGGGTCAGGAAGCTGCAGCCTCAAGGCCACATATAGCTCTCTAGGCCATCAAATTTGGCCTTTGTCAAAGGGCAGATTCCCCACCCTTCGACTATGACTTTCCTAGGGGTTTTGTTTTGGGGTTTTGTTCAGTAGGAGACAAAAGGAATTTTTTCTTGTTCACTTTGTTCTATAGTTTTAAGAGATCTAGAAAAGCTGTTCTTGATTCTTGAGGTATAATGTCCAGGCTCTTTTCTTTTTAAAACCATATCAAGAAGTCCAGTGTTTTTTTTTACCTGCTCTCATTCCTTCAATTTATTTTTTTTTGTCTTATTGCTAGAGATAGAATTTTTAGTATATTGTTGAATAATAGTGTTGAGAAAGGACATCTTTGCTTCACCTTTGATCTTACTGGGATAAGTTTTCACTTTATCCCCATTACAGAAAATGTTTTTTTTCTTGGTTTTGGATAGACTCTACTTATTATTTTAAGAAAAAAAAACCAACTTCATTCATTTTTGTATTATTTTAATAGAAATTGATGTTGTATTTGTCAAAAGTTTTTCCTGTGCCTATTGACATATTCATATGATTTTTATTGTTTTATTTGCATCTCACACTGCTCTCTATTTCTTGTTCATTCATAAATTGTTTGCCTATAGATAATTCTGATAGGTGATATGTTCCATGTTCTTCAAATTTTCTTTTAATGTTTTCCTTCATATCTAGGTCATGTATCCATTTTGACCTTATATTGGCAAAGGGTATAAGATATTGGTCTATGCCAACATTCTGTCCAACTGTTCTCCAGCTTTCCCAACAATTTTTACCAACTAATAAATTCTTAGCCACAAAACTTAAGTCTTTAGACTTGCCAAAGAAAAGGTTACTATAGTCATTTGCTCCTATAAATTGCATGTCTACCTATCTATCTCTTAGGCAGTACCAGATAGTTTTGAAAATTATTGCCTATAACATAGTTTAAGATCGGGTACTACTAAACCTCCTTCCTTTACATTTATTTTATTAGCTCCTTTGATATTCTTGTCCTTCTGTTCTTCCAAATGAATTTCATTATTATTTTTTTCTAACTTAGTAAATTGTTTTTGCTAATTTAATTGAGATGTCATTGAATATATAAATTAGTTTAGGTAAAATTGTAACTTTCATTATATTGGACCTGTCTACCTATGAACTTTTTTAAAATAGTATTTTATTTTTTACCCATTACATTTAAAGAAAATTTTAAACATTCACTTTTATAAGATTTTGAGTTCCAAACATTTTTTCTCCCTCCTCCCTCCCCAAGACAGCAAGCCATCTGTATCAGCAAGCACCCCAAGCGTCCTCAGGGTTTGCTGCCAGCACAGATTCTTGGATCTGCTTTGATAAAGGAAAGCAACTCAAAATGGGTTAACAAGCTTACTTTAATCAGTCAGACATATATCATTTACCTTGTTCAGGGGAAAAAGGTCAGCACCCTGAACTTCAAAGTATACAGGCAGAATTATCAAGACAGAAACAGATCAAGTAGACAGCTTTCCAAACTGTCCAGCCATTACATCCATACCAAATCAAAATCTGGGTTTCAACATCTGGTTTTTCAAAGCCGGGGGGGGGCCCTCTGGACAACGGCTTCCCAGAATCCAGATCAAATCACAGAACACTTCTCAAAGTGAGCCCCAAAACAAAGCTACACATCAGGGCTTATATAGCGTTCTCCTGGCTCAGAGAATGTAACAACCTTCTGGACCCACTGGCCAATCAAGAAGTATCTACTGAAAAACAAGCCTCCCACCCCAGGCTCCAGGTGTACTTTAGCCTAGGGGCAGGGAAGATCTTTAAAATTTACATTCCCATTACACCATCTAATATAGATTATACATGTATAATCATATTAAACATATTACCACATTATTCACATTGTGAAAGAAGAATCAGAACTAAAGGGAAAAATCAAGAGAAAGAAAAACACAAAAAAAATGAAAATAGTATGCTTCAATCTGCATTCAGACTCCATAATTCTTTCTCCAGATATGGATAGTATTTCATGAATACCCATGAACATTTAATATTTCTCCAATTATTTAAATCATATTATATTAGTATAAGTTTTTTTTACTTTGTTCATATAGTTCTTGGGTTTGTTTTGATAGATGTATTCCCAGGTATTTTATATTGCCTAGAGTTATTTTAAATCAGATCTCTTACTATCTCTTCTTGCAGGGTTTTGTTTGTGATATATAGGAATGCTGATGCTTTGTGTGGATTTACTTTATATGATGCTACTTTGCTAAAAACTATTGTTTCAACTAACTTGAGTTGAGTCTTTGGAATTTTCCAAGTATATCATCTTATCATCTGCAATAAGAGATAGTTTTAATACTTCATTTCCTTTTCTGATTCCTTCTGTTTATTTTTTCTTTTCTTGTTGCTATTGCTAGGAATGACTAGTCAAAAGACTTGAGCCAAAATCTCTCTGAGCCTCAGTTAATTCATTTGCAATATAGGGCTGATCATTCTTACACTGCTCATCTTTGGTGTCATTTTGAGAAAAGTGCTTTGTTGAATGCAATGTTCTATTTTAATGTGAGCCTGCCATGGCCTGAGTTATCCGTCAAGTAGAAAAAAAAAGGTATGCTTGGATTCCATGCTAAAAACTCTGGCAGGGAAGTCCATCTGGAGGAGGAGGAACAGGAGAAATTTAACTGCTGCATAAGATCTCCCCACTACTCCACGTGTTCCCATATGTCAAATAAAAGCCTGCCTTTCTTTCTGAAATTTGTATCATAATTTATGACTTATTCTATAGGAAAATCCTGAAGATTCCAGATCTCTGAATTGCCCATACCCAAGGTCATCATGAAACATAACAAAAGAAAAATAATGGTGTTTGTGTATGGAAATAGTTCTGCTTTCACAGCAATGCTTTGTAACTTGTCATTCTTGAATTCTATTAGAGATGAAAGAGTTGATTGTAAAAACAGTCAAGGTTCAGATGGGCCTCAGAGCTCATGGAATCTGACAAGAACTTCAGGGGTAGCAGCTTACTGCCTCTAGCCATGAATGGGACTCAGCTAAACAACTGCTAGATAAACTGACTTTCTATAGCTTGAGGCCAAGGGGTATTGAATTGTTTGCTTTACCTGAGGGGCTGCAGTAGTGAACTGGAAATAAGAACCCTCCAGCCTTCTGTCTGGTTTATTTACTTCAGAGAAAGTGAGTAATTTCCTGCTTCTGAGAAAAAAAAATCTCTTGACATTGGTATGGAAGACCTCCTTGACATCAAAAGACTCTTCCAGGAAACTCTTTCAACAAGCGAAGTGAAAAAAGTATCAAAACCCCACAAAATGCTTTAACTTAGGGGGAAAGAAGACTCTTTAGGAAGTTTTAAATTTTGGCAAATCAAGTTCCAAAAAATAATATTTATTTTCTCCCCAATTATATATCAAGACAATTTTTTAGAATTC
This sequence comes from Petaurus breviceps papuanus, assembly GCF_028583685.1. Lineage (NCBI taxonomy): Eukaryota > Metazoa > Chordata > Mammalia > Diprotodontia > Petauridae > Petaurus > Petaurus breviceps. The sequence continues at coordinate 4,964,935 of NW_027185903.1, read as the reverse complement.
ATTTTTACAAGATTTTGAGTTCCAAATTTTTCTCCTTCCCTCACCTTTCATCTCCCCAAAATGGTAGGCAATTTGATACAGGTTACACATGTATTATCATGTAAAACATATATCCATGTTAGTCACAGTTATGAAAAATGGATCAAAAGAAAAATGAAAAAAAATAGAGTAAATGAAAAAAAGTAGCTTCTGTCTGAATTCAGAGTCCATCAGTTCATCATGTCCGTCTGAATGTGGATAGCATCTTCCTTCATGGGGCCTTTGTATTTGTCTTGGATCATTGTGTTGCTGAGAAGAACTGAGGTGTTCATAGTTGATCATCACACAATGTCTCTGATGCTGAGTACAATGTGTTTCTGGTTCTGCTCATTTCACTTTGCATCAATTTGTACAAGTCTTTCCAGGTTTTTCTGAGAATTTCCTGTTCATAATTTCCTATTGCACAATAGTATTCCATTACATTCATATACCATAGCTTGTTCAGTCATTCTATAACTGATGGGCATTTTCTCAATTTCCAACATTTTGCCACCACAAAAAAGGGCAGCTATAAATACTTTTGCATATGTGGGTTCTTTTCTCTTTTCAAATTATCTCTTTGGTATACATAGCTAGCAGTGGCATAGGTGGAAGAAAGGGTAGCCACAGTTTGGTTGCCTGTTGAGCATAGTTCCAAATTGCTCTCCAGAATGGTTGGATCAGTTCACAACTCCACCAACACTGCATTAGTGTCCCCATTTTACCGCATCCTCTCCAACATTTATCATTTTCCTTTTTTGTCATATTAGCCAATCTGATAGGTGTGAGGTGGTACCTTAGAATTGTTTAAATTTGCATTTCTCTAATCAAAAGTGATTTAGAACACTCTTTGTATGTCTACAGATAGCTTTAACTTCTTTATCTGAAAAATTCCTATTCATATCCTTTGATTTATTTATTTATCAATTGAGGAATGACTTGTATTCTTATAAATTTGACTCCACTCTCTATATAGTTGAGAAATGAGACTTTTACCAGAGACACTAGCTGTAAAAATTGTTTCCATCTTTCTGCCTTCCTCTAATCTTGGTTTTGTTTGTGCAAAAGCTTTTTAATTTGATATAATCAAAGTTATCTATTTTATATTTTGTGATGCTCTCTATCTCTTGTTTGGTCATGAACCTGTAACTCATGTAATACCTCTTTTAAGAGTATGGATGTTATACCACTTGGTGCATACATGTTTAGTATTGATATTACTTAATTGTCTATGGTACCTTTTAGAAAGATATAGGTTCCTTCCTTGTCTCTTTTAATTAGCTCTATTTTTGCTTTTGCTTTGTCTGAGATCAGGGTTGCTACCCTTGCTTTTTTATTTTTTACTTCAGCTGAAATATAATAGATTCAGCTCAAGTCCCTTACTTTTACTCTGTGTGTGTCTCTCTTCTTCAAGTGTATTTCTTGTAAACAACATATAATAGGATTCTGGTTTTTTTTATCTACTCTGCTATCAACTTCTATTTTACAGGAGAGTTCATCCCATTTCCATTCATAATTATTACTAACTGTATATTTCCCTTCCTCCTATTTTTCCTCTTGTTTGTCCTCTCTCATCTTTCACCCTTTCCGTCCCCACTAGTGTTTTGCTTCTTTCTACTGCCCCCTCCCTCCCTTCCTGTCTGTCCTCTCTTCTGTCAGTCCCTCCCTGTCCATTTACTTAATCTCTTCCCCTCCTACTTTCCTGTAGTATAAGACAGATTTCTGTATTCAACTGGTCATCTATATTATTCCCTCTTTGAGCCAATACTGATGAGAGTAAGGTTCAAGTGATGCCCATCTCCCACTCATCCCATCTTTCCCTCCACTGTAGTACTTTTTTGCCCCTCTTCATGTGAAATAATTTACCCCACTCTACATCTTCCTTTTTTCTGCACCCCCTGTACTTTTCTTTCTCCTCCCTTAATTATTTTTTGTCATTCCCTCAAATTCACCTTATACTTGTACCCTCTGTCTATGTATATTCCTTCTGGCTGTATTTGGTGGTGCAATTTTGAAGAATTAAGCATCATCTTCCCATGTAGGGATATAAACAATTTAGCTCCACTGAATGCCTTGTGTTTTCTTTTGCCTTTTTACCTTTATAGGTTTCTCTTGGGTCTTGATTTTGGAGATTTTTTCTTTTGTTTAATTCTGATCTTCTTCTTATGAAAACTTGAAATCCTTCTATTTTAATGAATGACCATTTTTTTTCTTTGAAGGATTATGCTTAATTTTGCTGGATAGGTAATTCTTGGTTGTAGTCCTAGCTCCTTTGTCTTCCAGGAATGTCATGTTTCATGACCTCTGATCCATTAATGTTGCAGGTATGAATTATGCATGTATATTATGTATATATTATTATATAATGAAATTATGAAATTGGAAGAGGGAAAAGATGAATAGTAACTAGAGATTTTGAATATACTATATGCATTTGATAGAAGTTGAATTCTATTTGGAATAGGTTATTTGAAAAATTCTTGATCTCCAGCCTTGATGATAGACTAATTTCTCTGAAGCTAGAAGTAATGTGGAGAACTATTAACTTGAATTTACGTCTAACCAACAAGGAGTTGATTGGCAACATAGACACATCCAGACACTTGAAAGAAAGTGATTATGTTCTTTTAGAATTTTTTTCTTTCTTGGCTTCTCCAGTCAACTTCCCCCTCAATCATCCCTCACCTCTTTCTTAATTGATTCCTTTCCTGTCTTTATATATGATCCACTTCCCCATCCTTAAACAAAACAAAACAAAAACCTCCACTGTATCCTGTCATCCCCTAAGTTATCAACCTGAATTTCTTCTCACCTTCTCAAAACCCTAGAAAAAGCCTTTTACACTCATTGCCTCTATTTCCTCTCCTTTAACTATCCTCAGTCCTCTGAAGTCTGACTTCTGACTTCATCACTTAACTGAAACCACTCTCTCTAAAGTCATCAATGACTTCTCAATTGCCAAATTTGATTGCCTTTTTTTCAGTTTTCTTCCTCTTGTACCTATATGTTGCATTTGACAGTGGGGAAGTCCTTCTCCTGGATACTCCCTTGGCTCTGGGTTTTCATGACACAGCAATTTCTAAGTTCTCCTCCTACTTGTCTGACAATTTCTTCAAAATCTCCTTCAGTGGCAGAACATCCCAGTTATGCTCTCTGGTTATGGGTGTTCCCCAAGGCTTTCCCACCCTCCCCACCCCCATCTCCACCTCTCTTTCTCTGTTTCTCTCTCTTTCTTTCTGTGTCTCTCTGTCTCTGTTTCTGTTTCTCTCTGTCTCTCTGTCTTTCTGCCTCTCTCTTTGCCTCTCTGTCTCTCTGTCTCTGTCTCTGTCTCTGTCTCTCTCTGTCTCTCTGTCTCTCTCTGTCTCTCTCTCTCTGTCTCTCTCTGTCTCTCTGTCTCTCTGTCTCTGTCTCT